>NC_056725.1:1257422555-1257470055 GCF_019279795.1 Protopterus annectens
GCTGTAGAAGAATATATTGCTAGAGAAATCATACAAATGGCTACCAACATGAGGCAGAGGAGTGGCTATTACATGAAATCCAGAAAAGCAATAGATATGAAGATCACACCATGAGTAAACAATTATTACCATTTTATGTTGCTTTTTAATTGTCACAAAGCTACAGAAGTCTAAAGCAATGACTTATAAAAAAACACATTATTGTAATGCTTAACAGGGGAATTCTGCTCTGTTGTGTTGTTTGCCAAGACACACATCAAACATACATGAGTTTAACATCACTGCATCTTGCTGTTGCCTAAAGTTCCTTTAGAAGAAACACTTGAGAAAAACTGAACAATTCAGTAAGGTCAAGTAAGTACATCCCTTACAAATCCACTCACCGCACATCATATTACCTAAACATGTAAACAGCGACTCCATTATTTATGCTTTGCTAGAAAAAGACTCAATCTGAATCTGGTCATTGTGGCATATTAAATCTTAATGCTAAATGCTGTTTTCTGCTGGCTTCAATGTTGTCAAAATCTGGTTTGAACTCCAGTACAAAATTCTATAGTGGAGAAAAGTGCTATAAATACTTAATAGTGGTGCCTAAAGACTATATGATTTATTTTTAATCAGGGGAGTTAACTGGTATAATGACTGTTTCAGCCTCAATCCAGACCACAGGGCAAATGCAAACTAAAACAACAATGAAATGGTAGTAATACTACAATTATCAAAAGTAACAAAAAAATTAACAGATAAAAATTATGATGATCCAATAATATGTTAGTAAATAAGAAGATAACCAGCTAAATAAGGACACTGAAAAAAGAAAAAAGGAAACAGCCAATAATATCTGTAAATGTGAACTTGTTAATATGGACTGATTGCTATTGTACAAATGTAATTTTGCGTATGTCACAAGTGATAATTGAATAAAGGTGTTTAAAAAAAACAAAAGAACCCAATAACTGCAAAGACATTATCCCAAATAAGGCATACTAGTTGAACAGAAAGCAGTGCTAAATTAGTTAACACTACAAATCATATAAAACGGTATTAAAAGCAAAATAATAATAAATTAGTTAACTACCTGGAACTACAAATACTACTACATTATGTACAGATACCCGAGTAAACACAGTTAGTGACACAAAGGCAATGAGGAAAGGGGGCCAAGGACATAATTTGTCACCAAGGAAGGGAGGGTGAAAATACAGGAGACAGAAGGTAGCTAAAGACAGGGAAGATTAGAGGAAGAGCAGAACATAACTGACAGACCTTTCATATAAAAATTTAAAGCAAATGTAAGAAATTTAAAGCAAATGCAGGCTGGTAGGCCATTATGCAGGTTCCACTACATCTCATTAAGATAGCCTAGCTTGTTTCTTAAAAACCTGGCAATATTTGCTCACAGTGTGTGTGACTGGGTACTTAGAAGCACATTTCCCAGGTAAATGCAAACCTCCTGCACCTTACAGAAAGAGCGAGATCACTGACAGGCCATGTAAAGCCTGCCACTGGTCTTTCTCCAGGAGGCTACAAGATCAAGCCATTCAGCTAGAAGACATACACAAGCAACAGGACATCACTCATAAGGACCCTAACAAGAAGAGAAATGCACAATATTCTAAACTAAGTGAGATATAAGCATGCATGGTCCTAGCAACTGGCTTTAAGTCAACAATGTGCCTTTTTATGGTTTGCAGCAAAAATGTCCAGTATCACTAAAACTATAATACAGCATGCTTTCGCCATTCCTTACTGGTCTGCACTGAAAGAAGGTGAAATATTTGAACCTGTACAGTTCAGTCACTCTTATGAATAATATAACTTTCAGCCAATATGTGCTGAAGGTGTGAGTGTGAGATGTGCTTTTGGAGGTTTGCAGGTTCTATAATATTTAATGACTGAAAGACAGCACTGTATTCCATTAGACATTCCTAATGACTGCAACAGTGATGCTCTGTAAAACCTGGAAGTCAAATATCTGAAAAAAAAGAAAAGATCAAGTTATGGCTCCACTTATATTTGCTATAGGTATACACAGGGGTTCACTTTAGAATCTCAAAATACTGAAATCCCGAATTTCAGTATTTCGAAATTCTATAGCCAAAAGCTTTAAATCCCGAAACCCCAGAACCGTGAAATTTAAAATCGCGAACCAACACTACAAATACACTACACCCATACACATACACACAATGTCCCCCCACAATCAAACATACAATCCTACACTACAGACAAGCTGGAGGGCAAGCCCCCACGTGCACCCCCACACCCCCCTACTTATATATACTAACTCCGAGATCTCACAATCACACACACACAAAGGTAACTCACACCCACACATTTCACAGCCCTTGCACACACACATCACAGCCACAACACACACTAACATACACTAAAGCCCCTAACCAACACACTTACACATATATACTTACCTGAACTTACACCTATCCATTCACACACCGCAGCACCAGAAGCGCTATTTCACATCCGAACTTCAGGATTTTGAATTCCGTGCTTCTGGGGTTTCGCGATTTAAAGCTTTCGGCTACAGAATTTCGAAATACTGAAATTTGGGTTTCAGTATTTCGAGATTCTATAGTGAATCCATACACAAACACCAAATGGAAAGTTAATAATCAGACCAGATTAAGTATTCTGTGACAAACGGTACATTTTGCATTCTATTGCCATTAATTCTTTCACTCTCCAATATGCACTATATCCACTTCAGGATCACAGGGGAGATGCTGCCTGTTCGGACACTCAAAGGGCACACGACAAAAAAATTAGTCCTGGGTAAGACTGCAGTCTATATAATATGCATGCACTTAGAAGTGTAGCTAGGACGGTGAGACGGGGGAAGACACCCCGGGAGCAAGATGTCAGGGGGCAGGATTGAAAGTCGTCTGATAGGGAAGTAGTGCATTACTGCTATTGCAAAATAAGTATATTAGCAGTCAGGGCTGAAGAGCTTCAGTGTTGGGTGTGTAATTACTGAATCTGTAGTAAGACACTAACTGCATTTGTAGCAAATGTCCTGCTGCAGTTTAAAATATAGAACCATTTTTCCCCCTCAAACACTCAAGAAACATAGAAAGGGACTTGGCTTGCTCATTTACTTCTGAGGTAAGAAGTGCTAGCCAGTCAGATTTGGGAAACAGACCTTTTTTATTCTATTTTCCTCTTGTTGAGGGGTGTTAAAAAGTACAGTTGTGTACACTTACCATAAATGTAGATGTTCGAGTGTATTCACTGTTGCAGTCCTAACCAATGGGTTATCCGGCTCCCGGTAGCCCTCGATCGGCTAGAATACAAAAGGTAAGTAAATAGGACATCTGCTATCGTCGGTTGTAAAGGACGTCCGATACAAAAGGAGGCAGCCGACATCACTTCTTCAGTCTTTCTTGCCATAACAGTCAGGAGTTCCCAGAAAACAAGGCTCAAGCCAAAAGAAACTTTGGCAAATAAAACCCGATTCAGCCAGTACCTTAGGAATGGAGAACAGGAAAGGACCAAAAAAGGGGGAAGGAGGGAGGGAAACAAGGACTGCAACATTGAATACACTTGAACATCTACATTTATGGTAAATGTACACAACTGTACTATGTTCGTGTTTCACTGTTGCAGTACTAAACAATTGGTTGATTACCAAAGCCCAGAGAAAAGGGTGGAGATACCAACAGGATCAAGGATTGGAAATAATGTCCTGCAAAACAGCAGTGGCAAAACCCTGCCCTGGCTCTAGAAAACAAAGGCAAATTATAATGTTTTGTGAAAGTGTGAACAGAAGACCATGTGGCAGCCTCTAAAATGTCTTTAGTAGGGACACCCCTTAAAAAGGTTGCATAAGTGAAAGCTGCTCTTGCGGAGTGGGTCCTAACCCCTTGAGGAGGAACCTTGCCATGAAAGGAATAACAGAAAGTAATACAATGTGCAATCCACTTAGAAATGTTTGCTTAGAGATAGCTTTGCCCTGAGCTCCAGGGGCAAAACTGACCAATAACTGTGCTGATTTCCGAAGAGTCAGGCTAAAAACCACCTTAGGCATAAGAGAGACTGGTTCTCACAGAGACACGATCTGCATGAAAAATAAGAAAAGGCTCCACAGCCATCAAAGCTTGCAGCTCCGAAACCCTCCTTGCTGAAGTTATAGCCAAAAGGAAGGCAGTCTTGCAAGAGAGAATCTTTAAATCTGCAGTGGCAGCTGGCTCGAAAGGAGGAATAGAGTTTCTCTAGAACAAAATTAAGATCCCAGGCTGGAGTAGGTGCCCTTCTGGGAGGTTTTAAGTTGCAAGCAACTCTGAGAAACATTTTCATTGGGATGACAGAAAATGGGTTGCTCAAAAGAACAATGAGCAGAAATGGCTGAAGCATGGATCTTGATAGAGGAAAAAGAAAGACCACCTTGAAGCGAATCAGCCAAGTATTCCAGGATCAGAGAAAGAGTAGGCTAGGAAGAAGATTCCCCTCTAGCCTGCATCCAGTGAGAGAATCTTTCCCATTTGCCAGTGTAGGACTTTCTAGTGCTGGCCTCCTGAAGTACATTGACCACCTGCTGGGAAAGGGAAGAAATGGATTGATTCATACAATGAGTCATGCTGCGAAATGGAGAGATTGAAGATGAAGATATAGAATCTTTTCCCCTTCCTGAACCAAAACATCTGGTTTCAGATGAAGATACCAAGGAGGAAATTGGGAGAGACTGCGAAGCAGTGGATACCAATGCTGTCTGGGCCAGTCTGGAGCTATGAGAATAGACCTTGGTCTTTCATCCCTTATCTTCAATAATACCCTGGGAAGAAGAGGAAGAGTAGGGAAGGCATAAACTGACAGAAGCGTCCAAGGGAAGGACAGAGCATCCACTCTCCAGGCCTTGCTGTGATGCTGTCTGGTGCAAAAAAGTGGCAGAAGGTGGCTGTCTGTGGAGGAGAAAAGATCCAGCTGAAGAGTGCCCCAACGTTGAATGATGCTGTAAAAGACTGCTCTGTTCAGTTGACACTCGTGAGGATCCAAGGTTTGTCTGCTCAACTGGTCTGCCAAAACACTGAGTCTCCCTAGAAGAAACTGAGCTAGGAGATACAGGCCCAAGGATGCTGCTATGGTCCAAAAAAGCATGCTCTGTCTGTACAGGGGGTAAGAATGAGTCCCTCCTTGCTTGTTGATGTACCACATGACTGTGGTGTTGTCTGTCCTGACAAGCAGAGTTACTGGAGAAAGAAGATGTTTGAAAGCTAGTAAGGCTTTCTGAACTGACAACAACTCCTTTAGGTTTATGTGCAGGTGCATCTGCTGGGCGTTCCAACATCCCTGTATGCATCTGCCATTCAGGTGAGCTCCCCATGCGTCCGTGGTTAGAACTTCAATAGCAGGAGGTGGGCGAAAAGGCATGCCCTTGTTTTGTAAACAGGCTGTTGCCCACCATAGAAACTCTGTCTGCAGACATGGAAGCAGAGGAATCATCATATTCAGGTCATGCATGTTGACACCAAAGGTTCTTGAGGTACCATTGCAATTTCCTCATATGCAGTCTTGCATATGAAATCATGGGAATGCAAGAGACCATGTATCCCAGAGCTTGCAGGTATTTCCTTGCAGAGAGCTGGGACAGGCTTGCCAAATTCTTGAAGTAAACTGAAAAGAGTTGCCTGCTTCTCCTTGGGTGAGATATATCATCTGGGCGGCTGTGTTCAGACTCTCTCCCAGGAATGTTAATCTCCTTGGATGGCACCATTTTTTTTATTTTTCCACAGTGAGAGTGTAACCTACAGAAGAGAGAAGAGTCTTTACAAATTCCAGATCCTTTAACAGCTGTTCTTGAGAATTTGCTTGAATTAGACAGTTGTCCAAGTATGGATAAATCTGAATTTCCTTCTGCCTGCAAAAAGCAATGACTGGAGCTAGGCACTTTGTGAAAACTCTGGGAGCAGTAGATAAGCCGCAGGGCAGTGCAGAGAATTATTAATGTTGCTTGCCCACTCTGAAACAAAGGTATTGCCTGCAACTTTCCCTGATAGGGATGTGCAGATAAGTTTGAGATCCAAAGTTACTAGCCAGGAGTCCTTGTTTAACATTGGTAGCAACTGATGCAGAGTGAGCATTTTGAACTTTGGAATTACCAACAAAGAGTTCAGAATAGATAGATCTAGGATAGGACGCCAGGTGCCTTTTTTTTTTTTGGAACTATGAAAAGTCTGGAATAGAATTCCTGGCACATCTGTTGAGCAGAAACTGATTATATTGCCCCTAGATGTAACAGAGACAAAATTTGCTTTTCTACTTCTGCCCTTTGGTTTGGAGGAGTGTCCGGAAATCCTTTGGGTACTTGAAAGGTGTGGAAAGAAAACCTGTGACCTAGGGACACAGTTCTGAGTACCCATTTGTCATCCGTGATGATGGCCCAGACATTTGCAAAAAAGGCCAACCTTCCCCCTAAAGGATTCTCCGAGCAAGCAGGAATAGGCAGAAGTTGGACAGAGTCATTGAGAATGTTTGGATTGGGATGTAGGCTTAGAACTGCCCACCTTGGAAGTGGAAGCATGCCAACGCTTAGACCTTTGAGGGGTAGCCACCTGCTCCCTAGAAGATTTGTAACCTCTAATCCTAGAGCGGTTCTGTCTGCTGGTATCAGGAAACATCCAACTCTTAGAAGGGTAATTCCTGCTGAAACAAGGAGGTTGAACTTGTAGAAAGTCTTTAACTGTTTGCATAGACTTGGCCTTATCCTCCATCTTTTTGAGCACTTCCTCTGCTTTGCTGCCAAAAAGACTGTCCTTATGTAAAGGTACATCTAAAAGCTTAGACTTGACAGAGTCTGGAAGGGGCTGTTCCCTGAGCCAAGCATGCCTTCTGAGAACAGATCCAGTAGCTGTAGCCCTGCAGGAGGCTTCTAGAATTTCAAAACAACAATGTAAAGAAAGTTTATTGACAAGACTGGCAGAATTCAGCAAATCCTGCATATCCTTACTCTCTGCCAAAAGAGGCACAGTTGCAATCTTTGACTTAATAGCCTCCAAGGTGTGCTGCTGATATTTAAGCATATGAAAAAGGCAATTAGTAGACCTAATAGGAAGAGTGGAAGAGGTATAAACTTTTTTACCCCACCTATCTAGGTTCCTGGATTCCCTGTCGGAAGGAAGAGGCTTCTTGGTAACAGTGGCCTTAACTCCTTTAAGCCCTTGAGAAATAACCTCTGGGTCAGCTAGTGGATTCCTAAAAAGAAACTAATGAGAATCAGGGACTCTACAGTACCTGTCAGGTTTCCTGGGAGCAGGAGGAACTGAATTTGGAGTCAAGGAATTTTCCAGAAAAACACAATCAACCATTTCCAACATTTCCCTGATCCTTTTCTTAGATTGGGGATAATCCTGACTTTCCCATTTAAAATGTTCCCTGAGAGTATTCAAAGTATCACCAAAAGAGAAATCCTCTAGAGGAGAAGTAGATGGAATGTATTCCTCTGCACCCGAATCCTCAAAAAGAGAAAAAAAACTGAGAAACTTCCTCTTCATCAGGAGAAATGATAGAAGTATCAAAACCTGAATAAGACAAAGCCTCAGAAGAGGCATCCCTACTCCTTTTTGAAGGAGGAGGCTGTGAACCCCTAATAAGAGTCAAAATGTCATCAGCCATTTTAACCATTTGAGAATGAGGGGAACGAGAGGAAACTGGAGTAGGCTTATGACTGGAAGATTTATCTGCAAGTCTGAAGGACTCGGGAGGCCTGGCAACCGCAGAAGTAGTGGCAGAGGTTGTCAGTATGAGCTTGCTGTCCGAACAAAGAACAGAGGCCTCTGACACCAGAGCCAGCTTAGCAGCCCCAGATCCAGCTGAAGAGGCAACATGTGGAAGGTCAGAAGAGAAAAAGGAAACCGGAGGCCTCAGGGACTCTGAAATGGTCTCAACCGAGGCCTGCGGTTAAAAATCCGCTGACTGCAGGGGCTGCAAAGGCACCTCACTGGCTACCACAGGACTGACGACCAACTTAACATCACCTGAAGACTTGACCTTCTAAATCCTGTCACGGTCCTTGTCCTTACTCTTCTTAGGGATATCCAAAACCTGAAGACCAGTGGATGCCATACCAACAAACTTAGGTCACACTCCAAAATGCTTAGCTAAAAGCTTAGCCAGACGATGAATAGTATACAGATTAAAGGAAGCACAGAGGTCACAGTTAGGAACGTCGTGGTCAAGGCCTAAACAAATAATAGAATAGCTATGAAAATCTCTATATGGGGAATCTGCTTTCTACAGGTAAGGCAATTATTGACTTTTTCTGCATTCGTTAAGGCAAGAAAAGAGGATCCCCAACGGGATACTTAGCTGTTGTCGACTTCAACTTTGTAGTTGGAAACCAAAAAGGTAAACTGCCGACTGGCACTCATGCAAAAATGCTTCTGCTTTGGGCTCTGAGGCAAGGAAGACTGAGGAAGTGACATTGGCTGCCTCCTTTTGTATCAGATGTCCTGACGTCCTTTACAACCGACGACAGCCGATGTCATATTTACTTACCTTTGGTATTCTGGCCAATAGAGTGCTACCGGGAGCCGGATAACCCATTGGTTAGGACTGCAACAGTGAAACACGATGAACATTAGGGACTGTGCCTGGCACTAGAGCCAGGTATGGCTCTGCATGCAATCAACACGTACAAGTGTAGGCACATTTAGACACGCATGCACGCGTGTACACACACACACAAACTGCTGCCCCACTAGAAAACTGTTTCTCTAAATTACAGGCAAAAGTATGTTAAGTTCTACATTTATGTTCTATATTACCTTGTATACACCCAGGAAACAATCTGTCACCAGAGAAAAGAGCGTGAAAAAGAAGGACATAAAAAAAAACAACATAAATCTTCTCACAACATTTAAACACATGCATGTGATTACACCAGAATACACACACATTCTACTGTTTTCCTTTAACCCATTACAATGATTGGATTATCACTTTAGATACTATTTTAATACAAGCCGCACAACACTTTTGTCATTATTCAAATATATTTTGAGAAAAGTGGTACACGTTATGTGTTACAGTAGTGCTATAACTGTGATCTCATCTGGAAGAGTTGTTAATTTGCTTCAGGCTTACATCTGACAGTGCTATCTTGATTTTGCTGAGATTGCTTCCAGCATTAGAACAGATGGTCTCACACCACGATGCCTGCAGATCGTAAGATGTACTGACTTCAGATTTCTGCAGTAGTACATGAAGGACTAACACAGGCTTTTGCCAGGATTCAGAACCTGCCTGCTATCCTTCTTTTTGCTTGAACACACAAGAAAATTATATGCAAACATTTTCTCAAGAATGCTATATTAAAAACCGCACAAAATAAAGAAAAAAACATTTCTTAGGCAGAACTGCATAGAAGGAAGCCAAAAAGGTGGTGAGCGCTTTCGTTCTTTATTTGTGTAAATGCTATGATCTGTCAGTGTTTTGTACATCGATATAATGTAGGTTACTTTCAGTTTTAGTACTTAGGCCTTGAAATGTACACTAATTACTTTTCAGCGTGTTTCAAACAGTCTTGACATTATTTCATGTTCACATGATTATGCTAATCTGAGTCAATTCTCCATATTTTTTCTGCACTGACACCCTGCATGATCCAACTGGCCATAGACCAATATGCACATTTCACATATTCTCCAGTGTTCCTCCAACGGCCAACAGGGGGATCCCACTAACATAAAAACTAGCAACATGCAAATCATCTTCAGTGATTGGCACAGTTTTCAAAATAACATATTAAAGCTTACATTATCTTACAACAAAAATAATTCCTGGATTTCTGCGATCATATTTAGTAACCATTAACAAAGTAAATTTTAGATTTGTACCGTATTTAATTTACTGAAATGTAAGTCTTTCAAGGTTCTTTTCATTCTTCAATAACCAGTGAAGATAAGTTACACAAAGGACTAAATGAATGGGTTACACCAAAGGGACCTCTAACTTCTGTTTGCACCTGCTACAGATAATTTTGTAAATGTGAGAGTCACTGCCATTCACACCTACAAAACTAACCTACCAAACATAGTACATACAAAAGATGACTACTTCAGGTAATTAAAAGGAAAGTCTTTTCCCTATGTCCCTCTATTTAATCTAATGTTATTAATTTATTGTTTAATAAATGGAATTGTAGACTGATCCAAAATAAAATCATATAGCAAGGGTGTAAGTGGGTGACAGCTGTTACAGCAGGGATAAACATAAAAGAAATCCTGTGATGTCAGAGATTAGTACATATATGTATGTATATATATATATATATATATATATATATATATATATATATATATATGTTTTGGACTGAAGTGACAAATATAAGGAAGGATCTTTCTGTGATATGAAGTGTTTTTCTGCGGCAGAAAGCAGTGGACATCCAATATTGTACGAGTCAAATGTGAAAATAACAGATGGTAGCCGAAAGTTAAGAATATATTGTTCTGGACTACAATTCTGCAAACACAGTATCCCTGAAATATCCTTTGGTAGCCAGCATTATGAGCAAAGATGTTCTGTGATCTCATATAAAAGGAGCTAAGTGAGGAAGGGCATGTCTGTAGACCAATGTTTATTCTGCAGCATGACAGGACTTACAGCTTTAAAGTCATATTACTATATGCATAAGGAGATTCCACTGGGACCAAACCTTTTGCAAAGGGTAGTAATTTACTGCTTGTAACTCAAACAAAAGAATATAAAAGCTGTTCTACTATCTGTTTAAATGGCAACAAGCTACTTTCCTCCAGAGTGGAGCACTGATATTGCTTGAAAGGGGCTAATAAGCTGTAAAGTCATTGCATCATGAGGAAAATGAATATTTGTGCTGCACAGTAGTACATGCAGTATTAAAACACTCTTACCCACACACTGTCTTCCCTTCACACAGATGTAACACACACACACACACACACACACACACACACACACACACACACACACACGTGCCCTGTCAACTTCTTTACAATTCCAGACAAAACCAAAAATAACGGGGGCATCAAAGCACAAAATTAGAGACACTTTTAAATACTGCTCTAATTCACATAAAAATTTAATAGAACAAGTTTTGTATTAACACGCATTTCTTGAACAAGAAGTATAAAACTCTAATATAAACCACGGAACAAAGGATGATAATATAAACCACTCCACCAGTAGACAAACCAAAAAATAAAAATATTTTTATTAGCACAATCCCAGTGCCCAGTGTTTTACTCCTTGAAGATTATTGCAGCCGAGGCACCACTGGTAGTGTGCCGAGTGTACAAAACTCTGTCTAGCATTACTGATTTGATTGTAATCCTCAATGATTTACAAGAAAATCTAAAGTTTTAATTGGACAGGGAAAAAATACAAGACAGAAGCAGGGACATTCTCCAAAACAGGGGACCGGTGAGCAGCATGACATGCAAACAGGAAAACTATGTTGTTGCACCTTGTAGAAGGGACATTCCCCAAACCAATGTGGTCAGTATATTGGGCAGACATTAAAACATTTAAATGCAAATACACATGAAAAGTCTAACTGGAATGCATTCATGAGCACAACTCTCTCTGCCACTAAGTGATTCATAGTGATACACCTTCTAATTAGCAACACATCTACTTAACTTATTCCCCCCAGTACAGCTCTTTTGATTATGTACCTTTAACTCCTAGTGGGTGTGGCTTAAGTCTTTAAAAAATAAAGTTATCACCTTACAGTTCTAACAAATACTCTTTGACATAGGTCAAATAGCAATACAATTGTTTTTGCCATCATGTATGCTTCAAGATAAAATATTCTAATACCTTGTATAGGGCATGGTTTTGGAATTATTAATGCAAATATGAACAAGCAATATCTGACGCCTAGAGGAGCAGCAGGAGGTAACTGCAGATGCACCTGGAGGTGTCACTCGGATGTAATGAGTAGACGTGTGACTGTGTGTCACTCGGCTCAGGGGCTGGAATAACTGCTCAGTAGACTGACCTGTCAACCTGTGCAAGGAAGTAGTACAGCTTCTTTGCGGACCGTACACAAGTACATACACACAAAATGTGCATACTTCATTTACCCAGCTGTTATCAGGCGTCTTTGTTTTACTCAGCCTTCTTTATCCAACAGTAGAAACCACAGACAAGCATACAGTTAAACTCTACATACATGTTTAAAAACACATGCACACACATTCACACACACACACACACACACACACACACACAAAAGCATAAAAAGGCAAGCACACATCCAGTGTCAGACACACTGCATCCATGATCTTCCCATCCATACCAGTCATACACAACATCTGGTCACAATACACACTGAGACACATACACCCACAGTCTCTGTATCCCCACACCACACTCACACACACACACACACACACACACACACACACACACACACACACACACACACACACATGGTTATACACTTACAGTGCACTATTTAACTGGACAGGTAATCTGAGCAGAGTGAAACTGCTCTGCTTGAACCTGCACAGATTCTCTCCCAGTGAAGTGTATAGGTGTATTCAGCCAAACTGCTGTTATACACAATGCATACTGCATGGAAATTGCATAGAACGGACTTCCATGAATCACTGTACAATGCAATCTACCCTCTAAAGCAGTAAACTGGGATGCTAAAAGACATTATTAGCACAAGTGCACCCAGCCCCATGACTTCTACATGTACATGCAGCAGAAAATCTCTTATTCCTCAGCCTGTGCAACAGAGCACCAAGGGAGCCATGAAATGAGAGAGGCCTGAGTAGCACATAAATTAACTTGAATTGCTTTGTGTGCTATACTGGCTGTCTATGCATTCTGCTCTCTCTCTCTCTCTCTGTCATCACTGATCAAAGCCTAAAGATGAAAGTTAGTACTTATAATGACAGATCTGTGTTGGCTGCTTATGGCCTTCCTCAATGGATGGATTTTCGGATCCAACTTTGGCCACCACAGACTTTGGATCCAAAGCTCAGGCTCATTTCCTTACCCATAATCCTCCTCCTACCCCTAACATTACCTCAGACCGAGTTTGCCCCAGGACTGATAAAGGTGCTTATACTCCAAAAAATTAGACTGCATAAGAAATCAATACTAAGCTCATATTCTGCTGTGGAGCTCAAGGAACATATGAATAGACATAGGAGGCAAGCAGTAAGAACATACCACAAAACCCCCAACAGTAATGACTCCAAAAATAATGGGAGGGGAGAAGGGCAGGTAGTTGAGGAAGGAAGGAAATTGACAACATAGATCTACCATTATGGAAAGCAAACTTTCATATCTGATGTTGACTCTTCCTACCATTCCTCAATGGATAGGACAGAGCCCCAGCAACTGAAACCCTTGGGTGGTCTCATGGAAGGATATTCCACAGGATGGCTGAACCAAAAGCAGTCCTATCTCTAGAGAACATATCCAATTTAATCTCTACAGAACATATCCAATTTATAATGTGAAATTAAGGTATGAAAAATTGGACTAAGTGGGTGTAGTGCAAAAACCATCAATGGAAGCCCTAGGAAAGAAGCCAGTAGAAGCAGCCACAGATCTGGTGGAATAAATATTGACTGGTTTGGGTAAAGTTAAACCCCTCTCTCTGTATACATATAAGATGCAGTCAGATATCTCACTTTAGAGACTCCCTTACCCATTTTAGCTGTTGAAATATTGACAAACATCTGATCAGATTTCCTAATTTCCTTTGTTGGTGAAGGTAGAAACACAGTTAACAGACATCTAGCAAGTGTAGCATCTAGTCCCCTTTGCTGGTAAAATTTCACAAGAAAACTGAAAGGCTGATTGATTCAGAGAAGATTTTGCAGGTACATTAAGAACAAAGGACAGATTAGCTCACAAGGATACCCTATCCTTTTGAAAATTAGATAAGAAGGCTTGTATGAAAGGGTCTGAAGCTCAGATACTCTTTGAGCTGACATCACCACCACCAAAAATAATATCTTCCAAGCAAGAAATCTGAAATCCACCTTGGCTGCAGGTACTAAGGGAGGTCTAGAACTTGCAACATAATGGTGATGTCCCAGGGAGGCATAGAATCCTTGGGTCTATATTATAAACTCAAACTCTTACCTTATCGAATCCCTAAACATCGACCCCTCCTCATCGAACCGTATAAACACCGAACGCCCCTAAACCGCAAAATTCAAAACGTCGAACTAGCGTACTTGTCCCACCCCACCGCCCGCTACATACTACCTACACAAACAAACTAAATAAACCACATACATAAACTAACCAAAACCTTACTTCTAACCCTAAACTAAACCCTACTTCTAACCCTACACTAAATCCTACATATACCACCATGTATGCACTTAACTTAACCCGCACCCTAAACCTAAGGTCCGTAACTATCACACACTTCCCTTACGGAGCTATACCGCAGAAGGCCAACCATGACGATTCAACGTTTCTGGTTTCGCTTTTCTGGATGTTCAATGTTTTCACATTTCGATAAGGACGGGTCGACTTTTAGGGATTAGATAAGGTAAAGGTTCAGGTTTGTAATATAGACCCAAATCCTTAATGGGAGGCATGAGAAGAAAAGTACCCCTTAAGAAGACCTTCGATAATCTAAGAGTGATTGGTTCTCTCCAATATGGAAACTTGAAGTAGCAGCTAAATGGACTTTGACAGTGGAGCAGCTGGCCTCATTGTGAGAAAGTGAAGCCAGGAAGTCTGAAATTGCTGGAATAGGAACAGATAAAGGGTCCAGCTTTTTCTGTGAGGCCAAAATAGTGAATCATTTCCACTTGCTTTTGTAACTCTCTCTCTCTTCAGATGGATGAATAAGAATCTGCATTACTCAGGAAGAAAGCTGAGACTGAACAACCATCATTTGATGAGGATAAACTAAGTGGTTAATTTGAGGGCCTGGATGTCAAAATGAGGCATTCTGAATGGGTGAAAATGAAGACCTGAAACGGGAACCAGCACCTAAGAAGGAACTAACAAATGAGGGTAGAGGAAGGGAAACCACACTTGTCAAGGCCAGAAAGGGGCAATGAGGTTAACCATGACCTTCCTCTTCAATGCTTTCTGCAGAAATTATGGGATAAGAGGGGTAGAATTAAACCAGTAAAGGTGCCCAGGGGCCAAATGTGAGTCCGAGTCCATCAGTGACTCTCCCTCCAGGGTGATCATGGAAAAGTATCTGCTGCACTTCATGTTGAGATGGAAGGCAAAGAGATCACAGTTTGGTTGACCCAACAGACAGAATATCTGATCTGCCACCATCAGTTTGAGGAACCACTTGTGAGGCAACAGGATAGACTTGCTCAGCCTGTCATGTTAGAGCAATGGAGTGTCTGCTAGAACAATTTAGTTTCCCGGGATGTGCACTGCTATCAGAAAGCAGTTAGAATACACTGCCCACTGCTAAGCCCTAATCGCTTCTCGACATAACAGGTGGGATTGTATTCTCACCTGCTTGTTTATGTACCATACTACTGGCATGTTGTATATCTGAACAGATATCACTCCTTGATAGAGGGGGTCCTCAAAGGCTTGCAACGCTAGAACTACCCTCATCTCCAGAACACTGATATGAAGACTGGCCTTAGAGGAGTACCAAGTGCCTTCTGCTTTCTTTTCCATGTAAAGCCCCATCCCCCAACCCAGGTGGGAGGCATCCATGGTCACCATGGCCTTGGGAGTAGGTGGGACAAATGGATGACCTTGTGACACTACTGGGGGCTTCATCCACCAATGGAAGTGCATTCTAAAAATATTTGTTAGGCATACTTGGAGCTCCACTGTTTGAGGTCTGATAGACCACTACACTGCAAGCGCCCACTGCAGCACTCTCATGTAGTACCTGGCAAGTGGGACCAAGGAAATGGCAATAGTCATTGATCCTACCAGTCAAAGAATCGGTCTTCCAGACTGCTTCTAGCAAGAAAAAAACTCTAACACCTGATTCTGGATAGCAGTCAACCTGTTCTCTGGAAGTCTCATTATCTGGCATGTTGTGACCACTTGTGCATCTATAAATCCTATTGAATGGACCAGGAGAAACTTAGACTTGTCTGAGTTCTCTGTAATTCCCAGTCATGAGGAAACGTGGAGCAAGGAGTCAGAGGTATGGATGACAAGAGTCCTGGTAGGGGCAGAAATGAGGAAGTTATCCATCTATGGGAATACCAGGAAGACTTGCAGTCTGAGATGAGCTGTAACCACTGCCATACACTTGAACACCTGGGGTGTGGGGGTGGGGTTGTGGTGAGACCAAAGGCCAGGGCTCTGAAAAGAAAGTGACTGTCTCCCAGACAGAAGCAGAAAAACTGTTCAGATCACCTACCCAACATAATGTGATAGACCTTCAGGATGCATACTATCACACACATCCAATCATGCATTCTTAATAATGGAAGAATGGACTGTACTGTGACCATCTGGAACTTCATCCATCTGACATAGTGACTGAGATGATCGAGGTCCAAAACTGGCCTGAGGTACCCATTATTTTGTTGACACCAAAAAGAATTTTTAGTAAGTCCCAGATCTGTGTTGGTTTGGTGGGACCTCTTGGATGACTCGCTTGTCCAGCTTTTTTTTACTTCTACAACTGCTGTCTTTGGGAAGGTGGAACATTTGAAAGCATTCTTAATGGCTGGGAGTGAAAGAGAAAGGAATTGAACAGCCTCTTGTTATGATCTCTTGTACTCACTTATCTCAGGTGATGGATGCCTGGGCCTTGGGGTGCAGAGATAAGTGCCACCCAACTGCAGAGTTCTCCAGAGTGTGGTAGCTGGGCAACCATTCAGGAGCAATGATAAGGCCTCTTGGAGAATGGTCCCTGGAAGCCTTGGTTTTGTGACTTACCTCTGCTGCAGGGGAGACATTCACTGATAGAACCCCCCCCCCTGCCATGGGGTGGGGGGGGATTCCTAGAATTTGTGGGACAGAACATTTGATTTTTATAGAACCAGAGTTTCTTACCTCCCTTATGGTTCCTTCAGAATGACAACTGGTGGATAGAGAACCATATTCCTATGGCAGAAAGACTCTCTCCATCTTACTTGCTTCTGGAGAGTCTCTCCTTTTTAGGCCCAAAAAAGTGTTGAACCATCATAAGAGGCACTGACTGAAGTGCTCCATAAAGTCACACAAGTGCATCCAGGTATGTCTCCTTATGGTAGTGTCAGTACTTGCAGCTCATGAAGTGCCCTCTGTCATGTTACATATCAGGTGCATCAACACATTGGAAAGGGAATGGAGGGTGGCTGGCTGCGAGTTCAAGATTTTCTTGCTTTCCACAGAAACGGAGCTAAAATCTTCTTCACTTACTTCCTTACTGTTATGTAGTTCTTTTCCCTGACTTTCTCTCTAAATATACCATACGCCTATTTTTCCCTCACTTTATATTGCAATTACTATTTGTATTAGACTAACTTATCTTTAATTTCTCTATAAACTGTCGAAATTTTCTATAAATATTAAATGACTATCACAAACCTTTATCAATTCTAAACCAATGTTTTTATATTATGTCTAATTTGTTATAATTATTTCAACTGCAGATGTCTGTTTTATTTTTGAATTGTAAAATTATCTTTCCAGCTTTTTTTGAATTGTAAAATTATCTACCCAATCAGATTTCCTGGTAATCAAATGCCAATAAATAAATAAATAAAATGGACCAAGAGAGAGATTTTGAGATTTCCTTAGTTAAATTCCTCTAGAATCTTGTGATGTGTGCTAAACAGTTTAGTGCCCTCAGTGTGAAGATAGTTGAGGCATAAACCCGCTTACAAAACTTGTCCAAAGCCTTGGACTCTCATTCAATGGATGAACAGAAGAACTTTCTTCAGCTAGTTCTTTCTTGATGATGGCCACCACTACCTTGGAATCAATGACAAGAACGTTGCTCCAATACTGATGATCTTTGGAAAAGACTAGATACTTATTCAGTTTCGGTGAATTGGTTCAGCCACATCAGACTCCTTCCATACCCAATTTGAAATGAGATCAACTACCACATCAGCAGGAGGGATCACCCAAAGAAGTAGTTGGGTCAGACCCAAAGGCCTCAAGAGACACTGATTCCTCTTGGGTGGGGACTTCAGTGGACCACCCATCCTTCTGTCTCAAAAGCTCAATGATGTCTGTGAATGAGACGTCCTTAAATGTGGCATATGGATGACCCCCTCCTCTTAATCAAAATCAGTGTCTTTGGTTAATGATGCCTCCTTTTACATGTATGTTTTTGAGGAGACACTACAGTGAGATGTTCTGGAGAGGACTCAGAAATAGACTGGGGAGTCCCCATTACAGACTGGTTTGAGGCTCAATGGGCCCAACTGTCCCAAAAGAACAGGATCACGACCCAAGGGCATTCTACTGGGACGTGTGAAGGAGAGTATCCCACTCACCTGACATGGAGAACATTATCTCCACAGACTCATATACTGAAGTTGAGGGGGAACCCAAAGTTATCCCCAATGGAGCTGAGGCACCCACTCCAGGTAAACTTCAGACTTCAATTTGACTAGGCAACAAGGCCAATGCCACGGCAAAGCTGTCTAGTGCTGAGGCTCCAAGAAGTTGGGATGGCTCTAAAAACTGCAGAGTCGATCCCAACCCTCCAGATCCAGTGCTAATGCTTTGGCCCAGAGATCCTTCTACATCTGAGCCACTTGGAGCCAGTCAACTCAGAGAAGGTAATGCAGAAGATGACAACCGACTCTTTGGATTTGATTCAGACAAACTCTTGAGTAACACTCATATCCATAGTCCCAGAGTCTGTAAAATGCATAGGGGTAGGAGCCACAATCGGATCAGGGGAAGAACCCAAGCTTATGGACCCAACAGTGGCCTGAACCAGGAGAACCCCTGACTGAATCTCAGTCCTGAGAAACATCTTCATCATCTGATCCACAGCTATTTTAGACAGGCATCTGGTAGATAAAACTGGCAGTGAAAAAGAGGCTGTAAATGGGGCCTAGATGATCAGGAAAAAGACCTCTCATGCAAAAGGGAAAGGAAGCCTGGGAGAAATGGTCTGCAGAGAAAACCTTGACTGTAGGAATGGAGGAGTACTGGATCTGACCACAATTAACTCAGACAGTGGCATCAGATATGAGGGCTTAGATATCTTTGGGGCCAGAGCTGTGGAAGCAGCAGAAGAGGAACAGCAGTTCAGGGACCGCTTTCTAGAATCCTTAGACTTCTCCCTGCATCTATTAGACTTCTCCCTGAGTCTACCAGCACCTGTATCCTCCTTAGGTCCGTCAGAGGGCCTTCTTGACTGAGAAGGAAGCTCCAGCAATAGCAGACTAAGCCTGGGACCAATCTCCCACAGGGGCAGGGAGGAGTACCTTCAGAATCAACTTATTTTTACATTCAATAATGGCCCTGGAGCCAAAAGCATTACAGATGGTGTACTGCTCATCCAAGCGGACAGCACCAAGACAATAAACACACAGAATGCAAGTCTGACTTTGGTATCTTGTAGCCAAAGGCTACACATTTCTTAAAAGGAGAAATGTGAGAAATCACAAATACTACTGTTATTACTACTACATCTACATTTACTGCTTTACCCAACAAAACTAAATTTTACAGAGAAAAAAAACTATCCTCAACAAACACTAAAACCTGAAATAGCAGAATACTTGACATAACAGCACCAAGGGTGCAAGAGTGACAAAGCTACACAGACCAAGGTTTTTTATGTTTGCTGTAAAGGGAGAAAAAGGCAGAATAAATGTAACAAAGAAGAAAAAAAAACTAGTAACAATATCGGGAAAATACTGAAAAAACCCCACCGTTAACAACCCAAGCCTGAGCGATAGAGATCCGCATCTGAAACAAAGGCATGGCACATGAGATCTGAGGTAATGTTAGGGGCAGGATGGGATCATGGGTAATTGGAAGGAGCCGGAACTTTGGCTCTAAAGTGTAGAGTGGCCTGGCCAAAGTCAGTTCCGAATCCCCATCCATTGAGGAACAGACAGAAGAGACCACATCAAATCATATTTTTTTTCCATTTAAACAAGTGGGCTTTAGTTGAGAAAACTCTGTTTTCGAAGTCAGGTTTGTCAAAGCGAGATGCAAACCATTTACTATTTCCGTAACCAAATATGCCATATTTTGGAGAGAAACAATCTTTTCATTAGTTAATGATTCTTGATTGATAAACTTGAGGTATTGGCTGCACAATATATCCACATTCAGACACATGCAGACTTGAGAAGCCAAAAGATTTTCAGTACCATTGCCTGTTTAAATTCCCTTATCCAGTGTGGTCTGCACTTTCTTTTACTACTGCTAGAAAGCTATCAGTGTGTTCAGCATGTGTAATGCATAGAACTACATATCATCTGACAGACATGCAAAAACTCCCAGAACAGCATTTCTCAGGAGTCTATATTACCATATTGAATGGTAACAATGTCAAACTCTCATATGAGCGTAAATGCATGAGAACGAAATAGAAGTTATGTTCTTACCATAACGTTCCATGTTAGTTGTCTTCTTCTCGCCTTCTTCTTGCTGGATGGGTTCGGAGCCGACCTCGGCTCCGACTCGGCCACTCTAAAAGCTCGAGAGTTGGTTCCACCGGCTCGAGGCTCCCCTTATATCCCACAATGCTAGGCGTGAGTTACCTCAGATCTCGTTTGTAAGCTAGGCCCAGCTTATATTAGCAGCAGAATAACTAGAAACAAAGTCCACCTCTATAAATAAGGGTGAAGAGAAGGGTGACCTACATCCTGATCTAGGAAAATATGCACAGCAGAGCATATACCTAAAGTAAAGAGGTGGTAGAAAGAGAGGTCACAATCAAACTCCTCTAGGTCTGTCCAGGCCAGGGGGAAGGAGGGTGGGACGCAAGAAGAAGGCGAGAAGAAGACAACTAACATGGAACGTTATGGTAAGAACATAACTTCTATATGTTAAGTTGTCTATCTCGCCTTCATTCTTGCTGGATGGGACCGCGTCCCCAGCACCTTGTCCCGGGTGGCCTAACGGAACAGACTCTTGAGAACAGTGGAACCAAAGTTAGCTCTATGCCTAGAAGCTAAATCCAACTTATAATGAGAAATGAAAGTGTGAGGAGTAGCCCAAGTAGCCGCTGCACAAATGGTGTCAATAGGCAGTCTGTCTTGGAAGGCTATAGAAGTAGCCAAAGCTCTGGTGGAATGGGCTTTAGGTTTGTTAGGCAGCTTTTGGTGTCTAATTTCATAAATAAGGGAAATCAGAGATGTTAGCCATCTAGATAATGATACCTTTGAAACTGAAAGTCCCTTTCTGCCTTCTGCATAAGAGACAAACAACTGGTCAGATTTTCTGAACTGTTTGGTTCTATCCAAATAGTACCTTAATTGACGATGAACATCTAGCCAATGCAATTTTTGTTCAGACCTGTTAGAATATTCTGGAAAAAATACAGGGAGGTCAATGCTTTGATTTAGGTTAGACGCCGAAGCTATCTTAGGCAAAAAGGACGGGTTGGATCGTAAGGATACTCTGTCCTTGTGGAACAATAGATAAGGAGGTCGACAGCTGAGTGCCTGAAGTTCTGAAACTCTTCTAGCTGAAGTAATAGCTACCAGAAAGAGAGACTTCCATGATAGCAATTTTAAAGAACAGGAGGCTGCAGGTTCGAAAGGGGGAAGAATCAAAGAACTAAGAACTAAATTTAAGTCCCAAGGAGGAGGAGGATTTCTTATAGGAGGTCTGACTAGAAAAACTCCCTTCAAAAAGGCTTTGCAAAGCTTGTGGGACATTATGGCAGACTCTGAAATGCCCACATGAAAGTTAGAAATAGCTGCCAATTGAACTTTAAGAGTAGAAGGAAATGAACCTGCATGGAAGAGTTCAGCTAGAAAGTCAAGGACCATTTGGATGGAGGCAGTGAAAGGATCTATGTCCCTTCCTTGAGCCCAATAGGCGAAACGTTTCCACTTACTCAAATAAATCTTTCGAGTGGAAGATTTATGGGACGCTATCAAAATATCTCGAACAGAGTGAGATATTTGAGGAAGCCTGGCTAAGGTTGGAATTGGAGTAACCAAGCAGTGAGGTTCAGAGAGGGAAGGGAGCGATGAAACTGACCCGACTGATGGATCAAAAGATCTGGAACTAGGTCCAGATGCCAAGGTCGCTCCAACAGAAAGTGATGTAGAAAGGGAACCAAACCTGTCGAGGCCAGTAAGGAGCAATGAGGATCAACGAGGCCTTCTGAGCGATAGCTTTCTGTATCACTTGAGAGATAAGTGGGAAGGGAGGAAATGCATACAGAAGTCCCCGGGGCCAAACTTGGACTAGAGCGTCTCTGCTGGGCTGGCCTGGTAACGGGAATAGGGTGAAATAATCTCTGCACTTGCTGTTTTGGGGAGTAGCAAAAAGGTCGCAGCAAGGCTGACCCCACTTGAGAAAAATTTCTCTCACAACAGAGTCTTTCAGAGACCACTCGTGAGGCATGAGGATAGCTCTGCTCAACTTGTCCGCGATTTGATTGGACTTCCCGGGGATGTGCGTTGCTATCAGAAACCGCTGAGAAGAAATCGCCCATTGCCACAGTCTGAGTGCTTCTCGACACAGGGGTAGGACCTGGTTCCGCCTTGTTTGTTGATATACCACACTACAGACATATTGTCCGTCTGGATTGCTATCGTTCCCAAGGGAAGAGAGTCTTGAAGGGCTTGCAACGCTAAAAGCACTGCTCTCATCTCTAGAACATTTATGTGCAAGTGGCATTCGTCTGGTTGCCATGTGCCCTGGACAGTTCTGCCCTGATAATGCCCCCCCCCGATCAGGGAGGCGTCCGTTGTCAGAGTAGCAACCGGAGGGGGAGGAACAAAGGGTCTTCCCAAGAAGAGCTGAGGGGAAGACATCCACCACAGAAGATGATTCCTGCATGTTTGCGTAATCATAATGGTGTGGGACATCGGAGGTTGCTGGTTTGACCATTGTGTGAAGAGCATCCATTGAAGGATTCTCATGTGGAATCTGGCTAATGGAAGCAGAGGTATGGCAGCCGCCATAATCCCCAATACTTTGAGAACTAACCTGGCTTTGACTCTGTTGCTGCTGAAGAGGAGCAAGACCAGTTTGTGTATGTCTGTTATTCTTTGATCTGTTAACCTCGCAGACATGTTGACTGTGTCTAGAATTGCGCCTATGAAGGTAGTAACACGACAAGGCGACAAAACAGACTTTTCGCAATTTATTGAAATGCCTAAGTTTTGACAAATGCGAAAGGTGTAGTCCCTGGCCCTTAGAAGAAGATGCTTGGTGGGAGCTGTGAGGAGCCAGTCGTCCAAATATGGAAACACCTGGAATCCCTGACGTCTCAGGTGAGAGGCTACCACTGCCATGCATTTGGTAAACACCGGGGCAGTGGGGAGTCCAAAGGGCAGGGCTCTGAATTGAAAATGACTGGTTCCCAGCCTGAAGCGGAGAAATCTTCTGGAGCGTCTGTTCATTTTATATGATAGTACGCATCCTGAAGGTCTATAGAGCACATCCAGTTTTTCTTCCCAATAGGGGAAGGATGGACTGTAGCGTGACCATCGAAACCGTGTTTTCTTGACTGACTTGTTCAAGATACTGAGATCCAAAATTGGTCTCCAGTCCCCTGTTTTTGGAACTAAAAGAACCTGGAGTAGATTCCGGATCCTTGCTGGTCTGCTGGAACTGGCTGAATTGCTCTTTTTGCAAGCAGCTTTGAAATTTCAAAGCTGCAAGATCCCTTTGAGCGGGTGGAACATCCGGAAGGGATTTTGATCGGTTTGGAATGCAAACGAAGGGAATGGAATAGCCTTCGGAAATGATGGACTGTACCCACTTGTCTCGAGTTAGGGATAGCCAGGCTTCTGGGTACAGTGACAATCTTCCCCCGACTGCCTCCGAAGGTGGACAGTCGGGCAACACCTCAGGGATGCTGAAAGGGCTTATCGGAGAAAGTTTCTCGATTGCCCTGGTTCTGCGGACCCCCTCTGCCTCTAGGGCGACGTCTACCATTGTTGTTCCCCCCTCTGCCTCTGGCGGGGAACCTACTCTGTGCGTCAGGCGAAGTCCCTTGAGATTGCTTGCGGAACCACATTTTCCCACTTTTCTGGCCTTTGGGGTAAGGCCTAGAAGTTGTAGAAAAATGGACTCCGACGGCAGAAAGAGTCTTGCCATCCGTCTCGCACCTAGTCAAGGTTTCTTTCACTTGAGGACCAAAAAGAGATGATCCATCAAACGGGGAATTAGTGAAAGACGTTTTAAAGAGGTCCGCAAAGTTGCATAGCCGCATCCAGGCATGCCTGCGTAAGGCTACACCTGTCTCTGCGGCCCTGCTCGCTCCATCAGCCGCATACGAAAGGAGGCGCATGGAGGAGTTAGCTATGGAGTTCAGGGTAGCCAGCTGAGTGTTCATCTTGTCCTGAAAACCCGCAGCTGTAGGATCCTTCAACATGTCACTCGCTTCTTTAATCAAGTCTCTTTGAAGACGAGTAAAATGGCATAGGTAGTTCAGCGAACGCATTGCAAAGGTCGCTGATGAGAACATCCACTTCCCGTACCTGTCCATAGACCTAGATTCCTTGTTAGGTGGATGGACAGGCACTGGAGGATCAGCTAGTTCCTTCTTAGTGGCAGCAGCAACCACCATAGCATCCACAGAAACTCCCTTGGTCAGAAATTGTTCATCCGCTGGTGCCGTGATAAATTTTGAGGGTCTCCTGGGAGTGGGGTCCACTGAGTCAGGAGCCGTCCATGCCTTTTTTGCTACCACCTGCATGAGGGGGTCAAAGGGGGGAGACACCCAGGAGGTGGAAGGGCGAGAGCCAAACGCCTCAAGGTACACAGATTCATCCTCCGAAGGGTTGAGGGCTGGCCAATTTCCCCTCTGCTTGAGGATTTCTAGAATGTCTGCAAATGAGACATCTTCAGAAGGGGAACGGGGGGAACCCTCGGAATCCTCTAAATCTGTGTCAGAGGTGACGGACTCAGGTGAGTCTATGTGTTTCCTCTTACACTTTCTCTTCCGAGGGGGCTCTTCTGCCAATTCAGGAGAGGCCTCGGAAGAGGATGAGATCCCCACAGGGGATTCCTGAGGAGCTGGCTCTCTGCGGTCTGGGATGAGGGAGTGAGTCGACTTGACCTGAGGCACGAGAAGAGGGAGGGGCGGACGGGCCGACTGAGGACTTGAACCAGGTTGCAATACACTCCGCAAGACATCGAACACAGCCCTGTGAGGCAGAGCCAGAGGTCCCGCTCGAAAGCTAAAACCTCCCTCGGCACTGACAGTGATGGTTCCGAGGCCGATGTCGGAGCCGAACTCACCAGCGCCGAAGCTCCGAGAGGGAGAGCGGGGTCGGACAAGGGTCTGATGCCACTCACCCCTCGGAGCCGGCGAGGGAAGTCCGGCGCCGAGATTCTTCTAAGGAAGAAATCGGAGCCGACGATGGAGCCGAAGACATTTGTATCGGCTCCGACGCTACCACAGTCTCGGTTCGAAACGCCCGGCTCCGAGCTCAACGGAGTCGGAGGAGGAACATAATGAGGACAGGGTCAGGCATCGACTGATGAGTCGGGCTCTGAAGCATTTGGGCCAGTGCCTCGGACTTAAGAAGTCGACTCACTACCCTCTGAAGGTCATGGTCGAAAGCCTCGATGACCTAGAGGAGTGAGATCTATGGCTCCGTTCAGACAGCAAGGGAGATGCTGGAGCCGAATGAACGGAGCCAAGGGACGGTGACCTGGACCTCTTTCTAGATGTCAGTTCCGAAGGTCTAGTCGGAACAGACACAGGAATTTCCAATACCTCGGCTCCAGCCGGAGCCGAGGAAACCACAGAAACTGCAGTCTGAGACTCATCGGCTCCAGCCGGAGCCGATGTAGATGGAGGTTTCGAAGCCTTAGGCCTCGGCTCAGAAGCTGGAGCCGAGGACCTAGAAGCCTTGGAGGGTTTTCCCGAAGGAACAGTAAGGGAACCCTCAGGCTTAAGTAAACCTCTCAAAATAAGTTTATTTTTTCTTTCCTGCAGGACTCTGGGGCTGAAGCCATGGCATACAGCACAAGAGTCCTGCAGGTGTAAAGGTCCCAGGCAGTAGACACAAGAAGTGTGACCGTCTGTCAGAGACCTTTGAGTCTTTAGACATTATTGAAGAAAGTGTAACCACACACACAGTCAAACACACTGATTACACCCTATACAAGTTTAACTCAAAAATTAAAACTCACTATCAAAGTTTTAAAATCCTGAGAAAATCACACACACACCACTAGGGGATGGAAAGGCCCGAAGGCCCGAGGGAAGAACTTATAAGTTCTTTGTGGAAAAAGGGGATAATAGAAGAAAAAAAGGGACAAAATCCACTAAGCTAAGGGAAATAACTGTTAAGAATTAAACTAAAGGGGTTTAAGTAGACTAAAAATTACTCTACAATAACTCACCAAGAAGCCGGTAGAAACCAAACACCTCGATCGCTGTAGCGGCAAACGAGATCTGAGGTAACCCACGCCTAGCATTGTGGGATATAAGGGGAGCCTCGAGCCGGTGGAACCAACTCTCGAGCTTTTAGAGTGGCCGAGTCGGAGCCGAGGTCGGCTCCGAACCCATCCAGCAAGAATGAAGGCGAGATAGACAACTTAACATCTTGTTTTTTTGGGGTCGCAGTACAGTGAGGATTAGAATATTCGCCCTTTCCTCACTGTAGTGCAACCTCGGAGTTGGAATATATATTTAGCAGAAGGTGTGGGGGGTGCTCCACAATAGCAAGTTCGTTCTCCTGCATTTTTGCTCATACGAGCGTTCAACATTGTTACCATTTGATATGGTAATACAGACCCTTTTTTTTTTTTTTTTTATCATTTTGTTTTGTGGGTTATACTTTGTGTCTGAGATGGTTTATTTTATCTGGACATGTAGGTGTATGATTTCACTCTTCCCATTTCCAGAAGGAATGTGAGACATAACTCAGAACATGTTTAAAAGACAGAGTGACGAAACTGATGGAAAATATAAGTACATTATCAATTAGTGTAAAATCAGTAGACTCTAATAAACTGTATTGCAAAATTCTACCAAATAAGGACATTTATTTTTGCAGAAAAAAAGAGAGCTGTAAGATGTGTGCCATCTTTGTTTAAATTATTGCCAGCAGTATGTTGGTTTTGTAGCGTGGTTTTCTGTTTATTACACAGCTTCAAACATCACATGTCATGAGAGGATTCAGAAAAATTGCTTGAAGGAATAAATCAAGCCTGAAAACAGGGACATGCCTTCAAAAATATGAACATCCTGTACAAGGGTATAAATCAGGATTGAAAATAGGAATTTTCCTCTAAAATAGGGGTCTGCTTGCATAGTTTGCCCTCATGACCAAACAAAAAGCATGCCATGGGCAGATGTGCCTTTCTCACACCCAAAAGTGGATTAAAAAAAGAAAGGAAAAAAAAAAACAGGAGTTATTTCCCTTTTAGAAAATGGCATTGCATTTCAGAATAGTCCCTTCAAGTCATCTTAAATGCCTTGGCATAGCTTTCCTGTACTCTGTGCTTATGTAAAATACATACATACCAATGCTTAGACAGTTGTTGTTGTAGCTTTCGGCTTTTCCCGGTTAGGGGTCGCCACAGCAGAACTCTGGTCCGCTTATGATTGGCAGTAGAATTTTACATACAGAGTTGCCAGCCCTGACGTACAGCCATTAACGAAGGTACGCCCATGCTTAGACAGTACATTCTTTAAAGAAGCCAGGAGTGTACATGGCCCCTGCTGTTTACTTTACAGCACTTGCTCACTCTGGACCTTCGATGAGTGAGTTTTTTGTATTTTTTTTTAGATTACTCTGTTTTGTGGATCATACTTTGTGCATAAGATGGTATATTTTTAAATGGACATGTAGATGTTTGATTTCAGTGTCTTTGCTTTAGCACAGAGGGTATGATCGCTTTGACTGTAGTACCTATGGCAATAGGAATTTGTAATCTTCGTTTTAATTTGTGGCCATGTTTGTGTGAATTATAGTCAATTTACAACAGCCACGTTTGACTGTTGTCTCAAATCACCAACACATTTAGTCGCATTGTGTAATTTGCATGTAAAATTATACTGGGGACTCTTATTATCTAGACTAAACAAATGAGCACTAAACCTTTCATGAAACGCTTTAATTTACTTCTGATATTTAGTGCAAAATATGCTTTGTGAGTGGTCAGACCCAAGGTCATGTTGTAATGTTTAGAGGAACCTCAACGGTACTCTCCATAGCTTGAGGGAGGCCCCACTGTGACAAAGTCTGGCAACTACTGTTATAAACATCCTGCCTTGGGAATCTGGGGCCAGGAACCTTGAAAAAATGTGTTACATTTTTCAGACTGCCCCTTTAAATCAGTAAGGTTCAATGCAGTTGAACAGCTGAACCATGGCACCACACCAATTGAATTATGTAGAATTTGGAAGCTAGTTGATTTCGAGTCAGACTGTATGTTAGAAATGAAACAGGATATGTTCAAAGTTACATAATAGACTAGCAACCACGATGACCCTTTGGTGCCACAGATGTTATTTGTAGGGGTATAGTTTAACGGTTATTTGTATGTTAGAACTTGATTGGTCAGTTATTTACAGGATGTATCTGTTCACTAGAGAGACCGGTTCCAGACTAGGGGTGAATTTTCATTTTCTCATCCACTGTTCAGTTTACAGTTGAATATGGTTAGAGAAGAGCTGTGCTTCACCTGGATGGAAAGCCTATTCCAGAGACTGGGTATTCTCCAAGACACATACCTGTCTCTCCAACAAGTCCAATTTAAGTCGCAGGCATGATTTAAGTTTCTGGATTAGGTAGTTTTAATGCTTTTTTTTTTTTTTTTTTTTTTTTTTTAGAAGGTATGTAAAAGTTCCATCAAAGCGGGATCCATCCAAAGATGCCTTGTCTGCCAGGCAAAAATGACTCCTCCACAATAAGTAGGAGACAGGGAATAGGGCTAGTGATTTAAGGTGATCCTCAATGGACATGTTGTTTATATCCTGAATTCTTTTTCTGAGGAACCTCTATGATTGTTTCAGTTGCTGCATGTGACTGCCCAGGTACAAACCAAAGGAGGCACTGTATTCAATGATGGGTCTGATGAGGGATGGACATAAGGAAATTATGACTTCCTTGGACCTGGATGCCATAACTTTGTTTATAAGTTAGCAATCAGCTTGGAAAGGGATTGGTTTGCTAATGCAAGGCCCTCTAACTTTAGCAAATGAAATTAAGTTGTGTCTTTCTGAGCCTGTGCATTGTGCTCATGTAAAACCTGAGCTAGTACTGCATGTCTGAGGTATTAAGGACTCCATCATCCATGCATTTTGCCACTGGAAAGAAAACAGAGATATTAATCAACCTATTATGATTTTTTTGTCAAACAGTCATTCTGCTCAGTTATATTCAGTTATGCACTGAGTAATACTTAGGAAAACCTTGCCTTATACTGTCAGTAAAATTACAGAGCAGTTTTATCCAGTATCTGCTGCCATCACAACCAGAATACTGCCAGGATGTTGTGCATTATATTACTATGCAGATTCACATCAATTAATATTATCGCCATGTTTCCGTAGAGCACAATACTGAAGTACATCCTTTTATCTTTCTTGTACATAACTGCTGACAGAGAGATGTTTACAACACCTCCTACTGAATTTTGGCCGAATGTAGTAACAGCCACTGGTGCCACAATAATGTGGCCTAAGCAGTCAGAAGATTATCAGTCACCTGCAAATTCCACTACAAAATGGGTAGCCTATAATAATGGAATTAGCTACTCACAAACCCAAGTAAATGGACAGCCTAACATAGTGAAACTGGCTGCACAGAAACCCAAGAAAGGCCTGCTTGGGGGCTTCTATCCTCAAAGAAGTATCTTGACTCAGCTCAGAGGTGACTATGAAGGGAGTACGACTGGCTACCTGGGTAGGCCTCTGTTGTGTTCTCTAGAAGCAGACTAGTTTCAGGCACACCTGGGGTTGGTGTTGCTTCTGCTTTAGATAAGCAAACCTCTTCTGGATGTTAAAACAGACCTTAGAAAATTTTTCTGATATTCAGTGAGCTCCAACTTTATAATGTACCCATTTAATAATAATCAAACTTTTTAATTTAATTATTTTATTTGTAATATTTTGCAGTTTTCATGCAGTGACTCAATAATGTACATGTTTTTGTAGCAAGATTATTAGAACTGATTCATTGACAATTTTTCTGCTGTGCAGCTTATTTGTCTGGCCACAGTGGCCAAAGGATCTAACCAGAAGTGATTAAATACCACCATAAAGCACCCTCACCCCACATGGATTTCTGTTATTGTATAATTAATATAATTAGTAAATTATTTAAAAAAAGTATACACTACACATGTAAGTGAGCATCTATGTTTACACATGTTCATAATGTAGTCGTATACAGAGCTGCATGTATGTGTGAGAGAGAGAGAAATTGTGTGTGTGTGTGTGTGTGTGTGTGTGTGTGTGTGTGTGTGTGTGTGTGTGTGTGTGTGTGTGTGTGTGCCTATGTGCACACGCAGGAAGCAGTCACGCATGCGACTGTTGCAATTTATGGCAATAAGTGGTACTATAGAGCTGTGAGAAAAAAAGTGTAGAAATAGGTGTTTGCAAATGAACATACACTGACATGCAAATGATGGTGCGCAGTCTAATGAATGCATAAAAACATACAAAGAGTGGGTCTGAAAAAAGGTCATTACTCAAAAGTAAACAAGAGATGGCATGCTGCATGTAGTGTGTCACTATAAGAACAAAGACTAGGCCAGAATGTATGGAGCAGAAACAAGTAAAAATGCTCAGATTAGCAGCAGTAGTGGTCTTAGTGCAGCACCATTTCTATCTCTACTCGGGAAGCAACATGGTGGTAAGTGACATGAGTGGAAACAGTACCTATAATATATTACTTACCATTAGCCAACAGATCAGCAGCTGACCAGCTGTTTTGTGCTGGACAGAGATATCATATGGGCACTAGTTGACATGTATCACTCACAAGCAGGATCAGGGGGGATACATAGATTTCCTATAGCAGTGGGCATCAAAGTATTTGTGGCATTTCACTACACTACATATAGGAAACTTTCACAGGCATACAGGAGACAATATCCTTTTCCTTCCCGTTAAACTTAAACCCCTCCCCTCTATACACCCCCCTTTCCTCCTCCCAACATCTCTGACTACTTGCCCGCCTATCCTGTTACTTGCATCTCTCCTTTTCCACTATAATCTTTCCTCCTACATCCCTCCACTCACTTTACCTGTCTCTCCCCTTTTTTCTACCCTTTAATATCTACAGCTCTCCTCTTTCGATACCACTTAATATATTTTGAGTTACATTTATAAAACCACCTCTAAAACCCATATCTTGTACCTTTACTCTAAAACTACTTCTAACTAGTTTCACTTTAAAATGGCTCCACACTTACCTACCCTACTTATACTCTCAGTCCTACTCCTAACCACCCTATTCTCAGCTTACCTTCTTACCTTCTTTGAAAACCCACTTAATATCCAGCCTAACTACATACAGAAACACACATCTTCCTTTTACAATTCTCTCACTTCATTCTTAAATGTTAATTCCACCCCTTCTACCTTCTACCTAAGTTTCATAGGCACTCTCACCTTAACTATGCCTTACCCTCAGAAAACAAAAAAATGAAACTGCCTACTCTTCTTAAGAGTAACTTTACTTACAAACCAGATAACCCCACCCTACAAGACGGCGACATTCACCCCAACCCTGGCCCCACACATCACTCCCCTCAAGTATCTAGACCAACCTTCAATAATACCTTCCTAATAGGACATCTTAACATACGAAGTGTAAACAACAAAGTGCCCTTCCTACACACCCTCCTTGACACACACTGTTTTGACATTCTCTGCCTTACAGAGACGTGGCTAAAGCCAGTCACCAAAGATAATGAAATTATACCACAAGGCTACAATATACTAAGACTTGACCGAACTAAACGAAAAGGTGGTGGAGTAGCAATTCTGTCTAAGAATCACCTCAATATCTCTACCCTACCAGCCTGTCCAACCCAGGATAATAAGGTAGAAGCCATTATCACCAAACTCCAATTAAATGCTAATAAATCCCTCTACATCATCTGCATGTACATACCTCCAGGTAACAGCATACCCATCTTAGAAGACTTTCTCAGTTGGGTTTCTACCAACTACCCCCAAGAAACTATAATTCTTGGTGACTTTAATATAGATTGGAATACTATTAATGCTGAAAATCCCTCCTCTCACATAAACCTATATGGTTTTACCCAATCCATTACCTCTACAACAAGATTTAATAAGCCCAGTAAAAAAGAGAGTATCCTAGACTGGATACTCATAAACAAAGTCAACTTTACTTATAAAGTAGGAACTATGCCAGATGACCTCAGTGATCACTGCTTAACTTATATTACAAGAGAAAAGACTGATTGTCTAAACCTCCCTAATATAAGAAAAATACGCTCTACCAAACACTTTAAAATTGACCTATTTCAAAATGAACTCAGATCATGTAACTGGAACCCTTAAAATCACTTCCACTTGAAGATGCAGTATTATTCTTTAACTCCACTTTCCTTGCCATTCTTGACAAACATGCTCCAGAGCGTACCATTAGAATGAAGACTAATACAGCCCCATGGCTCTCTCATGAAACTAAAAAACTAATACTCTCTAGAAATAAGGTCTGGGCCAAATGGAGATGCCATAGAAACAGCTCTGATTTTCTTTACTTCCGCCAGCTTAGAAATCTTACCAAAAAAGCTATAATTACTGACAAAAGAAAATACTACTGTGGACTTCAAGAAACTCATTTCAATAAACCTAAACAATTCTGGTCATCAGTCAATAGACTCCTTTCACCAGGTACAGCCAAAACTCCCTCCCCCCTTAATGCTAACCCAGACACCCCTCACCTAACTGCAAATGCTTTTAACTCTTTCTTTTCCGAAACTATACAATCTCTTGCTAGACAACTGAACACCAACAACTTCTATCCCCCAAATAACCTAGTAGACTCTTCTCACAACTTCTCTCTACAACCTATCCCTACATCTTTCATCTACAGACTTATTCACAAACTGAAACCCTGTACCCCATCTGCTGACAAACTCCCTTCTCTTTATCTTCAAAAGGCAGCCAAAGAAATTGCATACCCTATATCTATACTCATAAATAGGACAATCCAAGAGGGAACTATCCCTGATATCTGGAAAGTCTCTCATATTATCCCTCTACACAAAGGTAGTAACTGTATTGACTACTCTAACTTTAGACCAATTGCTCTTCTCTCACCCTTAGGAAAAATTATGGAGAAATGTATTCATCAGCAACTTGTACAGTATCTCTCTTTACACAACATTATAGCTAATTGTCAACATGGCTTTAGACCTCATCATAGCACCACCACTGCCCTCCTCTCCTTTGTAGACACTATCAATAGGAATCGCAACAATAACCTTCTCTCCTCTGCTCTATTCATTGACCTCTCCAAAGCCTTCGACATGGTCAACCACTCTTCATTATTTCACATCCTGGAATCCCTCTCATTTGATAACCTTGCCATTAAATGGTTTAGTTCATATCTGAGTAACAGACAGCAAGCCGTTATTTGGGATAACCACATCTCATCATTATTGCCCATTTCCATCGGAGTCCCCCAGGGCTCTATTCTTGGTCCACTTCTTTTCTCCCTCTATATTAATGATCTTCACTCAGTAATCCCTCAAGCTACCTGCATTCAATACGCTGATGACTCTACCATTATTTGCTCTGCATCTTCCTCTTCAGATCTAATCTCACTAACTCAAAATATTTTCAGTACAGTAGAAATATGGTTTACTAGACGTTACCTCCTTCTTAATGCTAAAAAAACTAAACTACTTCTCTTCTCCCCAACCACTCGGACCTCCCCATTAAATTTCACCATCCTGTCAAACAACGCCACTGTCATATCTCCTGACTCTACAACTAAACTGTTAGGAATAACCATCGATAATAATCTCACTTTTGATCAACACATCAACAACACCGTCAAATCAGTTAACAGAAAAATAGGATCCTTATACCGTATTAAACCTTTTCTAACCCCATCTACTCGAGCTACTATCGCCCACTCTCATCTTACATCCACTCTCTTTTATGCCTCTCCGATCTTCACTAACCTCAAGAAAGCTAACCTAAACAAACTAGCTACTTGCTATAACAATATTGCCCGCTTCGCCACTGGTAACCCCTTCAGAACCCATCACTGTCTTAATTTGAAACTTTTAGGCTGGCTAGAACTTCAAAACTGTCTTGTAATCTCACAACTCACTATTGCCCATAAAATACTGCACCAACCTGATAACACCCCTATACTTCACAACTTTTTATCCCTTATAGCAATCTTACGTCCCTTCGATCCTCTTGTAAACTCTTGGCCAGATCTATAAAGTCCAACAACTCAGTGGCGACTCTCTATTCACTAATTCTGTAGGTAGAATATGGAATCTTTTACCTAGGGATATAACACTGATCACTTCTTTACCTCTCTTCAAACATAAAATTTAACTGTACTTCCAAAATCACTGGCTTTGTTCTTGTAGTACACCTGACTAACTTTCTTCACTCTACCCCTATCGTTTCATCTACTTTTAGGTTTAACTTGTCAGTTAAGTTACTACCAAGATTACCCTGTGCCCTTTGGACTCCTTCTTTGCTTAGACCTACTCCTCTCTTTCTCTCCCCTCTCTTCTCTTTGTCTTCTCTTTTGACTTTTCACTTTTCGACTGTTCTACTGCCTCTTCCTCTCTTCTAACTTTTGTGTTACTCCCTCTTTTCATCTACTCGTATCATTTCTTGTTAAGCTACTACCAAAATTATCCTGTGCCCTTTGGATTCCTTCTATGCTCGGACCTACTCCTTTCATTCTCTCCCCTCTCTTCTCTTGTCTTCTCTGTTGACTCTTCACTTCTCGACTGTTCTACTCCCTCTTCCTCTCCTCTAACTTTTGTGTTACTCCCTCTTTTCTTCTTGTCTCTTGTACTCCAATATCTTTCTTTTATTACATGCTATCATTTTGGTGTCCACTTTATTCCATTAATTAATATGCTCTGTAATCTGACTCTGTCGTTTTGTCTACTTGAGTTTAGTGTGGCTTGTCTTTTTGTTAGATTTTGTTAATAATTAGCTTATTATTAACATTTAATATTGTTGTATTTTGTGTGGAGCTTTTCTCCCCGGGCCTCTACTGAAAATGGAAATAAATCCAGCTAGACTAGCCCGGTCAACAAATGTAAAATAAAAAATAAAATAAAAGTGTATGCACAATGCAGACATCAAACTGCAAAACACTCAGTAAGTTCTCAATAAATTACATGCACCACGTAGATGAACACATTTGTTTCTCTAGCATAGTTTCTATGACACTGCTTGCCTGCCAAAAGTACTGGCGGTCATACATTGTATACATGTAGCAATACAGGCGCAAATTGGTATCCATGGGCAGTTATTTGGTCAAAAGAAACCACTACCATTCTGTCACCTGCCATTCAAAGGGTTTGTTGATAATCAATATATTTGCACAGCACCCTGAGTCACACATCTGGCATACAATTTGTCTATGTCACCATATCCTCCAAATTGAAATTATGCAGGGTCACCTAGTCAGTATGCACAGGCCCTTTGTGGTAATCTCAGTAATATACAGCCAAAGATAATGTACAAATCTCTCAACTCCATGTTTCCTACTATGTTTCAGGTACTGCAGGATACCAATAGGATCCCTGGCTGATGATGCAGTATTACTGAAATACAGTATAACACTATCAATGTGCAAACAGTGAACATCACAAGCATGTGGTTTGCCTTATGAAAGTATAGTTCCTATCAAGACACATCTGAGGGAGCACTGCAATACACCCCTGCCACAGCATGCAATCTGCCTGTACCATGAAGCATGCTAAATAACTGATTGGGTCATCATGTCTCAGGGACCCACTTCTAAAGCACTTGTAATAGACATCACACTAACCTCATCCAGTGATGTCCAAGAGACAACAAGTGACTGCAGTACCACATCCCCCCAAGACAGTGGTGGGCACAGTACAAATGAGCACAGGCAAAGCAGCAGCAATTAGTCCAACTCCACAAGCCCTAATGAGCACACAGCAGCAGCAGTCTAATATCACAAACAGCAAGCAAGAGGCATGCAAGTGTTAGAGAACGGCTATGCTGGGCAGTGCATAATTGAGTTATACTACATACCAGACATCTCCACATAAACTGCACAAGAGGGAGAGTGCAGCAGATCATATTCATCCTCATTTACACAGGTACCAAGGGACACAATGACATGTAGCATACATCTGGGTGGGTGATCATGTCTCTGAATTCAGAAACAGGAGTCTCGTAGTAAGGGACACTGTGTCACAGTGATGTTTTTTTCACTGCCAGGAAAGTGGCGCCACTGCATGACTGTGACAGGGAGTGGGTGCCACTCTATGACCATGACAGGGTGTGGATGTGTGAAATAGGTTCATAGTAGATTACTAGGCTAACGGCTTAAGGGTCCTTACAAGCCTAGCCAATATAACCAGATTCTGCCCAATATATGACCCCTAGGGGCAAGAGGATGGCATGGATTTGTGCCTGTGCAATGAGTATCTTACAGACTGCCCCTGTGAATAAGGGAAATTGGAACCGTTTGTGATTCCTCATCTATTGTTCCAAACTGCATATGAAGAGGGCCAGGGAAGGGCTCTTCTTAATGTGAATAGGGAGCTTGTTCCAAAGAAGGGGCAATGTCTGAGACATATATATCTGTCTCTCCAGCACGTGTTTTTTTGAATCACTGACTAAGATGAGATGTTTGACAGGGAGTGGGTGCCACTCTGTAACCATGGCAGGATGCAGATGGGTGGCTGAGACAGGGAGTGGGTGCCACTCTGTGACCATGTCAGGATGTGAATGCCTGACTGACAGGGAGTGGCTGTTGCTCTGTGACCATGACAGGATGTGGATGCGTGACAGTGACAGGGAGTGGGTGCCACTCTGTGACCATGACAAGGTGTAGATGCATGACTGTGACAGGAAGTGGATGCCACTCTGTGACCATGGCTGGGTGTGGATACATGACTGTGAAAGGGAATGGCTGCTACTCTGTGACCATGACAGGATGTGGATGTATGATTCTGACAGGGAGTAGGTGCCACTATGACTCTGACAGGGTGTGGATGCATGACTGAGACAGAGTGCATGCCTCTCTGTCACTATGACATGGAGTGGGTGCCACTCTGTGACCATGACAGAGCATGGATGCGTGACTGAGACTGGGAGTGGGTGCCTTTGCTCTGGCTAGAATTGGCAGAAATAGAAATCCCTCATGGCAGGGCTGTTATGCTACTGAGGGAAAGTGACCTGTATAAGTTCACTGTTGAAGTGTCCTGTTCCTGTACATTATGGAAACATCACAATATCCCCGCCATACCATACACCACTATACAGCAGATAGTGGTAACATAAATGCATATATAGCACATGGTGGCATCATGAATGTATCTTAAGGCAGTTGGCACATATGTTACTAAATAAAAAATATATACAACAATGGTATGCCAAGTCAGCAATCATCAACACATTCCTATTTATGACATCAGACAGACTCACGTGAAGATAAAGCTTCAAGATTGCGTGCACACGTGTGTGTGTGCCTGTGAGAGACCGTGTACATACCTGTCTTTGTGTGTGTTATTATATTACACAATGAATATATACATGTACAGTATGAAACAATGTATTATGTATATTGTCTCTCAAAGCTGATTCAATAACTCTCCTGTATCCTGCAAGTACACTTCACTCAATCCTACATATTGCATTTTTCTGCAGTGTTTCTAAATAAATTCATAATGTTTCTGTGGTACATCCATTCTTGCACTATAAGAACAAAAATCTCACAAATGTTAAATGACCCCATACAATATCACACATAGGGACACACATAGATAGTAATCTAGCCTTTGATCATCATATGTCTACAGTGGTGAGAAACCATTCTATGTTGCGCAACTTAAAAAAAAAAGGTATGGCATCTAAGTCTAAGGAAGTTATTGTTCCATTGTATTCGGCATTCATCAAACCTGTCATTGAGTACAATGCCCCCTTTGGTATGTACCTAACCAGGCATATCCAACAACTGTAACGTCCACAGAGATTCCTCACTAAAAGAATACAGGGCAGGTAATATGTCCTATGCAGACCACCTCAAGACCCTATCCCTGTATTCTGTCTCCTACAGGCTTTTGAGGGGGAGATCTATGCCTGGCATACAGGGCATTGTCAGACCCCACTCTGATGGACCTCCTGCATATCCACAAAACAAACAGTACCAGAATTACCCATTCTAAAGACTTGAACCTTGCCTGTGATATAAATAGGGCCTGCTGGAGAGATAGGTATATATCCCAGAGACTACACTGTCTATAGAACAGGCTCTCCATCATGTGAAACAGAGTTCCTCCCTAATCCAATTCAAGTGCGACTTGGACAACTGGATGGGAAACCAGAAATTCATCCCTGATTTGGCACCTGCATCTCTGATGCAAACAGGTGACATGTAAATGGTTCATCTACCAGGCCCATGCTTACCACTTATCAAGGGTATCAGACCTTGTCAGAGATTTGGGATGCATGGCTAGGCTTAAAAAGGCCCTTGTGGTCAGTAGCCTAGTAAACCCCTATGAACCTGCTGGATGATCTAACACTAAACATTAACATATGCAATGTAACCCATCCAAAAACCAAATCGACCTCTTACATGTAAAGCTCACAGCATCTGATACATATTCATACATCCCCAGGTCACTCAGCAATGCTAGCACACAATGACTTCCCAGCTCACTGTACATTGCTACTGTTCTCTGTCTTTGTCTGACGCTCTGTTCAAAATGGATGGACACCCATGTTCATAGGCAAGTACAAGGCTAGCTGCCCTTGCTTGCCACATTAAGCCAAAACAATTCCACTTTTTGTGCTTGGAATAGCCTATTCCACTTGGTTACAGATCGGCCTTACCCATCCTATGGCCAATAATTATATATTACCCCTAATGAGAATAACTGGGATCACACCATAGATTTATATGGACCCATGCATGGGATAAAGCATTTACGAGCTGGGGTAAATTTTCTGTTTCCCATTCACAGATCTAAGTTGCACTTGAAAATGGACAGGGATGAACTTTGTTTTATGTGAATGGGGAGTCTGTTCCATAGCAGCGGTATCCTCTGCATAATATACCTGTCTTTCCAAACCATTCTGTTGATGTTGCAGAACAGGTTTAGATCCCTACAAAAATTATTTCTGATGCCATTTCCCTTGCTGATGTGATCCATCAGTAATGGGTCAGAGGATGATTTGTATGCCAGACACAGGTCACCTCTAAGCAGTCTGTACGATACCAAGTATAGTGACAGGGCTTTGGATCAGTCAATGTAGGACATGTTGTTTAGGTCTTGTATACTTTCAGTAAGGTTATCTCTGTGAGCATTCCAACTGCTACATATGTCTAGATAGATACATGCCCAAGGGGGCATTATATTCAACAATTTGCCTAATGAGGGCTGAGTAAAGTTGGACATAACATCCCTAGAGTGAGACACAATCCCTTTGTTTGTAAGCTGTGCAATACAGAAGGACTTCCTTTCAACAACAGACAAATGTTGGTCAAAAGTTAAGTCACTGTCCACAAAAGTTCCCAAATCCTGAACAAATGGGTCAGTTCTTAGGGATGTACTATCAATGTGATAGTTCCCTGGGGTAGATGACTTTCCAAAAGACACGATAATGCATTTTTTGGCATTTAGTTTCAGACCATGATTTTGATACCAGTTATTTACTTGAGCAAACCTTCCTGCAGGATGGCCATGTCATTTGGGGATTCAATGACTCTTCCTAGCTTGTAGGCATAGGTTCATAGGTAGGTCCTAGGCTATCAGCCCAAGGGCCTACATAAGCCTAGCCAAAAAGGTTTCCTGGCTTTCGCCACCCAAGAAAATTATTTTCCTGTGCCCCTGACAAGCAGTGCCGCAGAAGTGATCCACGGGGTGAATTTTCTATTTCCCATCCAGTCGTCAAGGTTTTTCTTAAAGAGGGCCAATGAGGAGCTTTGCTTGACATGACTGGGTAGTTTGTTCCAGAGTATGGGAAGTCTCTGGAACAGGAATCTATCCCTCCAGCATGTTCTGTTTATTGTGGTGACAAGATTTAGGTCCCTGGAGCATGTGGTTCAGAGAGATTGGGATTTCTTTAAGTGTAGCATTTCCAACAGCTCTGGGTTTGACATAGCTTTGTATGTTAGGCAGAGATCACCTCTGAGTAGGCGATATGCGATGGAGTAGAGCTGGAGTTTTTTGAGATGGTCTGCGTATAGCATCTGTTTGAGGCCAGTAATCCTCTTAGTGAGGTATTTCTGTGGCCTTTCCAATTGTTGTAGGTGTCTTGTGAGATACATGTCCAAAGGGGCATTGTACTCTATAATGGGTCTGATGAGGGATGAGTAGAGAGGAACAATGATCTCCTTTTTTCTAGAGAACCCTTTTGTGATGTGGTGTGCCATGTAGAAGGATTTCCTGATTACTGTGGCGATGTGGTTATCAAAGGAGAGACTACTGTCCACCTGTGTCCCGAGGTCTCTTATCACACTTTCAGTATTTAGTGAGATACCGATTATGTGGTAGTTCATGGGTACAAAGTTTTTCCCCAAAGGGGATGACAATGCACTTCTTGGCATTGACCTTGAGGCCACGACTTTGACACCAAGCATCTGTCGCTGTGAGGCCTTTTTGTAGAATGTCTATATCATTAGGTGATTCTATTATGGCTCCCAGTTTGCAGTCATCTGCGAACTTTGTCAGCCAAAGACCTTCTGTGTTGGCCTGCACTTCAAAGAAGTAGACGCCAAACAGGAGAGGACCCAGGACCGAACCCTGTGGTACTCCACTCATCACTGGTCTGAAGTTGGACTTGGAGACAGCTATTTTCACTGTGTGGGTTCGGTCATTGAGCCAGCTGGCCACTCATCTTGTGACATAGGGATTTATGCCCAGTTTAATGAGTTTATCTATAATTCCAGAGTGGGGGATAGTATTGAAAGACTACAGCTGTTCTCCGCTCACTTAGTACAAAACTGGCATGGAGGCTGAGCCTGAACAGTGTTATTGGTGAGGATAAAATCATGCTTCATGCTAAGATGCATCTAGAGATATTGTCAGGACTCATCAATCCAGTATCTTTAGCTTTTGATAGCACTTTTAGGACTTGGTTTTGTGTGATAGCTGGAGGTGAGACAGTTTCAGGTATCTCTTGAAGGACAGATGGAGGGGAGAGAGGGGTAAAATTACAGCTAAACTTATCAGCCCGTCGGTTAGCTATATCTTCAGCCTCACTGTAGGTAGTATCATTCACAATCGGCTCAGCACATTTTTGCTTTGTGCATTTGAGATTGCAAACATAACTAAAAATGCCTTGTGATTGTCTTTGGTAGCTATAAGATCCTGAGCTGTTTGTTTATTTCACTGACAAGGGGTTTAACATTGTGAATAACTCTTCTTATTTTTGGTCAAAATTCTTTTCCTTTTATTATAAAACTTGTTGATATTATGATTCCAGCATGTGGGTCTGTTTCTGGATTTGCCCTGCACTTGTTCCTACAGGGTACAGCTGTATCTATGCAGCTGTTTACATGCTGGCATAGTGTTTTGGTGTACATTTCTGTGCATTCAGTGAAGTTAAATGGATTTGGTGGGGATATGATGCTTGCCAATGTACCACTTAGGCGCAGGTAGTATGCCTTAAAGAAATTTCTAAAGGTACCTTGGGTGAACAGGATCTCTGGTTTCGGTTTTATTTCAAAGGAGACTGTTTTATAGTCAGACCTAACAAGCAACAAAGATGACTGAGGGATTGTGCAAGATGCTCCCATATTAGCAAGGACAAGATTCAAGATGTTATTCCCCCTAGTGGATACTATGATTAATTGTTCCAGGAAATTTGTATTGACTAAGTCCAGGAATATCTGTGTTTGTGCACTAGTGGTGGTGTAGTTTCCTACTCTATAGTTGGATGGTTTACATCACCTAGGAAAACAGCACTTAGTTTAATACTGAGTGATCCTAGTTCCTGTAGATAGGTGTTGTGACTCTCTTTTGTCATAGAGGGATTTCTATAACTAGCTGATATATGGGACAGGACTTTTCCGATGGTTACTTGGACATGAAGAAGCTCTAGTGCATCATGCTGCTTTACCAGCCTTGATGTGAGTCGCTTCTGAATGTAGACTGATGCACCTCCACCTTTTTTCTCCTCTTTAGCAGTAGCTGGTCTAAATGTATGAAAGGCATTATAGTCCTGCATAGCCAGAGTGATCTCTACTATTTTGAACCATGTCTCAGTAACTACGCAGACTTCAATATCTTCTAGGGTGATAAGAGTTTGTAAGGGCGGTGCCTCCACAGACCCTGGAAATTACCGCCCCATTAGCTTGACAAGCCTTATCTGCAAAGCCATGGAGAGGATCATAATGGAACTCATAAATAAAGACATAGGGAACTTGCAGACTTTGGATCCAACTCAGTTTGGCTTTGTCAAAGGCAGATCCTGCCTCTTAAACTTGGTTGACTTTTTCGAGACAGTCACCAAGGCCATTGATGAGGGAAAGGCAGTCCATACAGCCTACCTCGACCTGGCAAAGGCCTTCGACACAATACCCCACTCAGGTATCATCGAAAAACTCATCAGCTTGAATGTAAACCCATACATCACAAGATGGGTTGCAAACTGGCTAAGTGACAGAACCCACAGGGTCAGAGTTGCTGGAGCCATGTCAGACTCAAAGCCTGTCACAAGTGGTGTCCCACAGGGCTCAGACCTGGGTCCACTCTTGTTCGGCATCTACTTTTCTGAAGTACAAGCAAACACAGGAGGGTTATGGCTGACAAAGTTTGCAGATGACTGCAAACTGGGCCATAGTCGAAAACACATCTGACACAGATATCCTCCAGAAGGGCCTCACAGAAATGGATAACTGGTGCCAGAGCCATGGCCTGAAGTTAAACGCCAAAAAATGCATAGTCATACCCTTTGGGAAAAACAAGGCTACCCCTAGCTACCATATAGGTGGCAATCCACTGAGCACAGAAAAAGTCATCAGAGATCTGGGGACCCAGGTTGACAGTAGCCTTCGTTTGACACTCATGTTGCTAAAGTAGTTAGGAAAACCTTCTATATCACCCACCTGATCATGAAGGGATTCACATCTAGATCAAGGGAGGTCATCGTCCCCCTGTACTCATCACTTATTAGACCTATGATTGAGTACAATGGCCGGTTCGGAATGTATCTGATCAGAGAGCTGGTGCAGGTTGAAAGGCCCCAAAAGTTCCTCACCAAAAGGATAAAGGGTCTCAAAATATGTCTTATGCTGCCCGACTGAAAGAACTCCAGCTCTATTCAGTCTCATACCGCTTGCTCAGAGGTGACCTGTGCCTGACATATAAGGCCATGTCAAACCCAGATTTGATGAATATGCTTCACCTCAAAAATCTAGATCCCTCAGAACCACAAGGGCGGGAGACTTAAACCTTGACACGGTTATAAATAGAACGTGCTGGAGGGACAGATTCATCACCCAGAAACTCCCTATGCTGTGGAACAAAATCCCGGTACATGTGAGGCAGAGCACCTCTCTGGTCTTGTTCAAGAGGAATCTTGACCAATGGATGGGAGATTGCAGATATACCCCAGGGATTACTTCAGCGTCACTGCTTGACAGAGGCACAGCAAAATGATAGGCATAGTTTTTATTCAAACTAAAGGGGTGGCGAAAGCCACATAACTATGGGCTAGGCTTATAAATGCCCTTGGGCAGATAGCCTAGTATGAACCTATGAACCTATGAACCTATGAAGGAGTGGAGTTTCTTGTTCAGGCTCCTAGCAATGATTAGTTAATGCCTTCATATTTTCCGTTGTTTGTTTTATGTTGGTAGGTTTATCACATTGACATTGCTTAAAAAAGTCACTAACGGGGTGGACAGTGTCTTTGCAAATAATCAAAACCTTAGAGGGGACAGATGCAGGCCACCACTGGCAAAGTAGAGTGGTCTGTTGATCATATCCTTTTCTTTCTGAGAAATATTGGACACCCTTTGAATGACAAGAAAAACTAAGCCAATTTTTGAAGTCAATTATATTTTGCTCATATCATATACATTTTAGTGACTACTGAAATTTGGTACATGTAACATGCGTTCATATATTCATATGTAAGTGTAGCAACTGGAGACTTGAAACTATATCCAGACATGTGATTTATAACTTAAATTCCTGCAAGAGGCAATCTACTTCTTGGAAATAACTCCTCAGTTAGTGTTCATCCTAAGTGATTAGAAAGTAAAGAGTAGTACAAGTTCAAAAACATAGTGAATGGGGAAAGGGTCATCAGCTCATCCATCACATTCCAAAAAAAAAACGTGAAATGTGTATGATTCACTCTCTATGGTTTGATTTAAATATAGTCTGTATTGTAGCCATGCTATGGCAGGAGCTGCTTGAAGATATTTTTATATTTGATGATGGGAGGCAGTGATCAGAAGAAGGTAGGCACAACATTCCCTCTGACTACACAACTCTACAATAGAAGAATGGCTACAAACCTGCATACCATGATGTCTTGCCCAAGAAGACATTTGCATAGTGTGGGTACGTTCTGCATATCCACTTGTTGCAAGCTGTTTGTAGATAGGGCCTGTACTACGAAGGAAATGCCATACTAATTAATACTACAGAGCTGGTACTGTTTATCATACCAGAGCTGCTTCCAGACTAAACATAGCCTTATGAGAAGCACTGTCATGTAAAACGGCTGTAAAGTCATAACACAGAGGCATGACAACCTGAATACTATGTCAGTTCAATGTGCTGCATAATACTATGCTTCAATGAGGCAGAGAGAAAGAATTTTAAAAGCGAACTAGCAGTAAAAGCATTTCCCTCCATCAAACTGTTCTGCATCATTTGCTTTACTGAGCTCATTTCTCAGACTAATTTACAGCTGATATTTATAGCTTAGAAACATGCAATTACACTCTTCACTGCAATCATGTTGTTTGCATACTAACCATTTTTAGCAGCATGCCTTCTGTGACTCACTAATCCTGCAGCTGTCATGAACCTGTCTTTTATGCCAGCCAGATCAAATAAAGCCTAGCATAATGGAACAATGGTACTCCCTACTATACAGTAGTGTTTAACAGCTTTGCAGCAGCTGCTAGCATCATGGTGGGCTGCATGCATGCTGACCAAATGTAAGGTGCATTAGTCATAACTTCATCAAAAAGAATTTGCACAGTTATCATATTCAATAGAATGGATCAGTGTCAATCTATATAAAGCAAATAGAAGATACCCTTATCTCTTCTATCCTATTTCTTTACTGCAAAGGCTATACAGTTTGCAGTAGCACATAAATTACAGAAGAAAACGGCTAATAAGACCCACATGACTCATACAGAGTGCCTTTTCTATGTTTAATGTAAAACATACTATCACTATTTCCCTGTTACTTATCTCTAAAATTGCCCCATTAGTGTCCTATGCAATCTTGAATTCTGTAACCATTTCTTCCATTAAGTCTTCAAGATGTCTGTCATATGCCCCCAACATCTTACAGTAAATTAAAACATTTCCTCAATTTTCAAATTGTATTAATTTTTCACTTGTATGTTTTTGCCTCAGAAAGGCAATTTCTTCTACAGTATTCTCCTCTGAAGTCTCTTGCCGAGGCGTTAGAGGTTTCAATAAATTTAGTGTTTGGATCCTGGTTTCTCGTTGTTTTTATCAGATTCCAGCTTTCAGTTTGCTGTTTCAACTTGCCTGTTTTGTTGCTTTGCCAATTCCTTCTACAGCTCAGCAGCTTCTTTTTAGGTATTTGAAAGTTTCCATTTTTCCCATTCCCTCCTTTTAATGGGTATACACAATAACTCCCTACTACTGATATACAACCCTCAAACCAGTCTGTGTATTTCATAAGCTGAAGTTTTCACAATTTCAAGTGGAGTTTAAGACAAGCCTTAACCAACCATCTATGCCCACTGCTAATAACTTTTCATTTGCAGAGGTAATGCCTTTCCCTATGAATTTCATAACCCTACCAGGCATTTCTTATTGCCTTCTAGCATTTACTTTCCACATAAAAATAAATCTTCCGAGGCACCCATCCATTAGAGGGCTTGGTGCAATTCTACTTCTGCAAGCATTTCATGTATAGTGGTACGCACCCGAAACATACACCCATCCTGGTATATCCCCCCTCCCTGAGATATTTCACTCTTCACTTTCAGAATGAAATCTAAGCTACCGCGTGGCAAGAAAGACTGAATAAAATGGCATCGGCTGCATGTTTTATACCCCTGACGTCATGGAAGAGGAGACAGCAACCGACGCAGGACCCAAGACTTTGTTATTCAGGCCGACTGAGGGCAACCTGCCAGCAGATTACCCAAATGTAATGACTGCAACAGTGAAACACAAAGAACATCCACAGCATCATCCCATACTGGAATGATGACAAGACAACCATGGACAACCTGCTAACTTTCCAGAATCACAGAACCATACCGGTTAGAAAAAACAGCCAGAATACTGACAATGTGCAAATGAATCTAGAGAGTGGGCAAAGCTTCATTTACACTTGAATGTTATCATATATGGGAACAGCGCTTTAATGGTTTAATTAGTGAAGTAAATTCTCACCCTTGGAAAAGCATATTTGGATGTTGTCATATATGGATATATAGCTTTAATGCTAATGTGCCAGTTGCAGTGCTTTGCACGTTATGCAATACAACCACGTTTTTGAGGGATCAGTGTGGCTCTCTTGGAGGTTAAACTAAATCTCTTATATCTATGCAATGCTGACTAAGCCTTTTGACATGATATGATGTCAGACAGTGGTGAAATATGGGTACTTTTCCGTTAAACCCCTACCACTTCACGCTGCTGTGTTTTGCCGTTATTCTGCAAGTCTGGAAACCCTAATTCAACAGTTTAGTAAAGGAAAAAAGTGACACCTGGATATTAGTAGTAAAACTGAGTTTTATTTTAATGGAAAAGTACCGTGTATTGTATTGCACCATCGTCAGTTACAGTTATTAATTTGAGCTGACTGAATGGAATAATTGTAAAAAGCACAGCATTTCTACTTGCAGAAATAAGCTTATTGTAAGAAATAAACGTAAAACATGTTACTTTGTATGTGTATTTGAAGAGCCTGGGTTGTTTACATTTAGCCTTGGCTTTGTTCACAGAACGAGGAATATTACTTGGAACAACAGTGAGCTCTGGATTGTGTCTTTACAATTAAATTGTCAGCTCCCATTTCGATGAATGGTGGACATTTATTGACTATGTCGGGTTGAAATTT
>NC_056725.1:1257775055-1257880055 GCF_019279795.1 Protopterus annectens
GTTTTCTATCTTATAGGTTTCATAGGTAGGTACTAGGCTAGCCAACCAAAATGGTACCCTGGCTTTTGCCACCCAAGAAAATTATTTTCCTGTGATCCTGTCGAGCAGAGTCTCAGAGGTGATCCCTGGGGTGAATTTCCTATTTCCCATCCAATCATCAAGATTTTTCTTGAAGAGTGCTAATGAGGAGCATTGTTTGATATAGACAGGTAGTTTGTTCCAGAGCATGGGAAGTCTCTGGGACAGGAATCTATCCCTCCAGCATGTTCTGTTTATTGTGGTGACCAGGTTTAGGTTCCTAGAGCGTGTAGCTCGGAGAGATTGGGATTTCTTTAAGTGGAGCATGTCCAACAGCTCTGGGTTTGACATAGCTTTGTGTGTTAGGCAGTGACTGCCTCTGAGTAGGCGATATGCGATGGAGTAAAGCTGGAGTTTTTTGAGATGGTCTGCATAGGGCATCTGTTTGAGGCCAGTAATCCTCTTTGTGAGGTATTTCTGTGGCCTTTCCAGTTGTTGTAAATGTCTTCAGAGGTACATACCGAAAAAGGCGCTGTACTCTATAACGGGTCTAATGAGTGACGAGTAGAGGGGAACAATGACCTCTTTTTTCCTGGATGAGAAACCTTTTGTGATGAGGCATGCCATGTAGAAGGATTTCCTGACTACTATGGTGATGTGATTATCAAAGGAAAGACTACTGTCCAACTGTGTCCCAAGGTCTCTTATCACACTTTCGGTGTTAAGTAGACTACCACCTATGTGGTAGCTCATGGGTACAGAGTTTTTACCAAAGGGGATGACAATGCACTTTTTGGCATTGAGCTTGAAGCCAATATTTTGACACCAGGCATCTGTCTCAGTGAAGCCCTTTTGTAGGATGTCCACATCGTTAGGAGTTTCGATTATGGCTCCTAGTTTCCAGTCATCTGTGAACTTCATTAGCCAAAGACCTTCTGTGTTAGCCTGTACTTCAGAAAAGTAGATACCAAACAGGAGAGGACCCGGGACTGAACCCCTGTGGTACTCCACTTGTCTCTGGTCTGAAGTCAGATTTGGAGTCTGCTACTTTCACAGTGTGGATTCTGTCAGTGAGCCAGTTGGCAACCCATCTTGTGACATAGGGGTTTATACCTAGTTTAGTGAGTTTATCTATAATTTCAGAGTGGGGGATGGTGTCAAAAGCCATGGCGAGATCTAGATAGGCTGTGTGAACCACCTTACCCTTGTCTATGGCTTTGGTGACTGCTTCAAAGAAATCTATCAGGTTTAGGAGACATGATATGCCTTTTACAAACTTGAACTTGGTGGGGTCCAGAGTTTGGAGATTACCAATGTCTTTGTTTATAAGTTCCATGATGATACGTTCCATGGCCTTGCAGACCAGGCTCGTTAGGCTAATGGGGTGTTAGTTCCCGGGGTCCATGGTGGCTCTCTCTTTGTGGAGTGGGATAACCGTTGCTGTGCGCCATTCAGTGGGCACAAAGCCTGAGGTGAGGCTATGACTGAACATGGTGGTTAGGTGGAGTGCCAGTTCATTCTGTAGTTCATGTAGAACGCAGCCTGCGATGTTGTCGGGTCCCATGGATGTAGTGTTCTTGGCTTTGGAGAGTGTAGTTTTTACCTGTGCAGCCGTGATTACAGAAACTTTGCATTCTTCCGGTATAGAGATGGGCCCTTTAGGGCGTGAGAGAGGGGTAAAGTTAGCACTGAACCTATCTGCCAGAATGTTGGCAATATCAGTTGGTGCTGTATATTTAGTGCCATTGTGCTGTAACTCACAGCAGATCTGAGTGTTGCCATTGAGATTCTTGACATAGCTATAGAATGCTTTGTGGTTGTCTTTAGAATCAGTGCAATTTTTTCGTAACTAGCTTTGGAGGATTTTATGAGGGATCTCAACTTCTTACTGAGGCTGACCAGGGAGTTCCTCCAATCATGGGATTTTACTCTTTTTTGCAACAGTTTCTTTCTTCTGTTGTAGAGTTTGTTTATGGCAGGGGACCACCAGATTGGCTTCCTTTTTTTGGAGGATAGCATCTTGGTTCTTTTAGGGATAGCATGATCCATGCACTCATGTAAGTGCTTATAAAGTGTATTTGTGTAGGATTTAGTTGTCGTGCCTCTCTTGTCCATCTGGGTGTCGTGAAGTTTGCCACTTCTGTCTTAAGAAGTGTGAAGTTGGCTATGGAGAAATTATTTACAGTGGTTTCCCTAATGGGGGGGGGGGGGTGTGGCTGTCTAGGGTGATTAGCTTGTGGTCGGGATCTGGCCAACGAGGAATTGACCTCTGGTGTGGAACACCAGTCGCACATATTGGTAATGACCAGATCTCATATACACATTCCTGTATTTGTTGTTTTTTTTTTTTTAAGATTGTATTTGTTCAGCACAATTTACCCAATCATGTCCCATTTTCCTAGATTTTTTACACATCAAATCACATTTCTTTGCTTCATGTCCCACCTCTCCACAAACAAGACAATTTCTCTTATCACAATTACTTATTAAATGATCATTCTTTCCACAAAAAAAAAAACAAGCTTCTGACTGTTCCCTATATTTTACAATACCACTATTGCCTTCAGCATTTATTACACTTGAAATATGTACAATCTTGTCATTTTGCATTTTCAAAATTGCCCCACAATCTCACCCCACACAGTCCATAAACCTGTACCATCATATATTTTCATTTTCCTTACATACAGTTTTTAAACAGTCTTTCAATGCTTCTTATCCACCTCAGTTAGAAAATGCACAGAGATCCTTTTCTCTCTATTACAAGTCTGTACTACATAAGATTTCCATGCACCGTTCTTTTCTTTTTTCAAATTTCTATAAGAAACTTTTCATATATTGTCCTGTCTCAAACAAAATATCACAGTAAGTTTCTTTATTAATAATGGATAAAAGCTCTTACCTCGTTAGGTGATATTCCCAGAGCTGCAATTACTGTGTTCCATAGCTTATATCTTTCAATTTCTTTTTCTTCCTTACTGCCAAGCCGTAGGACAAATTTCTTTTTATAATCACTTGTTCTCCTTCTCCCTCCCTTACTTGGTTCTTTCCTTCTTTCACCGTTCTTGCACATGATTTTTTATTTTCTGTAATTTCTCTTACCTCTTCTTCCTGAATTCTCTCCATAGTGTTGCTCCAAGATGCGGCTGCTTCACTTTTTGGTTCACTCTGATTTATTATTTCCCTTAGATATACATCTCATAATCCTCCGGATTGGAGGGTTGTAACCATACACTCAGACTTGACACAGAAAACAGAGCTCTTTGAAACAGGTACTTGGAGTCCTGCAAAGGTGTGATTACTTTCTTTTCACCATTCTCCTTCACTTCACTCTTCTCCTGCTTCCTCAGCAACTCGACTGATCCTTTGGTTTCATTCTCCTTAAACAACTAACAACTTTTCCAATTTTGTTACCTTCTGCAATTTCTCTTTTTCTGCTACTTGCCATCACAACTACCTGCTGCCTCCACCTTCCTTCCAGTTTCTCCTAGCTGCCTACATGTTCTGAATGCAAACCGGAAATGTAGCAATGAATAGCGTTCTCATACGTTCCGAAAAGAGAAGGGGCATTTTATTCATATATACATTACATATTTTTTTACATATTTACACATTTATGTTATTTACAAATCTCCATGCATTATAAGCTTCAATTTAAGCATTCCCCCCAAACTCTTCTACCCACAACCAAAACATTGTTTCCTCCAGAATCTATGTCAAACTCCATTTTTCATTGTACTTAATTTAGTCTCTCATTCCATATAGTCCATGAAACATAAATGTCCATTTTCTTCACTTCTTCCTGTTTTTCTGCACCATAATAAACATGTTCTATTATGTCCATATGTATTTGCTCAGATTTTAACAAACGTTTCACCTTATTATGTTTACATATTTTTCCACAAATTATTAACTATTTCACATTTCAAAACCACACTTTGTAATCTCAAACTCTCCACATTTATTGCATATTCTATCTTGCTTTTTCTTGTATGGCATACTGGCCTTAACCAGCAATTTTATAATAGACAATCTGCACAAAAAATCATTGTATTCATTAATTGTTTTCTAGTTATTATATGTCTTTATGTCTATGTCTTTTTTCTTATCTACTTCTAAATCTATTCATGGATCAATGCAATAAAATGCTTTCATAATATTTAAGTACCATTCCTTTCTATTTTTCTCACATATTTTCTTTATTTTCCATAACACAATTTTGTTTTGGTACTCCTTCACTTTTCATTCACAATGCCTTTATTTCTTTTACTAATTTCCATTCCTTCCTACAGTTCTTTGTATTTATAATACACTATAATTTCTATCAAGTTTTTATTTTCCTTCATAATTCCTTTTAATACCTTATATAAAATTAAAGAAGCTTCATGTACTATTGGGTTTATTACACCCAAGCCTCCTTGCCCTTCTTTCATATAATGAATCCCTCTCTTGACTGGATTCAGTCTACTGCCCCATATAAAGAAAAACATAACCATTAGTTCCTTTTTATACTTAATATGAATCATATAGATGTTAGCAAAATAAGCAATTTTTCCTATTACCATGGTGTTCAACAAGTGTTTTTTTCTATATGAAAATGTATATGATTTCCAAAAAAAGTCATATCCTTTACTTCTTTGAGTACACTATCCCACTGTTGTTGTCTATATTCATTCCTTCCAAAACATTATTCCTAATATATCTAAATATTTCACTGAACTCAATACCTCCCATCATACATTCAAAACCAAATCCTTCACTTTTCTCTTTATTTTTACTTAAACCATGTTTTTAATTTATACTTAATTTTTCATTTACTTCTTCCATTCATATTTTATTTTTAATAATTAATATAATATCTGCATAATTATACATTACTGGCAATTATACTTCATTCATCATTTTGTATCCACCACTATTTGACATTTCATTAATTACCTTCACTATTACATTCATACCTACAAGCTGGGCAGCCCTGCTTTATTCCACATTCTATTTTTATTTCTTCCACAATCCAGCCATTTACATTAAGTCTCTCATAGTTCCTTTCATAAACAAATTTTAGTACTTGCAATATTTTTTTCTTATATTACATGCCTGTAAAATTCCCAATAATGATTTATATTGAATATTATCATAGCTTTACTGAAATCCCCCATCATAACCTTCTCCTACATTTTTATTTATGATATCAATTGTTTATCTTATCCATAATAACTCTTGACTTTCTTTTGCTTTTCTTCTGAATACATTCTGGTCATATAGTCTATCCATTTCTTTTGTAACCCTTTTATTATCATAAAAAATTATAATCTGCATTATTCAATTTTATAGGTCTCCATTTTTTATCTCGTCTTTAGAGCTGAGCAGCCTAGTGGGCTAATGCACTATGCTATTTCTTTTTTTAAATATACATTTTATTACTGTACATATATATTTCTCTTTAATTCCAGTTTTTAACCATTCATTCATAACTTCTATAAACATTTTTTGCCACTCCATTTCTTTATACATAATTCCATCTAGTCCTATTGCAGAATTCATGTTAATATCTTTTAGAATTTCATTCAGTTCTTTCGTAATTATTTTTTTGTTCTAAAAATTCATTATTTAATTTTTCACCTTTATAAATTGGCTCTATGTTTTCTTCTCTTTTAACAAATAATTCCAATACATATTCTTCAAATATTTTGTATATTCCTTTTGCTGTCTTATTTCCTTACCTTCCTTATTTAATTCTCTTATTTTTCCTTTTTTTATTTTACTCAAATATGGTGTTACCTCTTCATTCTTTCCTTGTAAACAATATTTTTGTTTATATAACAAGTTCATTTTAATCTGATTAATTTTATATAGTTATCTTTCTTTTTCATAAAAGGAATTTTTCTTCTCTAAGTCTCTGAATGCTTCTTGACTTAATATCTTGTATCTCTCTTTTCTTTCTTATACATTCTAAAACACTTTTTTATATTTCTCTTTAAAATTAAGCCAACACATAGTCCAATTCTCATAAACTCTCTCATGTTCATATGATTTTTTCTCTTTTAAATCAAATTCCTTTTCATTAATTCTCTTTAATCCTTTTCGTGTTCTTACATATTCTTCATTTTCCTGAAATTTAACCTATATAGCCACATGGTCTGAAAATCCAGCACACAATGCCTTTTTTTACAACTTTTAAACCATCAGATATTAAAAAAATAAATCAGTTTCTATCCTAATTTTGTTCCTTTTTTAAGTCCAGTGATTATTCTTCCATATACACTTAACTTTCCACTTCTCATAATTTCTTTAACCATTTTAACATCATAATTGCTCTTATTTTTTTCTTACAGTACAATTAAAATCAATCACCCACCACTATAACATCCATATTTATACAAAACATATTCAAGAATATTTTTAAACATCATTTTCTCTCTTTATTTTGCTACATATGCATATAAATCTATAATTCTATACACATATTTTTCTATCTCAAGTCTATTACCGTAATCCATTCCTAGTTCCACTGTGGTTACAAATAATATTTTAATGCTTTCTTGAAATAATATGCATATGCCCGAGCAAATTACTTTCCCCATGTTCCAAACTACTGCACCATTACAAAGTTTTTCAGTTTGTGTTCTTTCTTCCTCTATTAATAATCTGATACTTTCTAAAACAATATGTGCATCTAGTGCAACACACCATTGTAATATACCTTTTCTACTCTTAACCATGACCATGGATATTTTTCTTTTAGCCATATGCATCCAAAAAAGTTTCCATAGCCTGCCTAGTCTCAAATATCAAGTCACAAAAAGTATCTTTATTAACTAAAATAAATGCTCTTACTTATTTTGACACCCAGAGGTGATATGACAGAATCCCAAACCTCATACTTGTTTAAACTTTGTTTTACTGCTCACATGTACTGTATACTTCTTTTTCGTTAGTTTTATTTCTTCTTTCTTCTTTGTTCCTTCTCCAACAGATTGTGCATATGTTTTTGTCTTTGGAACTTTTTCTAGCAAAGTCTCTTCTCCTTTTTCTTCTATTTTTTCCATGATGTCGCTCCATGAAAATGCTGCTCCACTTCCTGGCTTACTTGGGTTTATCATTTCATCTAAATAACCATCCCGCAAACCCCCGGTTGGAGGATTGTAATTATGCATTTTTCAGTGGTAACTATCTCTCCTTCAAACAATCTCCTCTAAAAGTTTTCCTCTGAATCCATCTCTGTTTCAGATAAAATCTCCTTTTCCTTCACAATCTCCTTTTTCTCCAATGTCCTTGTTTTTTCTGCACCCACATCATCAGAAAAAACTTCTGGTAGTATATACACCACTTCAACTACAACTTTCATTCCTGTTTCAGCACAAATTGACTCAGGCATGTTTTCTCCCCATTTTGCAGGCACCCTCCATGCCTGGAACAGGAAGTCTGTTGTGTCACACACAAATGCTTCCCCTTACTACCAAGAGTAGGGGATGTTACCTGATATCCTGGTCAAATTTCTCCTAGTCAGTATGACTACCACATCTGCTCTATCATAAAAAGAAACCATTGGCTTACTGGGACTAACCCAGTCAACAAAATGTAAAAAAAAAAATTCCCAACTGTTCACTTAAGTAATGCCACACAGTCAGTTTGTTGATGAATACAGAGGCAGCCTGTTGGTAAATACAGGCACAGCAGATACAGTAGCATAGGTAAGCAGACAAGGGAATGGCTTACCAAGCATCATTACTGGAAGTGTTACACTGGGGATAACAGTATTAAAGGGAGCAAGAAAACACAATCTGCATAGACATTTACATACAAGCTATATAACACATGTAGCAACTCTTTATGTTGCCTGCCTACTGCTGTACCCCTGTCCATTATCTCCCTCTGTCACAAAGCTGCATCTGCAGCCATTGATTCTGAGGCTTTTAAATTTGCTGTTCAATTTGTTGCTGCAATTACAAAAAAAAAGAGCCATAGCAGTACTTAAAAGGATTAAGCAGGCTAACCCATAAGTCTTCAACCAAGAAAAACGTGTTCCTGTAATTCAAAACCAATGTTTTTGATTTGGGGAACATTTGGGACTTTTCAGATGGACAAACATCAAAGGTTTAGGAAGTCAAAAGAAAAAAAAAACAGACTCAAGAGACATCAGTATTTTGGGAATGGAAGGTCTTGGTGGGTTTGGAAATAAAGGATTTAACATTATAATATTTAAACAACATAATTCTGTATGTCTTTAAAAGGATGCTAAGATTATTTACCTACAAGAGGACAAAGACTGAATCCTTGAGCCTCATTTCCTCAAAATTCAACACACCAAGAATTGAGATCTTCTCCATAAGAAATCAGTGTCGGCAAGTTGTGCTGACAGTGGTGTCCTTTTTGAGTGAATTTCTTCCTTATCTGACTTGATGTGACAGTGGAAATGTGTGTGTGTGTGTGTGTGTGTGTGTGTGTGTGTGTGTGTGTGTGTGTGTGTGTGTGTGTGTGTGTGTGTGTGTGTATATATATATATATATATATATATATATATATATATGTGTGTGTGTGTGTGTGTGTGTGTACATATATACAGTGGATATAAAAAGTGTACACACCCCTGTTAAAATGCCAGGTTTTTGTTATATAAAAAACGAGACCACAATAAATCATTTCAAAACTTTTCCCACCTTTAATGTGACCTATAACCTGTATAATGTAATTGAAAAACAAACAAATCTGTTAGGGAAAAATTATAACAAATAAAAAACGTACAATAAGCTGGTTGCAAAAGTGCACGCACCCTTAAACTAATACTTTGTTGAAGCACTTTTTGATTTAATTACAGTTTTCAGTCTTCTTGGGTAGGAGTCTATCAGCATGGCACATCTTCACTTGACAACATTTGCCTACTCGTCCTTGCAAAAGCATTCCAAATCTGTCAGAAGATTGAATGCTGTAATTAAATGAAAAGGTGCTTCAAGAAAGTATTAGTTTAAGAGTGTGCTGTTACAGATATTAAATAGTAAAAATGCAATGAATGTCAGGAAACAATGGAAATTCAGCACACTGAAAGACTACTACACAGTAGATGAATTGAAAGATTTAGAACAAAAACACTACAGGGCACTTAAAAATGAGAAAAAAAATCAAAAATAGAGCATCGTGATTTTTACAATTTCCCTATACAAGTTACCGGGTTAATAACTCACAAAATATAACCAGAAACAATAAAGGTGATGCCTGGTTGAAGAATGTGATAGACAGGAAATCATTGACCACATGGACTTTTCATGTAAAAGATTGTAAGGTTTATGGATTATGAATTCAACAGAAAGTCTTGAGAAAGATGATTTGGTGACATCACAAAATACAACTCTGTATGGTTTACATAAAGAAAAACAAAACTAATGTTGAAGTTTAGACAAGAAACTTGTACATTATTTATTGTTTCTTTGGACTCATCACCATTTAAATGTCTATTATAAATACAAAAACGAAAGTGGGAAATACTAAGAAAAATGAAAACAATGGTTGTGGCAGAATCAATGGAGTGGATATGGATTGAAAATGACGTATTATGTCAGAAATACGCGTATAACTATTTCTACAGATATATTATGCATTTCTTCTTTTTCTTCTTTCCTTGAAATTTTTATTTGATAATGGATATTTAATGTTTTAGAACATTTAATCAATACAAATTTCCCCTACTTGTCCTTCTATAGTTTCTGTTTGAAATGGAAAGAGTAGGCGCAGTGGAAGCAGAGAGAGGATCTTAATATCTGTTCCACAATACACAGTAAGATGAGAGCTGGAGGGAAATGGTAGAAGACATGCCTGTAAGTCCTTCCATTCAAAAACAACAACATGATATGGATCTGTCCACTGAAGTTATTTTATTTGGAGACACAGAGGAAGGTCTAGCTGTGAAACACGGGCTGTAATTAGATGAGGTAGAGAATTTGTATGCTACCACATTTTGAAAGGAAATGGTTCAACACCAATAACAGAGAGATGGAGTGATTACAGCATCAGTCACTCTGGTGAAAATGACAGCACTGTGTGGATCTGCATCCCAATGCCAAACAAGGAAGCACAGAAGAGAACACTTAACGGGAAATAGTACAAGATGGTCAGTGAAAAGAACAAAGTTAATATAAAAAAATGTATAAACACTAAAGTTAATACATAATGACAGTTAAGCAGTGAAGGAATGTCAAGAGAAGGCAGAAGAATACAATAAGACTTATTAACAAAAGTAAGACAAACTTTTGATATGTACTGCATATGGCTGAAATCAATGAAGCCTATGAAAACTGCCATGCACATCAGAAAAGTGTAATTTAATGATGTCATACATGGGGAACAGAAAGCTGAATTTATTTTTTTACCAACAATATGACCTCATAAAATTGACTGAAATATCTGACTTAGATTTTTCTTTAAAAAATAGAATACAACTTTTTTGAAGTACTGAACCACTGGGGGAAGTTATAAAAATGGGGTCAGAAAGAAAAGCGTTGTAAAAAGATTGCAAAATAGAAAATTATGGTCATTTATGGATTATGGACTGCAAAATGGAAAAATTAATGCACAGATGTACACTGCAAATGGACAACATGCACATATAATGTTACTGGAATAAAGTATATTAAAAGAATATGAAAAGTGTATGGTTCAACCGTTAAAATACCATGTAAGCATGTTGGTTACATGACTCAAAGAATGTAAACTTAAAAGTATGTTCCAAGTGTGTAGATGCAGCCCAGTGTGAGCGTGTCAGGCAATATACATCAAGTGTTAAAAACAAGGGTATTTTTGACCTGACTTATTTAGCAAACAAAAAAGATGAAAATTCACCAATCTGCAAAATGAAGAGAGATAAACTGTGATGAATAAACATAAAACAGACTCATGAAACTGATAAATATGACCCCCCTCAAAATGTAGATATGTTCTGCAAAGTTCTATGGCAGACTCTGAACTTTAAATATTTTAGCAGATTGTTCTAGCAGAGTGTGCACAGTTCCTTTCTTATAACATCCATTCTGACATAACATAAAACTTTTAACTTATCAACAATCACTGCTACATAAAATTCCATGCCCTCCACCATGTCCCATGCTGACTATAATAAATACATGAATCACCTGGAGACTACACCTATCAAACCCAGTACAATCATAGGAGACTAATTACGTTTTCATTAAATGTCAACCTATACATCCAGAAACAAACATCCCCACCAGGTCCTATGCTTTGTTATTACTAATTCGCTGGGGCAAATCATGCAAATTGTTTTGCCCTTGTCCTTCAGTGCTGAGCTTCCAACAGTGTAAATGCAGAGAAGACAACAGGAGACTAAAGATAAGAATACCATAAAGTCCTTTTTCATCTGGGTTCTGACTGATTCAGTGCACTACAATGACTACATTTACTTCCTACTACCAGGTGGTCTAACACATACCAGCCTCTGGTGAGAGCACAGGATTCCGCATGCCAGCTACCTGAGCTTGGGTTCCACTGAAGGATTGGAGTGCCTGATTCTGACTGGCAAGCCTCCTCTTGGGCAAATATTGCCAAGTCAAGATGTGCCATGCTGTTAGACTCCTACCCAAGAAGACTGAAAGCTGTATTTAAATCAAAAGATGCTTCAACAAACTATTAGTTTAAGGGTGTGCACACTTATGCAACCAGCATACTGTACATTTATTTTTTATACACAAAAATCTGGCATTTTAACATGGGTGTGTACTCTTTTTATATCAACTGTATACCTATATATACATATATATATATATATATATATATATATATATATATATATATACGCACACGCACACATATATATATATATATATACATACATACACAGATACACATACACACACGCACACACACACACACACACACACACACACACACACGCACACACGCACACACGCACACACGCGCACACGCGCACACACACACACACACACACACACACACACACACACACGCACACACACGCACACACACACACACACACACACACACACACACACACACACACACACACACACTCTGAGTTCTCCTAATCTAATGAGTGTGTTCGTTAAAATTAATTCAAAATATTACGGTATGACATTTCAACATTTTCACAACATGCATTCGTGTAATAAATATTCAGTTATATGCAATTCTGCATTATGATAGTAAACCTATACATATATGATGAAAACAATGACTTTTATATTCAGTTACCATAGACAAGGCAGAAGTGTACTTATTTTATTTAATTATGTGTTGACTTTATTTGTTAACCAGGCAGGGGGCCTGGTCCTATCACCCTTTTCAGCCATGACCCAGGTACACAGACAGTCACAAGATACAGCATAACAAAGTTCATCCGGACTGAGTTACATATACTGGAATCTGTGGACACAACTGAACTGCAATCATTTCAATGTCAAATAATCAAAACAATATACTGAATGTTATAAAACAACATAATTAAATTACAACTGATATAAGAATTGAAAGAGAAAAGCTCTTCCAAAATCTCATGCATGGCTATTTACTACTTCCCTAATGTGGAGTGGGGTAGTAGTCGTATTTTAGTGATATTTAAGCATTTTACATGCTTGACTGTATGCCTTTCCTATGTTCCTGAAGCAGAAAAAGCCAAAGATTTTATTCAGATGTGCAATTATTTTAAAATTCAGGATAGTTTTCCTAAGCTTAGAGGGAGGTAATTCCAATTGCTGACATTATTTTACTAAAACTTTTTTCATCTATATCCTACACAAAAAAGGATCTTTGAAAGAACAGACAATTATGGAGATGTTTTAACTTTTAGTTTGCTTTATTACATCGATTTCTACAGAAGTTTGAAGATAAATGTGGAGAGCACAAGGGCTACAAAGCAGTATCTGGCAGAGAGCTCATCATACAGAGAGGTTTTAATCAGTCTCAGTCAAAGCCTTGCTGGACACAATGGAAAGAAAAACATCATGGGCTCTTGCTTGATGCAGTAACTTGTCATTTCCTTCAAACCAGTTCACAGGTTTCAAACAAATTAACAGTCTCTTACTTGATTCAGGACTTGTTCCGTCCTTCAAAGCAAGTTTACAGTTTTCAGCACGATACCTTGTAGCCAAGAAACAATCCCAAAAGTTATTTCCAGTCTGCCAAATAAAGTCTCTCCTAAAGATTGCATATGACAAACAAGTGAAATGCCAGTGCAGAACAGTTCCCTTCTAAAGGCAGCAGCAATTATTTATTTTTTAACTTTTCAAGAAATGTTCACAATCCAGAATAGTCTTAGCAGCCCATGTTTACATTCAGGTCATGCAGTTTTTGTTGCAGCTTATTCTAGAATATTTTATACTTTAGCTAGAATCCAGACCCACTCTAGCAACTCTCTTACTTCAGCTATTAAAGCTTCAAATTGGACTTTTAAAGGGCAAGTCCCCTTTTTAAACCAACACTGGCCAAATGCAGTCCAAAAGCTCAGGACTTGTATACTGGTTTCCAGACAGCAATCCCTGTCCTCTGTTACTGATCAATCCTCCTGGCTCATACGCGGGTTTTACAGTTCTTCTTCTTTCGGCTGCTCCCGTTAGGGGTCGCCACAGTGCATCAACTGTTTCCATTTCTTCCTGTCCTCTGCATCTTGCTCTGTCACACCAACCACCTGCATGTCCTCTCTCACCACATTTATAAACCTTATCTTAGGCCTTCCTCTTTTCCTGTTACCTGGCAGCTTCATCCTTAGCATCATTTTCCCAATATGCTCTGCACCCCTCCTCAGCACATGTCCAAACCAACGTAATCCTGCCTCTCTGGCTTTGTCTCCAAACCTTCCAACCTGGCCTGACACTAATATACTTATTCCTAATCCTGTCCATCCTCATCATACCCAGTGCAAATCTTAACATCTTCAACTCTGCCACGTCAAGTTCTGACTCATGTCTTTTTGTCAATGCTGCTGTCTCCAGCCCATATAACATAGCTGGTCTCACTACCCTTGTGTAGACCTTCCCTTTCACTCTTATTGGTACTCGACAAAGGCTCTTGCTTCCCCCATAGTGCCATTTGTAAGCAAAGCTATGAGCACAAAATTACCAACATGAAAAATTCTTATAAATTAAATTTAAAGGTCATACTGCTAAATGCTAGGAGTCTTAGCATGAAACTGCACTCATTGCAAGCATTCCTCACCTTGGAGGATGCTGACATTTGTGCAGTCACTGAAATCTGGTTCAAATCTGTGGACAGCATCCCAGCCTTAACAGGTTACTCATCCTACCATGCTTTCAGACCCCAAATAGATGGCTACAAAGCCAAAGGAGACGCTTCAAATGCAGTTAACTGCTGACAAAACACCTATTCAAATCATGGCTAGCTACAGACCCCCAACCATGCCCACTCCACCTATCTAGATTTACTTGAATCTATCAAGAGTCAACCCTCTACCCTGATCTTTGGTGACTAACTACCCAACCATAATTTGGAAGAATTATTATAGCTCGAACATGAATGCCCAGAGATTCCTTGACTTCATCAATGCCAATGCATTGGATCACCTGGTCAACACCCATACAAGAGGTGAAAATATCCTGGACGTGGTACTACCCAACATGAGTAGCCACTGTAGCACCCCTACAGAGTCATCCTCCTTGGTAAGATCTGACCATAAAGCAATCACTTTTGAAGTCCCCATCTACCCTGACCCCCCCCCAACCCCTTGCCAAGGTCAAACAAAAAAGCTTTTCCAAAGCTGACTATAATCTTCTGAGAGCAGGTATAAGCAGCTTTACAACCACCATCCCTTCAGTTGGAAATATCACTAATGTTCAAGCCTACACCAAAAAACTATATGAGCACCTATACAGCTGTATGGACTCAGCAATACCTGACAGGGCCAAATCATCTTCCTCAAGGAAGAATAAACCTGTCTGGTGGACAGCAACAATAAACAAACTCTATAATAAAAGGAAAAAATTGCTGTCCAGGACCAAGAAGGAAAAGGTGCCAAGTTGGAAGCAATCTCTCCTTTGTCTGAACAAGCAAATAAGCTCACTGGTGAAATCCTCTAAGGCTAACTTCGAGTCCAAATTGGCCACATCCACTAAGGACAATCACAAGGCCTTCTTCACATATGTCCACAAACTCAAAGGTAACACCCAAATCTGCCCTGAACTGGTGATCAAGAACACCACATACACAAATGCTGTAGATATAGCCAACCTGCTGGCAGACAGGTTCAGTGAAAACATAACCCCCCTGTCCAATATCAGTAAACCAGGACATCCCCAGCACCTGCCCCCATCCCTCATCACCAGGGAGAAGGTCTTTAATGACCTCTCAAAGGCAAAAAATACAGTCTGCATGGGACTTGACAACATCCCTGGCTGCATCCTGTATGAACTCAGGTATGAGCTCTCAGCTCCATTAGGCACCTTATTCAACCAAAGCCTGAGCATTGGCTTCATCCCAGCCGAATGGAGGACAGCCACCGTCATCCTTCTACACAAAGGTGAAGCATCCACTTACCCAGGCAATTATAGGCCCATCAGCCTAATTAGCCTGATCTGCAAAGAAATGGAATGCATTACCATGGACCTTATAAACAAGGACATTAGCAACCTCCAAACACTTGACCCCACACATTTGGTTTTGTCAAAGGGAGATCATGCCTATTAAACTTGGTTAACTTCTTCAAAACAGTTACCAAAACCATGGACAAGGGGACATGCACACCATCGACCTTGTTCTAGCCAAAACCTTCAACACTATTCCCCACTTGGGCATAATAGATAAACTATCCCAGCTAGGCATCAACCCGTATATTACCAGATGGGTAGCTAGCTGGCTCACTGACAGAACCCACTCAGTTAAAATAGGGGAAGCCACCTCTAGTAGTAGACCCGTAATGAGTGGTGTATCCCAAGGATTGGTCTTGGGGCCTCAACTGTTTGGGATATACTTTTCTGAGGTGCAAGCCAAAACCAGTGGTCTGTGGCTGATCAGGTTTGCAGATGACTGCAAGCTGGGTGCCATCTTAAATTCCCCTGGTGATGTGAACATCCTCCAAGAGGGCCTTACCCAAACTAATGACTGGTGCCAGGAGCATAGCCTCAAACTGAATGCCAAGAAATGCATCATCCCCTTTGGGGAAAATGGCGTCCCCTCTAATTATCACATTAATAACAATGTACTAAGCACGCAAGCAGTCGTGGGGGATTTGGGCACCCAGGTTGATAGCAACCTGACTTTTGACCACCACTTTGCCTCCATTGTACAGAAGGCTTTCTACATGGCCCACCTCATAAGTAAGGGTATTTCATCCAAGAACAAGGAGGTCATAAAATCACTGTACTCATCCCTTATCAGACCCATTATTGCATACAATGCCCTCTTCGGCATGTACCTTGCCAAGCACATGCAGCAGCTGGAGAGTCCACAGAGGTTCCTCACCAGGAAAATCCAGGGTCTCAAACACCTGTCCTATACAGATAGGCTAAAAGCCCTGTCCCTCTACTCAGTTTCGTACAGACTGCTCAGAGGTGACCTGTGTCTGGCATACAAGGCCAACTTAGACCCAGCCTTGATGTAGTTGCTGCATAACCATAAGTCAAAATCTACTCGGGCAACCCGCATGCAAGGCCTAAACCTGGTCTGTGACATTAACAGAACCTATGAGAAATTCCTAACAATGTGAAAAACAAAGATAAGCAAGTCATCTAAATATGGAAGAATGTGGATACCTTGTAGCCTGCAATGAGCTATAACTGGAGCTATACACTTTGCAAACACTCTTGGGGCATTGGATAATCCAAAAGGTAAAGCACAGAACTAATAATGTAATCCCAATAGACAAGAACATTAATAACACCTAAAGTCTGAACAAAGATGTGATAAGCACCTTTTAAATGTAGTGTTACTAGGAAATTTGAATGAAAAAGAACAGGTACACATTGTGAAGTGACATCATTATGAATTTGGTCACTACCACAAACAGGTTTAGGAAAGAAAGATCCACAAGTGGTCTCCAAGCATTTTCTTTCTTTGGCAGTAAAAACATAATTGCAAAAAAACTTTCGCCACCTGGGAATGAAGAACTAGTTCTATTAAACAATGGGACAGCACGTGAAGAAGGACAAGGGGAAATAAGAGAGTCTGGTCAGGTGGATGTGGGATTACCCACTGGAAAGTAGGAATTTTCTCCTACTGCCATCTGTAACCTTGAATAATGATCCTCAGCACCCATTTGCTGATTCTATCTGTTGCAAAGATAAAAATGGAGATTCAGACTTTCTGGTGGTGAAATGGGGATGCTAAGGTGAGAGAGTGTGTGTGTGTGTGTGTGTGTGGGGGGGGGGGTAGGTCCCTTAAAGAGTCATTCATTTTGGGAGGTTCTACAATTGTTTTGAAACCCCCTTGCCATTTCTAGTTAAATGTCTGTTTACCTGCAATTTTGTTGTGACTTTATTTTGTTTTTTGCCAAAACTGGATGAGGAGTTAGAGAATCCGTTACAAATTTTGGAAAAAGGAGGGCTACACATCTTACAGATTTCCCTGTATCAGTTTACCCCTTTCTCACACTTTTTGGTCAGTTCTGAAGCAAAGGAACCAAAAACTAAATCTCTATCCAAAGGAGAATTTTAAAACTCATATTAGCATCATCTGAGAGTTTCTGAGAACACAGCCAAGCAAACGTACTAAAAACAGTACTAGTGGCCATTGCCAGGAAGAAGTATCAACTGAGTCATACACACACACTCTAAACAATGAGTAATGACTTGTGCAGTAGAAGCAACTACATTATTTAAAGCATGTTTTCCTCACAAGAAGAAACTGCAGTCAAAACATTCCTCGTACTTTCACAATTAATCAGAACAAATTTTAACATACGAGCCTGAATCAAAGCTGCAGAAACACTATTTTTCCCCATACTTATCAATAATCTTCCCATCCTTATCAGAATGAATAGGATTGGAATTAACTAAATGTTTACCAGAAGTAGAATTAACTAAACCTACAGCTTCTGGGACAGGTTTGGGAAAAGTGTATACAAACTTAAGATTGTGGAACTTTATACATCCTGTCTTTTTTTTAGGGAGAGCTACCTAACTATCAGGAAAATTAGAAGCAGTAACACACAAATCCTCCAAAGCTGAAAGAACTGGAGGAATGGGTGAAGGTTCTGGAAATTCCTTCTGTAACAGCTCACAACATTTTCTGGGGACAGACAAACATCAGTGTTCTCCCACTGAAAATACTGACACATTCTTGAAATAGTCTCAAGAGAAAGAGAAAGGGAAAGGGAACCCCCCCCCCCAGAGAGAGAATCAGAATCTGAGCTCTTCTCTGAGTCTGAATCAGAAACTCTGCATGTCCTTTCCTCTTCATGTACAGATTCAGAATCTTGAATCTTTTAAGGAAAACTGGTATCTCTCTTATCTTTTATCAGAAATTACTTTATAAGAAGGATAAATAGGCAGAATATAAAACATGAGCCAGCCCCAGTAAACTACTCCTGTCTATGGAAATTTGAGGAGGAGTCGATACATGCTTGGTTTCCTGTTTCTTTTTGAAAGGAAAAAGGGGTCAACAGAAATATTAATAGCGACAACAGCAGCTTCTGCAGGGTTGGGCACAACATTCTTACAAAACAGGGAAGCTTTCCCTTTGCCTTCAACCAGGACGACAAGAGCGGCTCTTCCTTGCCCACTGAGGAGACCCCAACAGCCACACAGGATGTGGCTAACCCCAGTCCTTAGTGGCTGCAAGTGCTACACCAGAGGGATCCAGGGTAAAAGAGGAGTTGTCAGAGGTACAACTAATGGACACAGTAGAGTCACCCACCGGGGGCTGAGGCAAATTGCTAGCTTGCTGTGGTGGCAAAGGCTGTTTGATTAACTTTTTCTTTTTGTGGCTGGAAGGAGGTCCAATCATGGGACAACAGTTTGTTCTATGGTCAAGCTGAAAATGGTGCCTCTTTCCTATGGAAAACAAGTAGCAAAAGCCAGTAAACGTAAAATCTTTAAAAGTCACTTTTTTCACATAAAGACACAATTAAAACACTTTACTAGCATCAAATGGTAAAACAAATACAATTTCTCCACAGAAAATGTTTTCCAATTACTTTAAACAACTTTTAAACTGACAGGAAAAGGATGTTCTCATTTAAAAGTACAATACAGTCTTGTATGAGTCTGTTAAAACACAAACTCCTAGTTTTAAAATAACTTTTCTGAACAGGAAAGTGCTATTAAACACATTTTTTAACTGATTTTTTTCCCCAAAGGAAACTCATTTGTCCAGCAATGAAACAGCATGAGCCAACCGTCGATCCTTGAAAGCCTCAGATCAGTGCACTATTCAGCGGCAGGAAAGCTTTGAAACAGCTTGGTGCTCAAACATGTCATTTTAGTCAGGTCAGCTGACTGACAGTTTGGGCGAGTCTAAGGTACCCTGAAGCCTTGGAAGTTGGGCGGCTGTTACATCGTGTGCAGGATATAACCTATACTGTTAAGTCTGCTGCAGCAGTGATCAATATAATGAACATCATCCACTTTATGGGAACATAATCTGTAATAAGCTTTAAGTGTCTACAAGTAAATAATATCTAGAGTGGAGATGGACCATTTTATATCTAGATACTCTTATTCAACTATAACATATTTAATCTCGTGTGGAGATCCTTCTGCAACAATAACAGATGTTTAATGCTTCTCCTTGAACCTCCTGGGATAACAAGACTCCCTAATCCCCACCTCAAAGGTGTCAAGTCTGCAAAATGAATTCTTTACTAAAATCGGTACTGACCAGCATGGTTATGTACACTGGGTACTCTTTAAACTTAAACATCTGTTTCAGCTGCATTAGACCATTGACTACATATGGGGCCCTTCCATTGGTCTGGTCTGTCAGTGGGCATGCTAAGATTACAAAGGGTGGAATGAAGCATCTGTAAGAAGGCTATGATATGCTTTTTATTGTGTCTTTCGGCTTTTCCCGGTTAGGGGTCGCCACAGCGGAACTCCGGTCCGCTAATGATTGGCAGTTGATTTTAACGTGCTGAGTTGCCAGCCCTAACGCACAACCTTCACCGAAGGTACGCCCATTCACGCATGTCTCCACGCAAAAGACACTCTAGCTGAGAGTCGAACCGGTCAGCATCTTACTGTGAGGCGACAACGCTACCGCTGCACACTTTTTACTGTTGATGACAGACCAATTATTGTAACTGTGCTTTCCAAGTCTCATTATAACAATTACAAAGTCTAGATATGTAGTAGTAATGCGCCTTTATATGGCGTTTCAAAATTTTGTTCATCATTCTCTAGAATGTGGCTGAAGCCCTACATAAACCAAAATATGCTACTTTATATTCTAACTGGCCATCTGTGGTAGAGAATTTCTATTTGTCTTCAAGCATTCCATTAAAGGAATTTGCCAGTAATGTTTTATTAGCTCTAGGATGGTAAGATACCACGTCTTAGCTAATCTCTCTACAAATTTGCCTAAACAAGGCATAAGCATCAAACAGAGAGCTTGCGGAATTTAGAAAAATGTTACGAAACATTCCACTGCCATACAGCTTTTGTGCCAACATCCCATGGCACAAAGGCTTTTCAAGAGTTTGACAATCAGGACATGAAGCATAAAACCTTTGTATGATCAAAAACACCCAGGCGGCTATAATCCAAGTTCAATAGTGTGTTTTGGAAAACTTGGGGTATTTACAGTTGTGGTATTCATTGACTTCTAGAACAGAACAGTTAGACCAGAAAAGCAGAATTCCTGTGTATCCCGACAGAATATACACATCTCAGCAGGCTTCCCTATACTCTTATGATAAATATCCTTATCAGTGTTTTTAACGTATAATTTCTGAAGTCTTGTTGAAGTTATATACCTTAGGCTAGGGCAGTAAGGTGGCCTCTACAACATGATATGCCCTGCTAAGCACGGTCAGTAAAATGGTCAGACTGGGATGTACAGGATTGGAGTTAAGAAGTGTTTGCAAATGGTTTGTAATTGTTTCCACGTCTATATTAAAAATAAAAATTGAGTCCGTCACTGCCATGTTATGGTAAATATGCAAGTAGAAGCAGTGAGTTTTAGTTAAAAACATACATAAAGACTTGGTTGGTTATCTGAAGATATTCTAAGATAATAACTGCTTTGCCAAGCAAACGTTTATATCAACAATATTTTCATACTGCATTAATACTGCAGTACTGTAAAATATTTTCATACTGCATTAATACTGTAGTATTGTAAAAGCTAAATGACCTACAGACAAGCAAATGGTTACATCTTACATAAAATATTAAGATACAATTTCACCACTGAGACTTGTCATCTAACATGCACATTTTTTAGATCAATATTATTTTGAAAACTGTGAAAGAATCATTTGCATGACTAACAAATTCTGCAATATCACTAAAAAGCAGTATACTATCCATTCTTGTCATACATCACTGGGAAGCTCTTTAACAGATGAGTAACTCTTCAATTGGCATCTTGTGTCTACCCTGCACTCCTACAGAAACATGACCCTTATTTGACTAATACTCCAGTCATTTTGGCAAATAAAATACCACTTTTCTTTAATAAAGCTACAAGATAAAATAAGCATCACCAAACTCTTGACTGATTGTACCCCACTATATAATAAATAGCTTTCATGTTTTACATTTTTGCAACTCACAAAATTAACAAGATATTGCAAATCATATGAAGTATATTTTCAATACAGGATTTTGGAGAACACTTCGTAGAAAATCCTGAGTCAGGTATTGAAATCTTCAGAAAGTTAGATGATTAATAAGCCTCTTGCTTCTCAAGTTTGAATAAATTAACTCTGTCTTCTCCACAGTAAATGATATCCTGAGCTGCTCTTCAAAGTTCCTGGATGGATGCTGAGTCAGTGCAAGGGTTTTGAACTGCTCTCTGTGACAGGTTACCACAGCTTATATAGCAGCAGCAGGGCTTTATTTCAGGCTCTGTTGCAAAACTGAAGTACTCTAAACCAAGACTTATTTGGCCTTTCCCAAGGTGCTTTATCCAAGCTTGTATAGCATTCTCTGTGACAGGAAGTAGTCTCACTATGTCATGGAATATTTTCTTTGGCATCTCCACCAAATATGATAAAGTTGTTGCTAATGACCATTAATTTGTTTCACAGACGTTCCTGATTTTACATTCTGGTCACACATGGACTTCCTATTTTCTTAAGAATATTTTATAGTGCAGCTAGTCTCAAGAACACCCTGGCAATAACCTTGTTTCAGCTGCTCCAACTACAAACTGCCCTCCGACGTTTAAAGCAAACATTAGATAAATGCACTTCAGGACTACACAACCTACAAACCAGTGTTCACAGGGCATTTCTCTGTTACCACATATTGGTCAAAGGCTCCAATTTCACTTTTACAGCCTGACTATTCTGACCTCCCATACGGACTCAACTTGTTCCTCTTCTCTACTTCCACCCTGTAACCCAGGAGAGTAAGGCTTTTTATAGGAAAAGAAGTACCTCAATTACCTGATACTTGGAAGTGAGACTTGCAGCTTATAAAAAGTCATTTAGCTGCCCTCAAGTGCAGCTGGACAGGGGACGCAAGTGTCTCCTGCCTGCTTATGAATATTCATGCCATAAACACATCTCAGTACATTTAGTCTTTCGTGTTCAGAAGCAATTTTTAAAAACATTTTATTTGTAAGTAGATGTGAAATGACCTTTTGTTTTTGTATAAAGATGCATGAGAGCACTATTTTTCTACAAAAACAAAACATCATTTCACACCTTCAGACAAGATCTTTAAAAGTAAGCCTAGTATCAGCATTCTACTCCTACCATAACAGTGGTGGATAAACAATTAAACAGTAAACTCAGATGTTCTTGGTAGTCTTAACACAGTTTGCACTAAACCAGGGTGATGGAAAATGCAAATAACGTAATTCATTTGCTGATGTACAGAGGGGACAAAAAAAGCAAGAAGCATTGGGTGGCTATCAGTACTCCAACTCTGAATACAACCAATAAAAAGATGCAATAATTCAAAATGAACAAGATTTGAGGAATAAGCACATATCGTGCAAAGTAGTTTTCAGAATATGCCCCTGCAGATCAGAACAACTCTTATGTGGGAAATATGTATACAGAAGGTTATTCATATAAAAAAAATTCTTCCCATGTTGAAAACAGCATTAAAGTAATAAATGCAGAATTAGGCTACATAAATTAAGTTATGACAGGCCTTATTTTACTTTATCTTTTTCAATTACACATCTGCACCAGGGCGGCCGTGGTGGTGCAGCGGTTAGCGTTGCCGCCTCACAGCAAGAGGTACTCTGGTTCGATCCTTGGCTGGGGTGCCTTCTGTGCGGAGTCTGCATGTCCTCCCTCTGGTCACGTGGGTTTCCTCCGGGTGCTCTGGTTTCCTCCCACATCCCGAAGACATGTTGTAGGTGGATTGGACACTATAAATTGGCTCTAGTTGTGTGTGCCTTCTGCAGAAGGTTGGGCGCCGGGCTGGCAACTCGACACCATAAAACTCCACTGCCAATCATGAGTGGACAGGTGATCTGCTGTGGCGACTCCTAACCGGGAAAAAGCCAAAAGAAGAAGAAGAAGAAGAAGAATACAGCTGCACCAAGACAAGACTCTAACATTTACCAATGAAAAACAAAGCAGATTACATGCATTTTTACTGAATAACATGTGGCTGAATTTCAAGACATTGAAAAATAATTTAGTCAAATCACAATAAGCAGAAAACAGAGGAAAATGCCTTAGAAATGTTTCTGAAAGGGACAGACCTGCATCACCCCTACCCCCACCACACATTCTTACCTAAACATATTAATCCCATGGTCACACAACTCCAGAGAAAAAACACACACACAATGAATCACTGCTGGTGCACAAACAGAAAACACACCTGCAGAGAATGTCTACAGGCAACACACATCACTATGCTGACAACTGGCTACATACACATCACCATCTTACCGTTCTACATGTTTCTGAAAATCTATTACAGCACTACGTTAGCTATATTCTATAAAATGAGATTTCATCTAATTAAGCATTTGAATACATGAGTTTTCTAACAATTTTTAAAGTTTTGTGATTAAATCAATGAGAGGGGCATCTGTCAAAAAATTAGACTCAGAGTCCTGTATTGTCACAAAACTACTCTATGGCTAAATATTAGACTATTCCCAGAATGGTTATGTACTTTAAAGTGAATATCCATTTTGATGACCTTTCCTCTTCTTATCAGCTTTGTCATTCTTCAGTGAGCATGCTTATATTCTTTTTGAAATGTTTCCAGTTCTAACTCATACGCATAAATGTGGGCCATCAATACTATGCACCAGTCACCAGAAACTAAACTCCATATTGCTTTCTTTCCTGCTAAGTACTCTAATTTATCACTGAAGGTAACGTATGGTGCTTGAGCACTGCTCAAAATATCAAAATACCAGTATCTCCTAAAATGTCACTACTCTGACAATTAAAATTATAAGAAAAGATAGATATGGTAATTCATCTCCTGGCAAAATTGTCGAATGTTTAGTAATATAAGAGAAAGACGCATATGGCCCTTACCCCTTTTTGACTCTTGCAAAGTCAAATGCCATCTGTCGATACGAAAAGGCCTTTTCATTCAAATATCTGCTGTAGCGTCTGATAAACGTAGACATGTCATATCCTGAAAAAAAGGAAACAATAATAAGCTATGTGCAAAAGACACAAAACTGTAGCAAAGCAGATGGGATAAAGCCTAAAGGTAATTAAATATCCTACAAAAAGCATCATGCAATGTGGCCATCACATAATATCAGCTTACATATACAGCAAATGGAAAATTGCCACTGAAAAAAACAAATAAAATAAGAAAAGAAACTACACATCAGACACAGGATAGTCAATCATACATGAAGGTTTCAGCATAAGATTCTACAATCATAATTAAATAGCTACTGGATACTGTTGTGGCTTGTTTTTCATAGGTCCACATGTTAGCAAGTCTGTCACCAAAAGTCTTCCCTGTTATGTGGAGAAGGATGATAACGCTTTGAATACAATCTGATGATCTGAGTTTGACTAGCATCACAGGCACTGGAGAAGTCTTGCTGATGATCAGAAGCCTGCCATGTCACCCATCTTGGAGAATTAGTACACTGATTCTAGATGGTTGTTCACCACCAGTATGTGGAGGCTTGTGGCACCAAAGTACAACCATAACTGGGAATGTCAGCTTGGTGGTATCAAGACAGTAATGGTAGCCCTCATTTAATTGTGGATGGGGATACATTCATGCAAGGGGAGTACACTACAAGCCCCCCATAATGAAATGAGTGTTCACATTGGCCACCAGGGCAGAGGTTGAGGCCTAATAAAACACCTTTACAGGCCACATCTGTAAATGTAGACAAGGGCACAAAATGCCTCCATGGCTGCCTGGATGATAGCCACTCCAGTCATCACTCACCTTCTTGCTGGGAAGATTCCACTGGTGAGGGAATTAATGGGGTCAAGACCAACAGTAGGGGGCTCTTGGGCTGCAGTTACAAAGGGAGAAAAAAAGTTTAAAACCTAAAGTCAGCAAGAAGTTTATAAAGCATTCTGTGTAGTGTGCAAGTCCCATCTTCCACAAAAGCATTCAAGTTAGTTTTAAACTGTTCTACAGACCTAGACTCTGTTTCATGTAATGGAAGCATGTCAAATAACCAGAGGAATATTTAAGCCAGAAAGCTTGGTCTTCTATTTTTTTTCTTTCTTATTTGGAAATATACAGTAAAGATGCATTAAGCTAAATGGCAATTTTTATAAAGTAGTTTTACAATCTGTCTGCATACAACTAATTAATTAATCCATTATTATTCTTTTTTATTTGGTTTTAAAACAATAAACAAATCAATTATAAAACAAACAAATAACTATTTACATAGGTCCACTGCTGATCAATACATCAAAGTTATACATATCAACAACAATTAATATTTTTCAAGCAAGCCTTTAAGTTTAAGCCAAGATGTATATGAATTTCTAGTATTAGAAGTTCTCAACTTTATAGTATGCAATTCACTACTGCAAAGAATGTTTGCCATACTAATAAATTCAACAATAGATGGGGTAACTTTACTTTTCCAATTTTTAGTAACTACTTTTCTGGCTATAGCACTTGCATCTGAGGTGGTACAGCGGTAGCGTTGTTACCTCACAGCAAGAGGTTCTCCTGTTCGATTCTCGGCTGGAGTACCTTCTGTGTGGAGTCTGCATATCCTCCCCACAGTCGAGTGGCCTCCGAAAGACATGCGTGAATGGGCGTGCCTTCGCTGAAGGTTGGGCTGGCAACTCGGCACCATAAAAATTGACTGCCAATCATTAGCGGACCGGAGTTCCGCTGTGGCGACCCCTAACCGGGAAAAGACAAAAAGACAAACAAAAGTTTTCTGGCTATAGCAAGAATAGACCAAAGAAGAGGTACTTGGGTTTCTGGAATGATCTCAAGAATCAGAGCACTAAATAAAACTAAAGATTTAGAAATATTACAACTATCTGACCATACAGCTTTAATGAGGTTATTAACTTCTTTCCAAAAAAGGGGAGATGACTTCACATTCGCATATCATGTGTGTTCAATCAGCTATTATTTCAGAATCAGCAGAGAAAATGAGACCAAAAAGGATTAAAGGTCCACAGTGATAGAAAAGCAATACAAAAATGGATAAAATCACATAGCCCACCACGCTGTAAACCCTAAAAATAAATGTTAATAAAATAAAACCACAAAACATGAAATTAAAGAAAAACAGACAAGCACTTTCGGGTACACCCCTTCTTCAGGTCCATCCAATCAATACATAAGAACACATATATAGAAAACTATTAACCAATCAATGGTGAGGTATCCTCCCCCTTAAGATCAGTTTAATGGGAAACACACAGTTCAAGCCAGGTGGCTTATCAGCCACGAGTTTTGCTATCCAATTAGATTCTGGACTCTCAGTACCATTTACTATGTCCTCGCCTCTTGCAGTAACATAGATTATTTGCAAAACCATAAAAGAAAAAGTATGGCTATTATTCAAGACAATATGTTGTGCCAAAGAATTATATTTAGCTTCTACCTTATGCTCCTCATGTGTTGCAGGATCCAATCCTTCAATTACCTGTTCATTTTACCTACGTAAAACAAAGAACACTGCCCGCATTTTGCCAAGTAAATAACATTACTTGTGTTGCAATCAGCATATAAATGAGGAATGTATATACCCTTCTTGTAATTGGATGGGTAAGTCTATTCTCCATGCTGATTTGTGGATAAGCCTTGCATCGTCAAGGATAATTCCCAACTCTAGGAAGTTCACTAACTTTTCATTAAAAGGAGCCTTTAAAAAGTATTCTCTTTAAATTTATATTAATACATTTCTTTAAATTGTCATCAGTCAACAATACCTTCCAGATGTCATTGATAATACGACATATAGTGTTCACATCACTACTACATTTCAAACAAACCCTCGGACCACTTAACATAGATTTATTAGGAATAGATGTACATTCAGACTCCCTAAACCATGGCTTGCCCAGTGTGATTCTCAAACCTCTCACGTCACTGATCATATTTTCAAGCTCATTATTTTTATAGTCCAAGGACCCCAAACTTAACTGTAATAAATCCAGCTCAGTATAAAAATAAGCATAATCTGGACATAACCTAGAAGCTCTAAGTGTTTGTCCTTTTATAATATTTTTAAAAACTCATTTGGGGTGCATACTACAATGAGACAAATAATGGTTCTTCCAACAGGGCTTCCTGTAGAATATCAGTACTACCTTCTACCTTCTTAGTCAACCGGATGTCTAAAAAATCAATCGTACTAAGGGAACTATGGACAGAAAATCAGTTATATTTCCAAATACTGTAAAAATAAATAAAGTGTGATAAGACTAACTCGCTCACCCATTTTCAGCTTTTGGATGTTGTCGTAGATGATGAACTGTCCTTGGATCCAGATAATTTATTTAGCAGCTTGCTTTAAGAACTGGAGAATGCTGTATATAAACTGAAACGTCTGCAGTGGCAGCAGGTGCACCTAGAAGCATGTTTGCACTTTAAAGTAATTCTGAGGGGGTCTCTGCATTTTACGGATGCAGACCTATGGAAACATGTTTCTGGAATTAATGGCCAAATGGCAGAAGATTAATACTGAGACAAGCTTTAGGTACTTATAGCTACTGTTGGATTTCTTTGAACCACATGAGAAACAACTTGTTGCCAAAACTGAGATTAAACAAGTGAGATAGAGAGACGTTTATCAAGCAATTTTTATGTGAATAAACTTGATGCTCTACTTCAAACACTAGCTTCCTATGATGACAAATTACAGCGGGTGAAAAGCAAGAAGCTTAATTGCAATTATAGTGTAAAGTCCTAAGCACGCTGTAAAACCACTTGGTGAATGTTCCGTTCCACAAATAAAAATATGAATCATAAATGTAAAAAGTGTATATGAAGCGGAACAAACCAAGCCTCAATACTGATGTTGAAATAAAATAAATAAAATGGTCTTTATTGTACAAAGATAAGCGCTTTCGCATCCAAGCTTCTTCTTCATCTGCGTTACTTTAAGAATTTAATGAAACAATTTTTCTGATTGGTTACTGCAATAATTGATTGGTTATTGCAATAATTGAATTCAGTATATATTAAAGTAATATGGATTCATTTACTGTTTTGATCTGAAGAAGCTTGGATGCGAAAGAGCTTATCTTTGTACAATAAAGACCATTTTATTTATTTTATTTCAACATCAGTATTGAGGCTTGGTTTGTTCCGCTTCATATACACTTTTTACATTAATTGCAATTATGTTAACTTTAAGGGTGGCAACATTTTTATTTGGGCTGAGAAGAAGCCAGTGGTCACTGATGGTGGAACCCACACAAATAATAAGTTTTCTGGTTCTAAGACAGGGCACAATGTTGATAATCACAAAATGAACCACATAATTTCAGTGGGCTCTAAGAACACATACAATATTGATTCTAATACGAGAACTGAAATACGGAGTCACTTGGCCAATGAGGTGGAAGTTCTTGCATCCAATGAGGTTGGAATAGAGAACCGGTTAACCAATAGCGGAAACATTTCCTCAAGTAGCCGAGATTTGGTGACCAATGTTCCTGCATCCAATGAGAATGGAATAAAGAACCGGTTGACCAATAGTGGATACATTTCCTCGAGAAGCAGTGATTCGGTGACCAATCAACCAATTAAGCAGCTACTGAATGAGGATTCCAGCAAGCACATGATCAGCCATTACCTGCTTGGGGCTAAACCAAAATTAATAGCTTTGGATAATTCGTTTTTTTTTTTCCATGCAAAATCAAAACTCATGGACACAAGAAACAGTGAAAACCACAAAGAAGCTACTAAAGGCACAAATTCAGAAATCTACCATCCTTTCTCACAAATGTTTATTAAGTGCTTTTCGTCTTGTAAAATTACAAAACTTCCTCAGATCTGAGAAGTTTTGTAATTTTGCAAGATGAAAAGTGCTTAATAAACATTTGTGAGAAAGGACGGTGGATTTCTGGATTTGTGCCTTTAGTAGCTTCTTTGTGGTTTTCATTTTTTTCCATGCAGCCTGTTCCAATGAACTTGAAGGGCGTGAACAAATGTGACCAATCAGCAAGCAGATGAAAAAAAACAGTGAAAGGTTTTCTTTCAGTGAGTAATTTCTCTGAGAACTGTCCGGTGTACAATATTTCAACTTATCCTTTGAATTATATTCATCTGATGGTTTTAAATAAAGCTTTGCGTTTTGTTTTTTCAACTCCAGCTAGGTTATATGAGATTTACTTAGCGGAATGTGAGTGTTACCACTGTTTTTACGTGGGGAAGACCAACAGACCCTTTAGGGACAGGATAAGGGAACATCTTTATAGCATTAGGACCCAGTCTGAACACAATGCCCTCTCTAAGCATATTAAAACATCAGGCAATTTACATAAGTTTGGATTTAGGGTAATTGAAGTTGTCATCCCGCATATCTGCAAAGGGGACATTAGGAATCACACTGAGAATAGGGAAACTCATTGGATCATTACCCTCAGAGCAGACAGAGGGAAAGGGCTAAATGAAAGGGCATCCATTAAGCCCTTGCTTAAAGCCCGTAGAATTAGTAAGCATTAAATCTAGGTCTAGTCTCTGTTTTTTAGTTTGAAAATGTTTTTTTAAAATATTATTATACACTGTATACTTGTGTATTTTTATTATACAGTTTTAGTGTAAAGAATTTTTGTTTTATCTGAAGTATACCCTCGATACCAGATATTTATTTAAATATTTTGATACATTGTAACATCATATGTTTTTAAGTTGAATGGATGGATAAGTCCGATTGGTCAAGTGTTTTTGAATGCACTATAAATGTATTACATGGTTGATTATTTGGTTGAAAGTCTGATGAAGCTATTTCAGCGGAAGCGCTTACCTCCTGTTTTATTTTTACAATAAATACGTTTTTATTATAACAGAAGAAAGAGTTGTGCCTGGTTACCTCGTTGCCATTGTTTTTTATGTATTATATACAAGAAAAAATAGTTACACATGGTTAACAGAATAAGTATACAAATTCAGTTTGATTTTTTTTTTTTATGTTTTTAGTCTTGGGAGTATAATGTATTCTTATTTGGGGAAGATTATTTTTTTCTGCAAAAAGGGTGTGGCAATAGGCACCCCTTGCGTGAATACATATGCAAATTTGACTCTAGCGATTGGGAGGAGAAAAATGTATATGGTAAAATGAATAAGTGGAAAAATTCCATTCTGTTTTATGGTAGGTTTGTAGACAATTTGTTTTTGATTTGGAATGATACCAAGGAAGAACATGATTTGTTTTTACAGCATTTGGAAAATGCATCTGATTTTTTTACAATTTTCTGTCCATAGTTCCCCCAGTCCGACTAATTTTTTTAGACAACCTGACTATGAAGGTAGAAGGTGGTACTGAGACCTCCTTCTACAGGAAGCCCTGTTGGAAGAACCATAATTTGTCTCATAGTACTCTGCACCCCAAATGAGTTTTTAAAAATATTATAAAAGGACACTTAGAGCTTGAAAATATGATTAGTGACGTGAGAGGTTTGAGAAGCACACAGGGCAAGCCATGGTTATTTAGGGAGTTTGAATGTAGATCTATTCCTAATAAATCTGTGTTAAGTGGTCCAAGACTTTTTGGAAATATAACAGTGATGTGAACACTATATGTAATATTGTCAATGATAACTGGAAGATATTGTTGACTGGCGACAATTTAAAGAAATTTATTGGTGATCAGCCCTCCTTTGTTTTTAAAAACAATTTAAATTTAAAGAAAATACTTCGTAAAGGCTCCTATCAATGAAATGTTAGTAAACTCCCTAGAGCTGGACTTACCCTTGTTGACAACGCAAGGCTTGTCCACAAATCAGCAGGGAGAACAGATTTATCCATCCAATTACAAGAAGAGTATGCAACCCTCATTTATATGCTGATTGTAACACAAGTAATGTTATTTACTTAGCAAAATGAGGGGAATGTTCCTCATTTTACATATGTAAAATGAACAGGCAACTGAAGGATCACAACACATGAGAGACATAAGGGTAGAAGCCAAACAAAATTCTTTGGCACATCATATTGCCTTGAATAATAGCCATACTTTTTCTTTTATGGTTTTGCAAGTAATCTGTGTTACCACAAGAGGCAGGGACATTGTAAACGGTACAGAAAGTTCGGAATCTAATTGGATAGCAGAACTCATGGCTGATAATAAGCCACCTGGCTTGAACTGTGCGCTTAACATTAAACCAATCTTAAGAGGGAGGAGACCTCGCCATTGATTGGTTAATAGTTTTCTATATATGTATACTTATGTACTGACTGGATGAACCTGAAGAAGGGGTGTACCCAAAAGCACTTGTCTGTTTTTTTATTTTTTTTATTTTGTATGTTGTGGTTTTATTTTATTAAAGGTTATTTTTATGGTTTACAGCATGGTGGTCTATGTGATTTTGTCCATTTTTATTATTTCAGAATCACATCTCCAGCACTTAATTCTATTTGATTTACACATAATTGTAATTCTGTTAGGAGTGACATAAGCTCTGGGTAAGAATTTACAAGTGAAAAGTGTCCAATAAAATGAAAGTGTAGTTTTATATGTAAATTTTAATATTATTTTGTTGTATTCTTTAGAGAAGTCTGCATTATTCATTTTTGAGAAATAGTTCCAAAAGGAATTCTCTAAATATGTGAAATCTGACAACTTTATAAATTTGTGACAAACAGGATTTATTTTTCATTGCATTATTATTGATATTTATTAAGAAATCCAATAATTTTGGGAACAATGTCTTATCTAGGTTAAATATCTTACTAATCTCTGTGTTCTCAAAGTCTGTAAACATTTGTAAAATTAACCAATTCTCAGAATCTTGAATGTATTTGGACCTTAAATTTTCAACACTATATATCAGTACTATTTAATTGATGCCAATAAAGTTACTTTGTTGTTTCAATACTAGCATTTTGTTGAAGTTATACATAGAAGTCATTTGTATATGCAATTGAAAACAGAGAAAATATTAAGTCTTTAATACAATGTTTAGAATATGTGAACTTTTGGAATGAGGAAATTATGCTATTTAAATGCAGAATTTGAGAAGACTGTGTAATTCCATTTACATAAAAATCTTTTACTAGCCAGATAAAACTACTAGGGATTACTTGTTTATGACTGGTTTTGATATATTATTTACTAACAATATTTCTTGATGTATTTGTTTCCATTTTGAATTATACAATGAATTTATTCACAACACTTTTACAATTGTTGAAGTAGCATATAACTGAATATCAGGGAACCCTCTTCCACCATTATCCCAACATTGTCTGTGCCAAAGGAAACTCTTGCTTTATATTAGGATGCCAAAAAATTAAGCAGAATATTATTTATCTTTTTCATCAATTTTTTAGTGGAGATAATACTAAAGATTGTAAGACAAACAATATTGTGGGGAGAATGACAGTCTTAATAAGCATTAATCACTCTTCCATGGTAAAGAAGAAATTATTCCAATTTGTGACTAAACTTAAAAAATTTTCACCAACCTGTTGGAAGTTTGTTTATATAATTTCTTTACTACTAGACATAAGGTTATACCACGGTATTTAATTTGATTACTATTCCAACTGAAGTTAGAATATTTTTGCATGAACTTTTTATTTTTTTATTAAATGATGTACTTGTTTTATTATAATTAAATCTTAAGTTCGATATTTCTTCAAACTGACTCATAGAACTAATCATATGTTCTAATGAATTTTCTATATTTCCTACAGTTAGTAAAATATCATTAGCAAAGAAATGAATCTTTAGTTCAAAATCTTCTTTTATTTTGATATCATTAATGTTTTTATTGGATCCAATACTATTAGCAAAGGGTTCTATAGCTAATGGAAAAAGTAAAGATGATAATGGACAGGCTTGTTTTGTGCCTTTTTATAATTTAAAGGAATTATAAAGAAAATAATCAATTTTTAGCATAAGCACAAGAGTTACTGCACAACTTAGAAATTAAATCAATTAGCTCAGGTGAGAAATTATACACGTTAAGTGTTTTAAATGGGTACGACCAATTAACAGAGTCACAAGCCTTATCTAAATCAAGACTAATAGAAAGTTATTTTTTATTTTTATTTGCATGGTCTATTATATGTATTCTTATTACATTATCCTGTATTTGTATACTTAAAGTAACCATGCTTGATCACTGATAATTAGTTTAGGTGTAAATAGATTAATTTTGTTAGCTAAAATGGACATGAACATCTTATAGTCCATATTTAAACGTGAAATGGATCTGTATGATGAGCACTTTGTAGGATCCTTATCTTGTTTTAAAATAGGTGATATAAGGGAATATTTCCATGATGGGGGAACTTCAGCAGTTGTTTTATACCTCTATAGACCATATCTAATATTTTTACTGCATCATCCAGTACCATTTTATATAGCTTTATACAGTACTGGTATAAGACCATCTAAGGGGCAGCAACGATAGTATAGCGTTTTTGCCTCACAGCAAGAGGTTCTCTAGTTTGATTCTCAACTGGAGTGCCTTCTGTGAGTGGGCTGCACATCTTCCTTGTGGTCACATGGGTTTCCTCTGGGTGCTCCGGTTTCCTCCCACGTTCCAAAGACATGCAGTAGGTGGACTGGACACTCTAAACTGGACGTAGTTGTGTGTGTGTGTGTATGTGGAAAAAATGAACTTCCACAGGAGGCTGGCCACCCGGCGGTGTAAACTTTGACTCAAGATATTGGTCATTGTTGAAGTGACACCCCGACCCCACATGCAAAATGTGAAAAGAGATGATGGATGGAAAAGACCATCTAAGCCTGGAGGCTTATTATTTTTTTAATTTTTTTTTTTTTATTTGATCTTTTATTTCTGTTAAAGTGAATGGTATATCAATTTTTTTATTTGTTCACTAATTTTATTATTTGCACTTTCCCTTAAAAAAGTTCCAATTATATCATTATCTAGCTTTTTTGTATTTTTATATTTTCATAAAACATTTTAAAGCCCTCAAGAACACCTTTATTATCTGTTGTTCTTTCTTTTTTATTACTTATGTGTGTTATAATTTATTTGTTATGATTTAGTTTATTCGATTTCTTTGACTGAATATGCCTAAAGTTTATGTTTTTCCAGGTTTACTGAAGCTTTATGATTTAGAATTTCAACATATTTTGCATTTAAGTTCAGACTGACTGATGATGTCATTTGGTTTTAGATTTAACTTTAATGTGTCTATTTTGGCCTGTAGTGTATACAATTCCTTGTCCCATTCTCTTGTTTAACTAATATACCAGCTTGTAACTCTTTCATTTAAGTAAGCCTTTAGTGAATACCACAGGACAATGTCAGATACTTCACCATTTGTTTATTTGTAGGAAATCTTTGCTCTCTTTAACATAGAAATCCTTGAATCCTTTTACTTTAATAATGTATACTGATTATCTCCAGCGATGTATTAAACTGTTAGTTTTTAAAATAATATTAAAGATAATAGTGTTATTGTCCAATAATGGATTCTAAACCACTGAAACTTCTCTGACATGTGGTAACAGACTGCTTGAGACAAAAAAATTATCAATATTTCTGTTCCATATCTGTACGAATAATGGGTAAGTTGAAGCGAGTTTATTTTTCTTAGCTCATATATATCCTTTAAATTCATTAGATTTACAAAATGTGTTAAGTGTTTGGTTGAAGATGTGATGCTCAGCTTGCCTTCTGCAGTGCAATCTTTGTCTGATAAAATACAATTAAAATCAACAGCCGTTATGACTTCGCCTTTCATGTAATAGGCTACAGTGTCTAAATAATTTTTTGCATCTTTAGCTCCAACCCCCTGTAATCCAGTAAGAGTTCACAGATGTATATAGTTTTCTGTTCCACTCAATTATAACAGTGCTTAATATACCATTTTTATCGAAATAGGTATCTTTTACTTTTGGCATTACTGGTGAGTTCTTTCATAAAATGAGGGTGCTTCTTCTTTTAACTTGAAAGCCAGAACCAGCTAAAGCCAAATAATTCTTTAATCCAAGTCTATCTGTATCTTTATTAAGTAAATGTGCTTCTTGTAGAAATACTGTTTGAGCTTTATGTAACTGCAAGCATTTTAACAGACTCCCCCTCTTTACTGGATTATTTAATCCATTGATTTTAACAGATATGCATTTAAAAATCAGACATTTATACAAGACAGAAAAAAACAGGTATAATGAAATCACATTTATGTATAGAACTCATTATGTACTTTATATATAACAATATGAAATCTTCAACTATGGACAAAACTTCTGAAACAAATAAAATAATTACCTAATTATATAACCCTAACACATTCTACCATGGAATAACATATTCCTAGTTTGTTGAAAAATATGAAGAAACTACCTCTCAAACTCTCCATTACACTAATGCTTAGCTCATGCTTCTGATTCATATTAATCTGTCTCATATTTTTAGCATGCATCATCTTAAAAATGCCTGTCAATCAGTTATTATAAATAAGACAAGTTAAACAGGTGTTCAAAATCTTTATTATAAGTTAAGCAAACTGAATATCTCTATGATCATCTTTCCCAGTACCTTACATTATCTCCCTGGTCTGCTATAGGAAGGAAGTTTGTTATTTTTCATATTTATTAATTTATAGGTCAGATGATTTATATTTTTTTCAATTTTACCGTGTGTAATGTTGTTCACAGGATCATGACTTCATAGATTAGTACCAGACCAACTGTCCTTGTGGGCCATTTCATGCCCAGCTAATTACCCCATGTAAGAATCAAACCCTGCACCCTGTGCTTATAAATTGAACATCTTAATCACTATGAAAAACTCCCACTTTTGTAGACATATTTATATTATTTAACTACATACATATTTACTTATTCTGATCTCTATTTCTGTTTGTGTGCTATGTATTGTACTATTACTATAGTCCTAGGTATTATATTTTAGCTATAATCCTAGTGTAAAATGTCATTTAATAGAACATTTACATTTACCCTTATATATCTGAAGCTCTTTAATCTAGTACTACTGCTAGAAATCAGTCCTATTTTACCTTAAATGTTAATGTCTACTAGTATCTGAACATCTGAAAAATCTTCTCTTTTAAGATTCAAACTTTCCACAATGAATTGCTCTGAGATATTAAGTTTTGTTATCATTAAAAAGAAACAATAACAGAGAAACACAATCCTAAATTTTACACAATCCTAAATTTTTTATCAGAAGTGTCTTTCTGTAGGTTAGTACACAACTATCCTTCTGGTATACTGCAAGCATTCAGAACTATTTAATAACTGACAGTGGTTTAGAATGCAATTCACTGTCTTTGCTTGTGATCAAACTTGTAATTTTTTGACATCTTAGCATATGATTCAAAATATTATGATTATTTACTTTTAGACAGGAAGTAGTAACCTGGACAGTTCTTAGAATTTTCAGAATTCCCGCAGCATCACAAAAGTGCTTATGATTCTTCAAACTGGTCCTCATGACAAGGGGTTGCAAATGAACAGTTTATCAGTTACAATTCATACAAAATGGCTCACGAGTGAATCCAAGCCACCTCTATATTATACATCAATCCCTCAAACCCTTCTAAACCACTAAATAAAAAAAGCATTCCAAAGTATGTTAACCACTAAAAACTATTGTATTTAAAGAAATACTATTTAATGATTCAGTAAGCACTATTTGTATTGGATGCTTAATATTTTAAAGGAGACATGTCATACAAACTTGCATTAAAAGAATGACCGTTGTGTGATCCAGGTTTAACTTGTTATGCTAATTATTTGACAACATTCCAATAATAACTCTTATATATGTAAGAAACTATATTTTTATACTTTTTATAACACAGCATAAATTTCCTGTGTGCTACTGCATGTCAAGTATACTAGCAGTAGCAAGGACTCAGAACTATGTAATAACGGACAGTGGTTTAGAATGCAATTCACTGTCTTTTGCTTATTATCTAGCTTGTATTAATTTATATCTTAGCATATGATTCAAAATATTATGATTATTTACTTTCAGACAGAAGTAGTAACCTGGACAGCTCTTAGAATTGCAGAACTCCAGCAGCATCACAAAAGTGCTCATGACTTTAAGTTGTTTCAAACTGGTTTTCATGATAAGGGTTTGAAAATGAACAGTCCATCATTTACAATTCACATAGAAACACTTGCCAACTCAGCATTACACATCATTCTAACCCCTCCAAACCACTAAAAAAAGTATTTTAACCACTAAAAAGCTATTCCATTTAAAGAAATAACATGTAATGATTCAGTAAGCACGATTTGTATGAAATGCTTACTATAAAGCAGACTGTCACTTTTAAAGGAGACATAGCATATAAACTTGCATTAAAAGAATGACAGTTGTGCGATCCAGGTTTAAATTGTAAAACTGTGAATGTTACTATAATTATCTGATATCATGCCAATAATAACTTTTATGTATGTAAAAAATATATTTTTTAAGCTTTGTAACATAGCACATCTTTCCTGGGTGCTATTGCATGTCAAGTATACTATCAGTAGCACACTACTGGACCATTTTAGGAACTCAGAATGTAACATGTCTTTATAGTGTCATTTGTCACATCTTGCATTATATTTAATAGTGCACTACTTAACTATGCCAAGATATCAGAAAGTATGCCACCCAACATAAATTTCATTATAATAATGATTAACTTTTTAATAAAATGAATAGTTTAACCTTTTAAACTGTAAATGAAATTAAGTGGCTTTATATATAGCTAAAATAATCAAACTAACATTTTAAAAATGAAACCAGTAACCATTTGAAGTAGGGAAATAAAGAAAGAAATGATTTGCTTTGTAAAAAATAATATTCAGCACCTGTTCATAAGTATTCAAGCACTTCTTTAAATTAATAAGAATTCATAACCATGAAATAAAATGATTTTCATTTGTCATTCAGTTTTTTACTGTTTTTGTCTTTGATTAGCCAACCATCAAAGAAGTTGATGTATTCCAGTCCATTTCTTCTGTTTTTTCTAGGACTTTATTTTTCTGTATAATGTCCATTGCTTTTTCCAAGGGGTTAAAAATCTTCTTTCCTTCTGGAAGGTGAATCCTTATTTTTGCTGGAACAAGATTTGTGCTTTAAAACTATTTTTATTTAAGCTTTCAACAAGTGGCATGCATGCTTTTCTTTTGGACATCACTAATGTAGAATAGTCATTGTCAAATACTATAGTATTTCCTTTAATTTTAACTGGATAATTAGTCCATGCAGCTTTTAAGACAATCTTTATCTTGACTTGAAAAAATCTTACAATCACTGACCTTGGTAAAGGCATTTTTTTTTTGTACAGATGAGTTAGAAAGTGATGTTTGCGCTCTTTTGAGTTCAGACAAGTTCAGAGTTATAGGTAGCCAGATATTAAGGAATTGAATCATACCGTCTCTCATAGGTTCATAGGTTCATACTAGGCTATCTGCCCTAGGGCATTTATAAGCCTAGCCAGAGTGTGTTTGGCTTTCGCCACCCATTTTAAATTAATTTTGCTATGCCCTTTTTCGAGGTTAGTATACTGTGCCTCTGTCTAACAGTGACACAGAAGTGATACCCGGGGTAAACCTACGATCTCCCATCCACTCATCAAGATTCCTCTTGAAGAGAGTCAATGAGGGACTCTGCCTAACCTGGACTGGGATTTTATTCCAGAGTGAAGGGAGCCTCTGGGTTATGAATCTGTCCCTCCAGCATGTCCTATTTATTTCAGTGCTGAGGTTCAAGTCTCTCGAGCGCGTAGCTCGATGGGATTTGGATTTTCTGAGGTGCAGCATGTCCATTAATTCCGGGTTGGACATGGCTTTATACGTCAGGCACAGATCGCCTCTGAACAGGCGGTATGCCACTGAGTAGAGCTGGAGTTTACTCTCTCCCTCTTCTTTTTCAGGAATCCCGTAAATCCTGATGTTATTCCTTTTAGAGCTGTTCTCTAAGTCTTCTATTTTATCCCAGAATTAGTTTTGTTTCAGAAGAAATTCAGTGTTATTCTCATTATCAACTCAAGTAATCTTGCATCAAAATCAGACATTATAGACTTGTGATGATTGTTGTTTAAGAGAATCACACAGCACTTCAATTTGATTTTGGCATTCCTCTTTAAAACGGTCTATTTTGCTTTCTAGTTTATATATATCTTGACAGATAACTCGTTGTTACCTAGTATAGCCTGTATGTCTTTTTTCATTGTACTGTCCGGTACACTGGGCTTACAGTGGATCATTCTGAGACAATTAACTATTTCTAGTTTTCTTGACAGGAAAAAGCAATTAAGAGAGTTTCAAACTTCTTCTCCTTTTAGGTAAATCTTTCAGCAGATGTTCAATTATAAATCCAGCCTCTGCTCTATCTAAAACATTCTATTTGAGTTTTATTTAGTAAAAATCCTGCCAGAGATGTTAAAATGAAGCTGAGCTAAGAAACAGTGCTGTTAACTGCTCACCATCTTGGTCACACACATTATTCTGAGATACAGCAGAACCTGAACATATTTATAAACAGTCTGAATTTTATTAAGTTTAAGAAATAAAGGCCTCTGCTCTATCTAAAACATCCTAATTAGACCCATTTAATAAATGGGCTGGAACTCTGCAAACCTAATCAAAGGTTTAACTAACAACAAAGATGTTTATTTACTGAATTTGTTAACTGGGGTAGAGAACTTATCAGTCCTGACAAATTATGGTATCAGCCGTGGGTCATTAATATAACCACTTATATAAATTACATAAAAAAAAAAAAAAAAAAAAAAAAAAAAAAAAGAAGTGACAATGAATACAATAAAAAGAATGTGTAATACAAAGAATACAAAAGTACATGAGCCAGTAAAGTGACAGGATAAAATTACATTGAAATCAATATACATTTAAGTGCAAAGATTGTCCTACATTTAGGATAACAGACCAATATCTATCTAAGCTTAGCATACACAAGTCTGAGGTGAGAGAATCCAGTTAAAGAAGTACGATTTCTTTCCCTACAGTAGTTCTGGTTGGGTATGACAGAAAAAAAGATTTATTTTTGCACAAAATTGAAAGGTATTCAGTTTGTACATGTTTCTAGAGAAATGGTGAAACTGAGTGAGGGGGTGTAACCAGAGACCAAGGAACTTGAAGGAGTACACTTACTCCAAAGTTGAATTGCAGTGGTCACAGATTTTTATAGTATTAGGGATCTATTGAGCTTCTGATGAATGCTAAATAATGCTGTTATTTAGAGGACACTTAATTTAACCTGTATATTAAGAAAGACATTTTCCTTGTTGATCCAGTCACTGAGACAGAGGAAGTCAGATTGTAGTTCACATTGCAATCTAGTAAATGAGCGGTTAAAGAGGTAGAAAAGTAGGTCATGAGCCTACAAAAAAGAAGAAGGTGAGGAAGATCCAGTGTGATAAGAACAGAGCCATAAGGAAGTCCTCAGATTAGAGAGGAAGCGTGGTTCTTACAGGATTTATAGTAAACTGTGGAAATGTCTGTCTTTCTGGAAGATGGCGCTGAAACCAAAGAATGGCATATGAGCTTGATGCCTATTTCTAACAGGGAAAGTTTGAGGGAGGGGTAGTTAACTAGACTGACAGCACTGGTAAGATTTATGACAATGGATGCAGCTAGCATGCCTTTGTTGACTGATATGAGAATGTCATCTGTGACTGTCCATATGGTTATGCTGAAATGACATTTTCAGATATGATCTTTAAGCTGTAGGTAGACAATTTGTTTCAGAGATCTTGCACATGGTTGAAGGAATAGGGATGGGGCAATAGTGGGAGGGGAGTGTGGACCATTGTTTCTTCTTATCAACTGGCCTATGAGAAGAATAGTACAGCTATGTAAGTAAACTTATCGTAACAATAGATGTTCAAATGATTACTGCTGCAGTTGCCTTAGCTATATGGCACATATCCTGTCAAGGATACAACAACCGGCCAGCTTTTAACGCTTCAGGGCACCTTCCACATGTCAAACTGTCAAGGCAGCTTGGCCTGAACTGATTAAAAGAGAAGTCTGGACACCAAAATCTTCAGAGATTTCTTGCCAATAAACAGATGGAGGCTGAGCCCTGAAAAGGCAATGCTAGGAATGACAGTAAGTAAATGTCCACATCCTAGCATAAAAAACACACCAAAAAGAAGGGAGGGAGGGAGCAGCAGTGGTCATTCAAACATCTACTGTTATGCTAAGTTTACTTAAACAGCTCTATTATGTTCACCATATTGATCACTGCTGCAGCAGCCTTAGCAGTATGGCTAGATTACCCTAACTTACTACATTTGGAAGGTGGAAGAAAAGTCCAGGAGCCCCTATGGAATGGTCCTAGCACAGCCTGACCTAGACCTACAGAAGGAATCAAGCTTATAGTGCTTTGTAAAAGTATGTACAGAAAACCAAGTAGCAGCTTCTGGAATACTTCTAGAATAAACCCTTGAAGCCAAGATCCTGGCAGACTGGGCCTTGACCTTGACTGCAATAGTTTTGTTATGATGTGTTTAATAAAAGGTAATAATCTTAGTCTGTTCTGACACAGCTTGTCGCTTCTTCTTACATTCAAAAGAAATAAACAATTGATTCAAAGACCTGAAAGATTTAGTTCTGTCAAAATAGTACCTTAGTTGTCTGAGGACATTGAAGGTGTTGGGTATCCTTTCTCCCTTATTTGCAGGTTCAGGAAAGAAAACTGTCAGTTGGATAGCTTGGCTGAAAGTAAAGTCTGATATCACTTTAGGTATAAACGAAGGCTGATACCACTTTAGGCATAAAAGAAAGATTAGTTCTCAAAGACATCCTGTCTATGTGGAAAATGAGAAGGTTGATTCACCGTAAGAGCCTACAACTCAGTTAGCTTTTCTAACACAAAATTAAGATCCCAAGTAGGGGCCACCAGTTTACTTCGAGCCCTCTTATGCAAACACATTTTGAAAAGAGACTGTATTGCAAGAGGAAGATCCATGGGCAGACGTGTAGAAATGGATGACAAATGAACCTTGATGGAGGAATAAGAAAGGCCATACTATAGTAACTCACACAAATACTGCAAAACCAGAGAACAACTAGACCAGAATGGGTGCTGATTATGTTGTTAGCACCAACTAGAAAACCTTTTCCATTAGCTAATACATGATTATCTAGTAGCATTCTTTCTTGCCTCCATTGGTACCTGCTGCACATCCTCAGTGATCAGGTGCCTAAAGGAATTAAGACCCTATCATCCAGGCAGTCAGCTGAAGATGACTGATGTCAGAGTTTATCGGTCACCCCGTTCTAGTGTGAGTAGATCCATTCTGTGAGGAAGCTTGTGGTAATTGCCCATGGCCGTTTCCAAAAGAAGGGAGAACAACAGCTGCATGGGCTAGTATGGAGTCACCACAATAATCTTGGGGGACTGCTACTGAACCTTCAAAAGTGCCTTGGATATTAGTGGAAAGGGTGGAAAAGCATACAGAAACATTCCTGTCCAAGGAAAAGAAATAGCATCTGTCTTCCAGGATTCCTTGCATGGAGTCCTGGAACAGAATACTGCCAGTTAATGGTTCAGAGAGGAGACAAACCGCTCTACTTGATGATCTCCCCACAGATGCATCAAACCTTGGAAGACTCCTTGATCTATTGTCCATTCATACAAGGGCTTCTCTAGTCCTGCTCAGCTTGTCTGCCACACAATTTTGTTCTGATGAAATGCAAGATGCCTATGGAGTTAAGACTGTGCTGCAATGCTATATCCCTAGGTAACATGGCTGGTCTGCAAAGGGTTGTAAGACTTGGTTCCCCCCTGCTTGTTGATATACCACTTGTGGTACTGTCTGTTCCCCCCTGCTTGTTGATATACCACTTGTGGTATTGTCTGTAACAACATGAAGTGGTCCCGGGGACCAATGATGATTCAGAGTGCTGAGTGCATTAATCAAGGTAAGCTTCTTTCTCTGATATTTATATGCTTGCATCTGCCTCTGATGTCCCCCCTCACCCTGCAATTTTATCCTTCCTGAAACTGCTCCCCAACCAAAGTCTGCAGCATCTCTGATGACTGACTACTTTGGAACAAGGTGGGAGAAGAGGAGGCCTGACTTTAAAAATATCTGTTGTCTCTACCAAATGATTTCTCTTCTGACAAACCCCAGCACCAGCATTTGAAAAGACGAAGGGTGTTGGTGCTGGAACCAAACAGACCTCAGATACCACTATATTGGTTTCATATGCAATCTTTCCAGGAATATCATGATAATCATTGAAGCTACGAGACACAAAATCCTGAGTTATTCCAGCACAGTGACCCAAGTTTGAGTAGATACCCTTATAAACAAATCTAACAATATATTTTTTTTCATGTGGAAGACAAGTTCTTTGAACTGAGATGTGTATTTGACATCCCAGGAACACAATCTTGTGTAAAGGAGTTAAAAAAGACTTTTTAATGTAATCTTGAAGTTCTAGCTTGTGTAAGAGATCTATCACCCAAGGGAGAGATTCCTCACATTTTGAAAAAGACTCTGCAAAGATAAGCAAGTCATCTATATATGGAAAGATGTGGATATTCTGTATCCTGCAATGAGCTATAACTGGAGTTAGATACTTTGTGAACATTCTTGGTACAGTGGATACCAAAGGGTAAGGCAGAGAACTGATATAGTGATCCATGCACACGCAAAATTGGATGAATAGGGATGTGATGAAAAGCATCTTTTAAGTCTAGTATAACCATTGAAAGAAGTGGCAACAGGTTGTGAAGTGGCATTATTTTGAACTTAGGCACGATCACAAACAGGTTTAGGAAAGAAAGATCCAAAACTAGTCCCCAAACATCTTCTTTCTTTGGGACCAAGAACATCCTTGAATAAAAATCTTTCCCTGCCTGGGAAGGAGGAACTACTTCTATCACTCCTTGGGACAGTATGTGATGAAGAACCAGTGGAAACAAGAGTCTGATCTTGAGTATGAGGAATAACCTCCTGGACTGGAAGAATTTTCTCCCTCTGCTGTCTGTAACCTCGATGAATAATCTTCAGCACCCATTTGTCTGAAAAGTACAGTTGTGTACACTTACCATAAATGTAGATGTTCGAGTGTATCCATTGTTGCAGTCATCACACTTGGGTTATCTGCCTGCAGGTAGCCCTCGGTTGGCCCGAATACCAGAGTCTTGAGATTTCTGCGTCAGATGCTGTCACCTCTTCCATGACGTCAGGTCGTCAGGGGTATAAAACATGAAGCTGACGCCATTACATCAGTTTTTCTTGCCCCAGATGTCAGGAGCCCCAAAAATAGGAAGCAATCACATGGTGTGGAACGCATCCAGTAAAAAGTAAACACCATTTCCGTAAGATATGGCCAACAAACAGGATAGGTAGAAAGTATAGAAAAGACAGGGGGGCTGGAGGGAGGGTTACCAGGACAGCATCAGTGAATACACTCGAACATCAACACTTATGGTAAGTGTACACAACTGTACTATGTTCTTCGTGTTTCACTGTTGCAGTCATCACACCTGGGTTGATTCCCAAAGCTGAGGAAGGGTGGGACAGTCAAGAAGTATTAGGGCTGGCTAGCAGGCCTTGTAAGACTGCTGTGACAAATCCAGCTCTGGATTTAGAAAAGATAGGTAAGTGGTAATGCTTGGTGAAGGTGTGTACAGAACTCCAGGGTACAGCTTCCAGGATGTCCCTGGTAGGGACTCCCCTGAGAAATGCTGTAGAGTTGAGGTAGCCCTAGTGGAATGAGGTCTGATCTCCTGTGGGGTAGGTTTTCCATGGTGTTTGCAGCAGAAATGGATGCAGTGCGCTATCCACTTAGAAATGGTTTGCTTTGAAATGGCCTTGCCCTTTGCCCCTGTAGCAAAGCTGACTACCAGCTGGTCAGATTTTCTGAAAGGTTTAGTCCTGTCAAGGTAGAAACTGAACTCTCTGTGCACGTCCAAGGAGTGCAGGATCCTTTCCCCTTTACTCTGAGGATTAGGAAAAAAGGTTGGTAAATGGATGGATTGGTTTAAAGCCATACTGGACACCACCTTGGGCATAAATGATGGGTTAATCCTGTGGGAAACCCTGCCCACATGGAAGATAATGAAGGGTTCCACAGCCAAAAGGGCCTGTAACTCGGACACTCTTCTTGAAGTGATGGCTAGAAGTAAGGCTGTTTTCCAAGAGAGGAATTTTAACTCTGCTGTAGCAGCAGGCTCAAAAGGGGGGAGTGTGAGCTTCTCTAGTACAAAGTTAACGTCTCAGGCAGGAGTGGGAGCTCTTCTTGGGGGTCTTAAATTGTCAGCTCCTCTCAGGAACTGCTTGATCAGAGGGTGAGGGAAGAGGAGTGGCTCAGTATTGAAATGAGCTGAGATAGCAGAGGCATGAATCTTAACTGATGAGAAGGATAGGCCTTTGTGGAGCAGCTCTGCTACTTAATCTAGAATTTGAGGTAAGGTGGGCACGGCTGTGTCTTTTCCTTGAGACTGGCTCCAAGAATAGTAGCTTTTCCACTTTTCGGAACAGGATTTCCTAGTACTAGGCCTCCTGGCCTCAAGGATAACATCCAACACCTGTTTGCTGAGGGTTGCTGGTGATGTATTCACAGAATAAGCCAAGCTGCCAGGTTCAGGGTTTGCAGCTGAGGATGCAAAATCTGTCCCTCCTGCTGGGACAGCAGGGGGGGGTCTGATGCAAATGGCCAGGGTGCCACTGCTGTCAGACTGCGTAGGAGTGGGTACACCAGTGCTGGTGTGGCCAGTCTGGTGCAATAAGGATTGCCCTTGTCCTGTCCTGTTTGATCTTGAGTAGTACTTTTGAAAGGAGGGGCAGAGGGGGAAAGGCACAGATTGAGAGGTTTTCCCATGTAAAGGATAGGGCATCCACTTTCCATGCTTGGCTGTGGGGATTTCTGGTGCAAAGTTTGCTCAGTTGATGGTTTTGGGGGGGAGCAAGGAGGTCCGCCTCTGGTGTCCCCCACCTGTGTATTAGAAGTTTGAATGAGTTGGGTTACAGTTTCCACTCATGTGGGTCCATTAGATTTCTGTTTAAGTAGTCTGCCAGTGAATTTTGTTTTGCCTGGCAGGAATTAAGCTTGCCGGTGCACTTGACTGTTCAAGGCTGTGTCCCACAGAGCCATGGCTAACCTGCAGAGTGGGTAGGAATGAGTTCCCCCTGCTTGTTTATGCACCACATAACTGTGATGTTGTCTGTCTTTATCAAGAGTTGTCCTGGCAGGATAACTTATTTGAAGGCTGTCAGTGCATTCTGTATAGCTAACATTTCTTTTTGATTGATATGCAGGTGAATTTGTCCTGGGCTCCATTTGCCTTGAATGCATCTGCCTGTCATGTGAGCCCCCCATGCATAGTCTGATGTGTCTGTTGTCAGGGTTTGGGTGGTGGGGGGTTGAGTGAAAGGGAGTCCCTGGTTGTGGTTGCAAGCCTCTGCCCACCAAAGAAGCTCTGTCCTTAGGCAAGGAATAATAGCAATCACTGTTTCCAGGTCCTGAGAATGTTGACAACAAAGACTTTTTAAGTACCAATGAAGTTTCCTCAAATGCAGTCTTGCATATGGAATTAGTAGACTGCATGAGGCCATGAACCCTAGGTCTTGCAGTATTTTTCTTGCAGATAGCTGGGTGTGGGTGGCCAGTAGTTTCAAGTAATTTGTCAAATAAACCTGCTTTTCTGGAGTGAGGAATGCCAACTGGGAAGTTGCGTTCAAGCTTGCTCCCAGGAATACAATCTTTTGGCTGGGTACCAGATGTGATTTCTTTTCATTGATGGTATACCCCAGAGAAGTTAGGAGTCTCTTTACAAACGTCAGGTGCTGAAGTAGCAATTCCTGACTGTCCGCCTGAATCAAGCAATTGTCCAAGTATGGGTAAACTTGAACATTTCTTTGCCTGCAGTACGCAATGGCTGGAGCCAGGCACTTTGTGAATACCCTGGGCGCAGCAGATAAGCCAAAGGGAAGTGCAGAGAACTGATGGTGCATAGAGCCTGCCTTGAAACGTAGATATTTCCTACAAGATTCCCTTATGTGGATGCGCAAGTAAGCTTCTTTAAAGTCTAGGATGACTAACCAGGAGTCCTTGGCTAGCACAGGAAGCAGCTGCTGGAGTGTAAGCATTTTGAATTTTGGTACCACTGGAAGGTGAGAGTTGACAGATCCAGAATAGGGCGCCAAGAGTTCTCTTTTCAGGGCACCACGAACCATCTGGAGTAGAAATCCTGTCCCCTTTGCTCTGTTGGAACGGGTTGAGTAGCCCTGATATTGCAAGAGAAAGTACTTGCTTTTCGACCTCTGCCCACTGGTTTGGAGAAAGGTCTGGCAATCCACTTGGGGTTGGCAGTGAGTGGAAGCAGAATCTGTATCCCTGGGATATAATGTTTAAGACCCATTGGTCCTGGGTAATATACTCCCAGTTTTTTGCATGTAGTGCGAGTTTTCCTCTTAGGGGTGCAAGTAGCTGGGCATGGCTGGGAAGGATGAAGGACAAATCATTGTGAATTTTTCCATAAGGGGGTGGCTTACCACTCCCTGTTTTTCAGGAGGGAGCACTCCATTGTTTAGATCTGTGCATACCCTGAGACTGTAGTCTTTGTGGTCTGTTGACCCTGGGTTTGGACTGAGAAGGTCTGGGAAGGACTGGAAAGGACCAGTTTTTTGAATGCCAATGCCTACTGAATCTAGGTGGCTGTACTTGTAAGATATCTTTAACAGTTTGCATAGATTTAAGCTTTTTCCTCCATCTTTTTAAAAACTTCTTCTGCTTTTGAGCCAAACATTCTTGGTTTAATGGAGCATCTAGTAATTTTGCTTGGACATGGTCTTGCAAGATTTGTTCCTTCAGCCAAGCATGCCTTCTCAGAACAGACACAGTGACAGCAGCCCTGTAAGATGCTTCTAAGGCATCAAAACCACACTGCAAAGTATGTTTACCAACTTGGTTTGCCGAATGCATTAACTCTTAAGTCTTTATTTTCTGCCCAATCAACAACATTTTTTGTTTAATTAGTTCCATAATATGCTGCTGGTACTTCAACATGTGAAACTGGCAATTTAAAGCCCTGATGGCAAGAGTTGCAGAAGTATATACCTTCTAACCCCATCTGTCCAAAACCCTCGAATCCCTGTCCGAAGGGGTAGGATTTTTGGCTGTAGTAGCCTTAATACCTTTATGTTCCTGGGAATTCTGGATCTGCACTGGGATTTTTAAAGAGAAATTTGTGAGAGTCAGGTACTCTGTAGTATCTGTCAGGCTTTCTAGGAGCTGGTGGTAAAGTATCAGGGGTAAGACTGGACTCCATGAAGACATCTACAATATCCAGGACAGGGGGGGTATAGCTAGAGGCCTATGCTGAGGCAAGTCTAAAAAATCCCAGAGTCTCTTTTTGGACTGTGGGTAGTCTTGGCATTCCCAGCAGAAATGCTCTCTTAGGGTATGCAAGGTTTCCCTGAAAGAAAAGTCCTCTGGGGAGAGGCAGAGGGAATGGAATCCTCTGCATTGCAATCATAGTTAGATAAGGGTATGTCCTGGCAATCACAGAGGTCAGAGTCATCGGACTCAAGGTCTGTAGAATCAGAAGGAAAATCAATTATTTGTCTTTTAGAGGGGGAAGGCTGGCTTCCCCTAATTAAAGTAATAAGGTCTTCAGCCATTCAAAGCATTTGCTTCTGTGGCATGAGAACTTGAGAATGCACTTTGGTCGTCAGTTTCCTAAGCGTAGTGCGAACTCTGGGCCTGAGAAATTTGGTAGTTTTAGTCATTAACGAAGTAGTCGTTTTAATATGAACACCGGAAGGTCTGAATACACCCTCAGAAGCCGGTGCCTGCACAAAGGCTCCAAACCCAGCCAAGGTAGAGACATCCGCAGGTTCCAAAATCGAAGAAGCATCTCACGGCATACCAGACTCCAAATGGGGCTCAGTAGAGGCCTGCGAATCTGTAGAAGTGGGTAACAGGGGCTGTGAAAGCACTTCACTGACTACTGGCGAACTGGCGATTAGCTTAACAGAAGAATCATTGGCAGTTTTGGACCTAGGCTGTCTGTCTCTGTCTTTATCCTTGCGTTTTTTTGGAAGATCGGTAGTCGGGTGGCTTATTGAAGCCATTTCGGAATACGGAGAACGACAGCAAAAGAATTTAGACAAAAATAGCCAGACGATGAATAGTTTGGGCGTTGAACAAGGCACAAAACCGACAGCGAAGGACGTTGTGGTCTGGGCCTAAACAGGTGATGCAGTAAGACTGAAAATCTCTGTGAGGTATTTGCTTTCCACAGGCAAGACAACTGTTAACTTTTTCTGACATCGGTTAGAGCAAGAAAAAAGGATCCCCAACAGGGTACTTAGCTTTAGAAGACTTCAGGTTTGAAACTGGAAAAACGAAAATTTCAGGTAGCGGCCAACCGGCACTTGTGAACTGCTTCTGCTTCGGGCTCCCGCACAGCAAGAAAAGCTGATGTAATGGCATCAGCTGCATGTTTTATACCCCTGACAACCTGACATCATGGAAGAGGAGATAGCATCAGATGCAGAAATCCAAAGACTCTGGTATTCGGGCCGACTGAGGGCTACCTGCAGGCAGATAACCCAAGTGTAATGACTGCAACAGTGAAACACGAAGAACATTTATCTGTTGTCAAAGAGAAAAATGGAGATTCAGATTTTCTGGAAGAAAACAGGGACCAGGGTGGGAGGACGTCACAAGGTCTCTTGAACAGACATTCAGACTTGTTGGACTGTCCTTTGTTTTGGGAGGTACAAGGCTTCTTTTTGGAACCCCCTTGCCATCCTTCCTTAAACATCCATTTACCTGTACTTTGTTAAGACTGTTTATTCTGCTTTTTACCAAAACAGGATGAGGAGTTAGAGAATCCCTTAGAAAATTTGTAAAATGTGGGCTGAGAAATCTTAGAGATCCCTGGATCACCTTATCCATTTCATCACACTTTTGATCACCTCTAAAGCACCTCTAAATACTAAATCTCTATCCAAATGGCAATATAAAATTTCATTTTTATCCTCATGTGGGAGGTTCTGAGAATGCAGCCATGCAAATCTCAAAACAGTACTAGGGACCACTGCTTTGGAAAAAGTATCAACAGAGTCATACACATACTATAAACAATGAGTAGTGACCTCTGCAATAGAAGAAACAAAATGATTTAAAGCAGACTTCCTCACAAGAAAAAAGTGCAGATAAAACAATCCTCATATGTTCAAAATTAGCACAAACTTTAACATATGAGCCTGACAAATTCTGAAAATCACATTTGCAGAAGTGTGCACTTTTTTCCCATACTTATCAAATTTTCCTCTCCTTATCAGAAACAGTACTATTGGAATTAACTAAGTGGTTAGTAGCATTGTGATCACCTAAAGCTACAGCTGCTGGGTCAGGTTTGGACATAATGTATAGAAACTTAAAAAAAGACTGAGGAACTTTATACATCCTATCTGCCCTTTTAGGGACAGCTAGCTGAGTTTCAGTAAAATTGCAGGCAGTAACACACATACCCTCTAAAGCAGGCAGAACAGGAAGAATGGGCACAGGTTGTGGAAATTCTTTCTGTAACAAATCAGCATTTTCTGAGGGATTGAGAAAACTCAGTGCGCTCCCACTGAAAACAATGCCATGTCTCAGAGAAGGAGAAACTCCACAGGGAGAATCGGAAACTGAACTCTCTTCAGAGTCTGAATCAGAAATATGAGGGAAAAACCCATCTATCCCTTCATCTTCCTGGTCAGACTTAAAATCTTGAATCTCTTCAGAGAAAGAGGTATCTCTCTTTCTTTTACCACAAACTACTTTACAAAAAGGATCAATAGGCTGAATTATACTCTGTGTTAGACCCAGTAAACTACTCCAGTCTGAGGAAGTTTAACTAGGAGTAGACAAATGCTTAGTTTTCTTTTTCTTTTTGACAGGAAAAATGGGACCAACCATGTTACTAATGGCAGTAGCAACTTCCCAGGAATGGACACTGCATTCTGACACAGGAAAGTGTTCTTTTTAATCCTCTTCAAGAACTGGCAAGAGTGGCTCTTCCTCTCTCACTGAGGGGACTCCAAAAGACACCAATGACATAGGTAACCCCTGGTCCACAGTGGCTGTACGTGGTATGCCAGAGGGATCCAGGATAAAAGATGAGTGGTCTGAGATATAATAAATGGCTATACCAGAGTCACCCATCTGTGGTTAAGGCAAATTGCTAGCCTGCTGTGGTGGCAAAGGCTGTTTGCTTAACTTTTTCTTGTGCAGCTGGAGGAAGGACCAACCATGGGACCAGTAGTTTATTCCATGGTCAAGCTGAAAATGGTGCCTCTTTCCTTGGAAAGAGGATCAGTAAAATCCAGTAAAAACTACAAGTCTTTAAAAGTCACTTTTTACACTGAAAACCCATGAAAAGCAGTTTAAAACACTTTCGTCATCCCAAAAAGGTAAAATAAACACAATTTATCCACAGAAAAAAATGTTTTTTCAGTTACTTTACACAAATTTTAAACTGACAGGAAAAAACAGAGCTCTCTTTTAAAGTATGATACAGTCTCATGGCAGTCCATTAAAACATAACTCTTAGCTTTAAAATAACATTCCTGAAGAGGAAAGTGATAAAACACAAACAATATTTAGAAAAATAAAGTTTTTTCCCTAATGGGAATTCATCTGCCCAGCAAGGGAACAGCACCAAGCCAACCAACAATTGTCGAAAGCCACAGTGGAGTATACTCTTTGGTATCATTAAATCTCTGGGGACTTGACCCCCAAACCTGTCTTAGTCAGCTTATCTCAAGCTGCCTGACATTTTGAGTGCGTGGAAGGTGCCCTGAAGCTTTGGAAGCTAACCTTCTGATATATAATTGGCATGATATGTACCATACAGCCAAGGCTACTACAACAGTGATCAATATCTCCTCAGTATATCTACAAGTGGGTTTATCCTTCCTCCACTCTGATTTGGATAATTTCCTCTGAAACTCCATGAACAGAACTGCTGATGCACAGTGCTATGTAAACAGGTAGCACTAGAAGACAACATCTCACTTTCATGTCGACCAGATCCCAACCCCAACCAAACAGCAAACACACTTTGTGCAAAGAGAACTACAATATGGTAACCAACATTAGTGTAAGTACAGAAAAATATACTTACCCAACTTGCAGGAAACTCTTATCAGCTTCTAAATGTAGTTGCTTTCAAGACATTGAGGGAATGATTGGGATATATTTATGGTTTATCCATCAAAGACTTTTTTTTGCAGATCAAATAATGGTGGTAAGAAAGTATCTGTTCCATCTAACCTGGAACCTTCCCACACAATTCAACTGATACAGTACAAATGGTCATATTTTACCTAACAATGGAGATCCTCCCTCAAACAGCAATTGACTAAGTTACATCTAACATGGCAGACCCTGTTCAATTGTCCCAAGACTGAGAACCCTGCTACCACGGTGTAATTTACTAAGCACATTGCAGTATGCCTTTAAGAAAAGCACCACTATATAACAAGACATCAAAACTTGGAAAGCATTTTATTACATGTGGCATTTGGTCTGTTACCTCTATTCATAGAAGCTCAACTAAGTTGAAAATGCATACATTTTATATAATTTTAGAAGAACCGCTACTCAAACTGTTACCTTGAAAAATACATGCCTTGAAGCACAAGAGGTATTAAAGGATACCCAACCCCTGCAGTCATGGTCCAAGCAATAACACTAGGTGAAGGCGTACATTTATGAAGCAAACAATGGAAACAGGCATGGCTGTGGTGGAATGATCTTTAGCAGCATTTCCCAAAGGGTAGTTACTGCCTGCTAACAAATCGTAGTGCAACTGCCAGGCCACCTGCAAAGGGTTTACTTGGCAAATGCCAGATCTTCCTTACCTAAAGAAAGGGTGCTGAGCAGATGTTCTGATTCCTTAATGGGCGGCACAGTGGTGCAGTGGTTAACATTGTCACCTCACAGCAAGAGGTTCTCCGGTTCGATTCTCGGCTGGGGTGCCTTCTGTGTGGAGTTTGCATGTTCTCCCTGTGTTCGCGTGGGTTTCCTCCGGGTACTCCGGTTTCCTCCCACATTCCAAAGACATGCATCTGGAGCATTTCTCCCCGGGCCTCCGCTGAAAACAGGCTCTGTGGAACCTAGTCGGACATTCCCGGTCAACAAATGTTAAATAAATAAAATAAAATAATAAACTCTTACACCTGCTTGAACTAGTACTCGAGCTGGTGGACACCCAGGAAAAGAAGGGCACCTTTTCTCCTAGTTTCTGCCTCAACAAAGAAAACTGGGAGACAAATGGGTTGGTTTAATGAGAACTCTAACACTACATTACTTATTCATTTGATTATTAATTGGGCATATGGGTCATTCCATGAAACCAAATGAGCCAGAGGCACAAGGAAAAATTACAAGCAACATTCTGGTGATAGTATGACTGCATACTCAACACAGTTTATCAGTATTGTAAAGAATGTTACATTTAGCAAATAATTTAAACTCATGCAGCATTGCATTACAAGCCGTTAATTTTGACAAACCTTACTATAACATTATAAATCCAAATGAAAGGTACAAAAATACTGACTATCAAAATCTTGGAACTCATGCAGTCCTTCAGGTCAGAGGATGTCTCCTTCATTCACTATAGATAATATTTAAAAGTGAATTTAGCATAGTTTATGAACTCACAACATTGACAGAATGTAGCTTAAAGGAAAGGTTTTTATGCGTGAATCACCTGAAGTAGTAAGGAATGAAATGCGCACAACAAACAACAAAAACAAAATTTTGGAAAAACTGATGGACTGCTTGGCTGAGAGATTAAACACCCATGATAAAGCTGAAGATGATTCAGATATACATATTTTGCTGTAATCCAGGAACATACACTGTAGATTATTTCATTAGAATTTCAAAAGATCGTGACTAAACCGGCTTCCTGTAGAAACCAGATAGTGAAGATGTTGATGAAACTGACAATAACATAAGTGACAGTCAACACCAGTTTTCCACGTAAGAAAGAAACAAGATGGAGAGGAGACAATGACTACATGAAAAGTATTCACAGCTTTAAATTTAAAAAAGTAACTGGTGATCAAGAGTAAATTATATTGTAATATCACATGACTCAGTGCAGAGTCTGTGACTCAAAGGAGGATAACAGGCAATTTGCACAATCTCAGTTTGGGAACAGCTCTCTTGGATATACTATTTTATTTAGTTATGGAGTCCATGACAGTAAGTACTGACTTGTTTGGATTAGGATTATTAATTATTTTGAATCTTGAAGTCTTCTTGTTTTCTTGCAAGCCACTGGTCATCAAGTTCACTTGATACCGGCTATAACCTGCATTTATTATACATTACAGATAGTTCTATATTCTTATTATTACATGGGTACAATACTATCATTTTAAAGGTGAAATATCATGAATCAGCTTGTCTATAGGTAATTAATGGATTTAATTGATAAGCAGCACCTACTTTGAAGAAAGCACACTATTCCAAGTTTTCCTTTGCATCAATCTCTGTAAAACTGAAGACTTACATTAACACACGATACAATCAATGATTAAGTTATGAGGTGTTATTTTAATGTGTGGGGTTCTTATTTCTTCATCCATGATTAAAAATTATGAAATATTAATTTCTGTTTTTTCAGATTTATCAGCTTAGTACATTGCATTTTGTAAGCAAGTAACTGTTATAAAAGAATATTTCTTTCACTAACATTGTTTTGCGAATTGTTCAGTCACGCCAACGGAGCTAATGAAAGTTCGGCTTCTTGTTTTGTGAAAGGTAGAAAGGTAAACTAAGGAGATAATGATAGACATGCCAATCTGGCAAAGAGGACTTGACTGATTGCTGAAGAAATGGAAGCATGGAGTGTTGTTCAGTGATAAGCTTTGCCATGTTAATTACACAAAACAACATGAAAAGATCCACAGAGGAACTGTTGGGAATGCATGTGTAACTGTAATTTGGATCTCTCATAGTAGGTATGGTTGCCCTTTAGAATCTGGCCTTCAAGAGTATTGTTTGCTATCCCTGAAATAACATAGGGATGTGGCAGAAGAACAAAAATCTGAAGTTACAGAGGAATAAAATGTAGCCTCTTATGAATTTCACTGATTAATAATATGGAAAGTTAGCAGGAATATAGAGCCATAGAGTAGCTCAAAGATTAAGGAAGAAGTGAAAAAGGCAATGAAATTCTGTACCATGAGAAGAAGGAAGTATGGGATGAGAAGACAAATGACCTGGTTTAAAAGAGATGTGATGTAACTTCACGTAAGAGATATTACCAACAAAAGGATGAAGATATACAGAAGGATAAGAAATGGAAAACAAGACTGGAAAACAAATTGACAACAATGCCACAAAAAAGTTAACTATGCACACCACATTAGCAACAGAAAAGAAGATGGTAAGGATGTGAGGGATAGGCAAGAAATATCACATACACACTAGAGAACAAAGGAAAAGGAATCATCAACAGCTTACTTGAAAAAGGAAGGAGGGAAGGTGAAATAGGGGTGCAGTGGTTACTGTTGCTGCTTCACAACTCTTCATGCCTGGCTGAGATGCCTTCTGTGTGGGGTGTGTATGTTCTCCCTGTGTTACTGCTGGTTTCTGCTGAGTGCTATGGCTTCCTCACATATAACAAGATATAATGGTAATCCTTAGTTATTGGTAGGTATGCATGCAGTGCATGGCAGAATCTGTGTGTACCACCTACAATGGGCTGGCATTGTGTTCAAGACTGGTTCTTTGCCTTATACTGATTAATTGCGCAGATGGGATCCAGCTCCCTCATAGGAAAGAGAAGGTATTAGATAATGAATGGGTGAATAAAAAGTGGAAGGAGAAGTCTGAAAATGTTAGTGCTCCAAAAGAAAAACAGTTCTTCACCTCTTTATTTACATAAGAGCACCAAGGAAGAGTTGACAGCAGTTGAAGCCACAGCAGGTACAGACCGTGACAAATTGAGACACGGGAAAGTAGCTATAATATATAGACATCTAAGTGTCTGATCAACCCTTTAGTGAACAACTGATAAAACCCAGAGTGAAGAATGCAATGCATGCCTAGACTATATCTGTACTGAAACTTCCATTACATCAGAATACACACAAGTTTCTCTTTACCAGGGGGTCTCTCTCTGTCACTGGACTTGTGTCTTTCTACTTCATCAAATTTAGACAAATTTAGAATCATATGTACCTGCATATATCGTATTAACATTAAGTTGTACATGTGCCTTTAAAGATACCTGAAATACCAACAAAGGTCATTCTGCAGCTAAGAGTCATAACATATTTTGCTGACACATTCAATGAAAAAGTCAAGCGATTTCAGAAACTGCTAGATATTGCCAGATACTGCTAGGTACCACCAGTAGGCCTACATAGCCATTTCACTGCTGTCTCTTGCCACTTGGTTAACATGCACATTGACATTTCTTTCATGCTGACACACTCGGATGACATATGAATCATATCATTAGCATATGTCTATAAATATAGGCATAACAAAGATATTCATTTCTCAAAAAAATAATATTTCTGACATTTTAAAAATTAAAAGTAATATACACGTTTTACTTATTCAGACTGATATGCATATATTTGAGATTAAGTAATCTGCTTGCCATGACAATAATTAGCTCAGCCAAAGTGCTGTGCAAAGCTGATCATCCAGGTGTCTTGTGACTTTTTTTTTTTAAAGGCCATCTTACAAGCAATGTTAGGATATTGGCATTTTTAACTAAGTCAAATTCAGGCCAGAATAGTCATCAGAAACTGTCAATCTGTAGCACTTAGAAAACACTCATTTAAAAAATATATCTACAAATTCTCTTCAAAGTAACAAATATTAAAACCTAGATACATAGCACGTTGTGGCAAGGATTTCTAAAATAAAATCCCTATCTTAATTAGCTCGTCACGTTGATTTTGCTCTTTCTTTACATCCCTCTTCCTTCCACCGCCTCCTACCCTATCTCTACACCCTCTTTTATCACCCAATATCTTTCTACTCTCTTATCTTCTGACTAATTCCCAACAATATCTCTACAAATCAGCCATATCTGTACATGTTTCTACTACAGGACACCTCTGTTCTACTTGTAACTATTATGTATAGATACACACTTCCATTTTCGTTCTATGTATGTTCTTCAGATCCCATATTCTAATCTCTGCAACTGCTGTCTGTACCACTTTCCCACTTTTATCCTATGTATTATACTCCAAACTTTTTATGTCTAGAGTACAAATAAAATGTGTATGAATTTCTCCTTTCGTTAGCACAATCTAAATGTATATGTAACTTCCTTTTCATCACAATTTACCAACTGAAACAATCCTGGATATCATTTCTCTCCCTCATGACTACATAAATACAAATGTTTGTGTAATTACTCTGTCCAATCAATACTACCAGAATTTTTACTTTGGATGTTTAAACTCTCTGTTCTCCCTGGACCTCCACTGAAAATGAATCTCATGACCAGAAGTACATTCCTGGTAAACAAAAGCGATAAATAAAAGTGCTAATATTATACTTTCTAAACAAAGCATAACATGAATTTTTTTCATTGAAAATCATGATGTAGCCCAACCACATGATGAAGAGGGATTAAGCCCTAATTTTGACCCAGGTGACCTATGTTCAATTGGCAGCAAAGGCACTGGAAAGACAGCAAGGAAAGGAAGACCTTGATTGGCCAGTACCAGCTTGCCTGTCCTGGGGGAGGGGAGCAGCTAGGCTTGCCACACTAAATGCTGCTGGCAGCCAGATGCTCACAAGTGGAAATGGATGAGCAGGTTCACACTCAGGAAGTAGTGCTCATACCACTAAGCTGAGGAGTTGATGTGTGGGAGCACACATGCTCTTCTACCTCACCAGGCAGCTACCACAAAGTCTGCAAACCACCTATAGGGAGGAATTGAGCAGGGGACTGCTCAGGACCAGTAACTTGGCCTGTTCCCTAATGCTTGATTCTCACATCACAAGGAAATGAATGGACTGATAGGGCTTCCCTGAATAAGAAAAAAAAATGTCCCATGGGCTTCAACCAACCTAGGGACTGTCTGGCTCTCATCCCACAAGGGAATGGATGAACTTACCCAACATAAGGGCTGGCTGGTTCTCACCGCAGAGGAACAAATGACACAGAAATGAAAGCTTTTGGGCATGTTCCAAAAGAGGATAGTGGAAGGGATAAAAAAAAATGATGCAACCATTCATTTGCTTTTTAATGCAGCAGCACAATGTAAGGATATTTTATAGATAGCTACCCCAGTATCTTAAAATTCCATAAGAATATGTCAAAATATTTTGGACACACACTTATTTATATATATGGGACAAAACCAGCCAAAACAGTCATGAGTTTGAGAACAGTCCTCTTGAAAAAAGTCATGAGAGCTCACAGTGCATACTTTATACCTTGACAAACTACTAGGAAACTGCCCTACTACAAAAAGAAAACATCAGCAGCATACATACAGCCTGACCTAAAGGAATATGGAGTCCCATTTAAAGTAATGCATGTCAGAAAGAGGCTTTATGGAGGGATTGGACCTTGATGTATAGGACAGAGAAACAGCTTACCATGAAGTGCTGAAAAGAACGAGAGTGCTCCTTTGTGAGTGGGAAATCGTATTAAAGGAAATGGTCTGAATAAATAAAAGCATGAAAAAAGGTAAAAGAACTTCATGTCACATACTGTGACCTTTTCAGCTCCTTCTATCTCCAGCATTAACTAAATCAAATCCTTAATACTTAGTATTATGAGCCAATACTGCAAATTGGACTTGCAACTAAGCAGAGTGGCTACTGCTGACTGTATATAAATACTACAACTAAACTTTAGAAATATGCACAGATACTAATGCTAGAACAAAAGCGTTTTTTTACTTATTCTACTTTGTAATGTAAATATTGGTTTTGATTTTGGATTTTACCATGCTTTCATTTTACTGCTTCTCTTCTGGTGTATATTTTTTTTACTCTAGCAAATGAGGTACAACATCTTTACCCACAGAAGTATGACAAACTGAACAGGATACCAAGCCACATATGCTGAGTGTTAAACTTATGCATATTTTAAATGTGATATTTGGAAATTAATATTGTGCATATCTCTTACAGGGGTAATGGGTAATAGGACACTGGCTGGGAAGTGCTGCACACTTGCGCAGTGCTAAATGTTATCAGTCATGTATCCATGATGTGGCACAAAGCTAATCAGATATGTATCAAAGCTGTCAAAGAACCAATAACCCAAGGAAAGGACTGCATAGAAAACAGTACTACTGCATTAGAAGGAAGAGTAGCACTCAAATGTGTGCATGAACATACTGATGACATGCTTCGTTAGCATAGTGTATTTCATACAGGCAAGTGACCGACATGCACGTTGTTAATGCCCCCACAGGTTAGAGCGGTATATTTCATGTGCTCTGATAGCAACAATAATGTGTCATAGTTACCACTCCAAAAAGCCTATGTGGCGACAGAGATGACTGGAAATCCCTCTAGATCATCCTTCATCAAGGTGACCTCCTCCCCTTGCACAGAGACAGTCCTGGTGACTACTGTCTGCAAACAAAGTGTAAGAGGCATCAGCTGGCTCAGGCAGAGGTGACCAACGCTCATACCTCTCAACCTGTTAGCCCAAGAAATCTGTACAAAGCAAAAAATAATGGGGAGTTTAAATGTCGCTCTTATAAACGTAGAAAAATGGCAGAATAAAATATTTTACTTTAACATGCATTTTCTGAAGAATATTGTCTGAAACTCAAATGTCATTCTTTATTTAGTGATTTCTATCCTCAATGTTTAGTCAGAAAACCACAAATTTTATCAGGAGCCAAGCAAAAATATCAGGTAAGAATCTGGACATTTTGTGAAAATGTGGACAGTTGTGAGGTATGTACGCTGCTCCATTATGCTGATCACAAACAGACCCAAAGATGAGTGAAAAGAACACGTTTGTACAGCCATGGCACACATACAATGGAGGCTACACAGTGGAGTACTACACATGACATGCCTATTACATCTTGCCGTCTTTAGCTTTTGCTCCTTGGCTGCAGTAAAAAAGAAAGTATGCTTGCTTCAGTGCAAAGGTAATAAAATAAGAGGAGGAAAAATGTCTTAAGTATGTGTCCATCTTTCTCGCTCTAACCTTTGCCTTCAACTACAGATGCAGGTCAGGGGAGTGCTGTCACTGGTCACTTTACTGATACCAGCACTACACAGTAGAGTGGATGATGCCAAAGGTGTCATTCACAGTACTGGAAAGCTTGTGCCAGGCATTAACATTGCCAAGGCCTTGTCCTACCATCCTGATGGATGCTCACAGAAGTTCCTGTGCAGGAAGAACAAAAATACCTTGATCTTTCTGGCACAACATGCATGAGCCTGTAGTTCACAGAATCTGAGGAAGCCATCATCGTTACACTACTTCATTCAAAAAATAAAATGTGTGCATAGATACACATATTTAGATGTCATGTTGTGCAATACAGAGTGTAGCAATTTGTGCCCACAAAACTTTTATACAGCAGTACCACATAGATATGGGTCAAGAACAGCTGTGTGTGTGTGAAGATCTTGATCAAATACTTTGTGACAGCCAGATGTGACTAGCACGAGCTAGGTTGGGTAATGCACTGAATTGCATTCCAGATATGATTTGGAGACGGTGGTGCCAAACTGACTCATAAGTGTAGAAGTGGTGCTGCAAGGCCCTTATTAGTGAGATATAAAGCATTGGTGCTATTTTGTGCATGGCATTCCACTGAAAAAAAAATCTGTGGAATACAGGACTTTATATGTTAACCTTCTGAAAGTGGACAGAAAATACATAAGGCAGAAAACCTACCTGATAATGCACCCATGCAATGTAAACAACACCCAAGGATGACAGCAGTAACAGTGAGAGAGATACCACAAGGTTTGTCAGAGAGAGAACACATCTCATTGTCATGGCACTATCATGCTCAGTTGCTATAATGAGGCAGAGTATAAAGGGTTTTGTAAGGGAAAGAATATACAATTTTGCAAAGGGTGTACATAACATTACATGGGGACAACAGACAGATACAGGAAGAATGCAATGATTCCACACCCACTGCAACAGAGTGTACATGGGGCAATGGCTGTGCAAAGTACTCCACTGACTTAGTGACCTGCAAACCTGATGAGGAATGCTGGGAATGGAAACAGCAGCCACAGGTGAACACTTCCGCAGACTCCCTGACACATACATCCATTGACATGAATTACCCACAGGTACACAGGGTTGCCCTAGTGTCCTGACAGATGCAACACCTTGGAAACAGAGGTGTTACTGCAGGTCCTTCACATGCATAACGTGCATTCTGGGTAAAGTGCCTCAGACAAGATGCATCTGAACAGAGTGTAACAGGAACTAGTGTAGGGCGTACATGCTTTTAGTGCCCATAACAGGTCTATATAACAGACAATTTGTTGCAAAGAGCAACCAGTATGATGCTCCATACAATAAACAAGACAGGACATTGTCAAGGACATGTCTACCAGAGGGAATGGAACACCACCTCAGAAATGAGTAGTCTGCTGATCGCCCTGTCTGAGGAGGTATGTATGATGGGGCTATTTCAACCAGGACTTTCTGCATATCTGTCTTTTCAGATACCCCTGAGCAACAAATGCCACAACCCACACATCAAAAGAAGTCTGCCATCATGTGTTATACACATGAGTGGTTGACTGTCACTGTAAGTGCCATGTGGGAGATATATGGGCATGTCTGAGTACTGCCAAAGGTACTCTGTGTGTGTTCATAGTTTTACAGGTTCTACTGGTAGAGGGGCAAACGCAACAGGAGAACACATGCCTAATGTCATCAGGTCTCCTGTGGCTGGTGGTGATGGTGGTACTGTCTGCAATTCTACTTCAACAACATCATAATACCCTGTAGGGATATACACTGATACCCAAAATGTCATCAGTGCAGGGTATCCCCTGTAAATGTGAGACCTGCCTGGGATTCCCACAATTCTCTAGCCCACACAGCTTATAGCATTCATACTGTCTCTTATGTGTGCATACCCACCACAGGGGAGAGATGGATTTAGGGGATTTCCAGTGTCACCATAACTATAGATCAATGCCTAATTTGGCTACAACACTTGGCTTAAATTAAAATAATGTACAGCTCAGTGATCCAAGTACAGACACCTGTTACCAACAGCATCGCTAGGATGGTCTGTGTGCTTTGTGGCTTGCACGATGCCGTTCAACACTTGCAGTGACCTGGAGTATAGGGACAGAGAAGACACTGCTAATAGGTCTCTGATGGCAAATGTTGCCTCTATAGACACTCCAATGAGAAAGATGCTAACTGCCCTCTAGCATACTTCTGTATGCTGTGCAGTGTGTGGTCATGGGAGGGTCAAGATTTAATGTGGCCAGAAACATGCCAAACTTATGCAGATTGCACAGACTGCAACTGAAATGTTTTCACTGTCATCTATGACCACACAGCTTGTCCCACATAGCCATCAGCATTCTTGCAGATGGACTCAGCACCTGGAACCCCTCACCAGGCTGCTCAAAAATATTCCCATCTGCACCTTCATTATCAGCTCTGAGCAGATGGAATGCTATGTCTGCTTGTGGCTGTTGCCAAGACTATGGATGACAACACTCTATGGGTTCCTGACATGGAGAACCAATTCAGGGTGTGTATGCTTGATCTCATAGTTCCATATCTTCCCTGTCACAGAACACATCAAGCCCTAAGGCTTCAGGGCACAACAATGAACATCAACAAAGACCATTGCGCAACAGCTCAACACCACCACCACTGGAGGATGTGATATTTAACTCCCTCCAAATTGCCATTATAATATATGCTACCAAATACGCCCCTCATGACTCTACCATGTATTACAGTGCTGCTGTCAGCTATCATATTCCATCAACCACATATATAAGTAATGTGCCCTGTCTGCAAATTAAATGGGTATGACAATGCCTGAGGTACGGTGAATGGCTAGTCCATGTACTTCATCATAAAGCCTATATTTGATAATGCAAGCAACATTTTATTCTGTGTTTCCTTTGTTAGGGCTCACAGTTCAGGACCAGATGCTGCCTCTTTGCCAGTGCCACAATGTATTATGCCCACCTTTACCTCATATGTGAAACAACCACCACTTCTTTATCCACAGACTGTACACTCATCTTTTCCACTGCTCATCCTAAAGGGATGATAATGCTTCCCCTATTGGTCTGGCTGTTTCTACACTGCAATATTATGTCACTTGACACACATAATACAGAGTTTGCTGCAGATGTCAAGTATTGTAGCACCATTCCTGACATGTAAAGGCAGTGGACATACCCTTTCAATTGACTAAACATGTACTCCACAGCACTACAAGTTTCAGCTGTGCTGTGCTGTACACCATCTCTGCTATTATCTAGCTGTTACAGATGGGGGAGTCATTATCCACAGCTTGAAAATATCTAGAATCACCTGCAACTCATAACAGTTGCACCATTACATATGGCTTGCTCCCTTCTTACATGATATGTGTGTATACTGCCTAGTGCAACTTGCCTGCACTTATGCTTACCCATTAGATGACCCAGTAGGAAATCTCTCTGTAAAAACACCTTGTACAGGTTAGACACTTGCCATATGTATGAAATGTGGGAACCATCTGGATGGCATAGAGAAACATTATATATTAATGCTCAGGACAACACACACCAAATGGTAGTTAAAAGAGTGGAAACCTTTGATGTTGATTTACCTCAGTTCTTGTGGACTAGATGGGGCCTTGGTGGCAATGTGTCTGCACTCTATGGCTCACAGGACTTCAGGGAAATGTTCTAAGCTGTAAAATGCCTCTACAGTGGTGATTCTCTCCTCTGCAGTCCTTGGGAAAGTACAGCTGTGTAAGATCTTACCATAACAGTAGATGTCCTTCTCTTCACTCTTGTAGTATTCTTTACTAAAGGGATTCTCTGCCAAGGGTAGCCAAAGGTCTGGCCAGTACACCAAACCTTAGGATTATTAGTATGCCATACGTTACACTTATGCTCATGGTGTAGGGCATAAAGGTGACGTACAGATGTACACACCTCAGAACTGAAAAACCCTAGGAGGAACAACAGTCCAAGGAAAAAAATTAGGAACATGCACATCCAGAAGATAAAAATGATAATAGAAAAGAGGGGAGAAAGGAGGGAGTGAGTACTGCAACAGTGAATAGAAGGACATTTATGTTTATGGTAAATCTTATACAACTGTACTATGTCCTTCCATATCACTGTTGCAGTATTCTTTACTAAAAGGAGCGTACAAAAGCTCAAGAGGAAAGTTGGGGGAAGATCCATAAGAGCCCTCCAGAAACCCATGCAGGATAGCTCTAGCAAAGCCAGCTCTTGCTCTTGAAACCACATCTAATTTGTAACATTTAGTAAAGGTGTGGACAGAGGACCAAGTAGCAGCTACAAGGATGGAATTAGTATCCAGGCCCTTGAAGAAAGAACCAGATTAAGGTACCACTCTGGCAGATGTGCCTTTACAGAAGTATAAGGGCTTTTCCCATGAAATGAATAACAAAAATGGATCATCTTCGAAATCAAAGAAGAAATGATTTGCTTAGAAGCATCCTAACCTAAAGATCTGGGCTGAAAAGAAACAAAATGTTGCTCAGACTTGCAAATGGCCTTAGTTGTAACCAAATAATACCCGAGTTGTCTATGCAAATCCAAGATGTGAAGAATATTTTCACTAACACACTGCACAGAAGGAAAAAATGTGGGCAAATTAGTAGACTAATTAAGCGACAGCTCATTAACTGCTTTGGGCATAAAAGAAGGACTGGTACGAAGAGACATATTGTCCCTATGAAAAATTTAAAAAGGAGGAACAGTCATAAGAGCCTGAAGTTCAGATACTCTCTTAACTGAAGTAAGAGCCAAAAGAACAGTCTTCCAAGTACAATGTTGCAGGGAATCTGAAGCTGCAGTCTCAAAAGGAGCCTGTGTCAATTTTTCAAGAAGAAAATGAAGGTCCCATGAAGGAGGAATAAGTTTCCTGGGTAGTCTGATATGAAGGATGCCTTTTAAAATTGTTTGACCTCAAACTTAGAGGTCAAAGGCAGACAAGCAGAAATATCAGACATGCGAGCTTTAACTGAAGTGCAGAATAACCCAGCATTGAGCAAGTCACAGGAATAAGACAGAACCAGAGGAATCTCCACAGAAAATTGATCCCGGTTATGAGCAAGGCACCAAGCAGAAGATCTCTTCTATTTGCATATGTAAGATTTCCTGGCCTCCTGCAAAACCCAAATCACATATTCAGAAAAAAAAGGTGCCTAAAAGGGATCAAAACCATATCACTCACAGTGTCAGTTGAGTGGACGAGTCAGGATGGATGAGAGACTCCTTGTCTTGTTTCAGTAGGTCCACAGTGTGCGGTAATCTGTGTTGATTGCCCTTGGCTAGATGAAGAAGAAGGAACTACTGCTGTCAGGCCCAAAATGGAGTCACCAGCAAGATTTTAGGGGAGTCCTATTCTACCTTGAATAGGACCCTCAGTATAACAGGAAGGGGAGGGAAGGCATTGAGAACCATCCCTATCAGGAAAATGACAGGGCAACCCCTTCCATGCTAGAGGACTTAGGACAGTGGTGCAAAAGACAGGAAGTTATCTGTTTAGAGGGGAGGCAAGAAGATCTGCATAAGGAGTACCCCATTGGTGGACAATGTCCAAAAGCACGTTTCTGTGAAGTATCTACTCGTCAGTCTGTGTTATGGGCATGCTCAGAGAGTCTGCCACAATGTTTAGTTCTGAAGGAATATAAACAGCCTGAACAATCACTTCATACTGGACAGCCAGATCCCAAACCTGAACAGCTACTCTGCACAAAAGATAGGACCTTGTCTCCCATTGCTTGTTGATGTACCACATCACTACATCACTGTAGTATTGTCCGTCAAGTTTTGAGGCGCCCTGGAAGAAGAGTATGGAAGGCCTGTATAGCAAGAAGAACACTCATCTCCTTGATACTGATGTGGTTGTCCCTCTGACAAATGGGCCAAAGACCCTGAACCTTCAGAGGGCCAAAAGAAACTCTCCATTCCATGTCTGAGGCATCTGAGAAATGTTCTTGAGAGAGGAATGGGGCTGAAAAGGAAGCCCTGGGTTGAGCGACAGCTGATGAATCCACCACTAAAGCTCTAATTGGAGACATGGAAGAAGAGGAAATAGAAAGTCTAAAGGGTGGCAATGTTGAAGCTAGACTGACTTTAGGAACCGCTGTAGCTTCCTCATATGAAGTCTGGCTAGAGGAAGCATAGGAATGGTGAAAGATATGTTATTCAGAGCCCTTAGGAACTCCCTGGCTGTAACAGAGACCTGAAAAAGAAGTGACTGAAAAATGCAATTAGAGCCAGAGCCTTGGGTTGTGGCAGGGAAGCCAGCATAAGAACTGTCTGGAGTATTCACCTGAGAAAAACATGACCCTGAAGAGGAGTCAGGAAGGATTTCTGGAAATGTATTGTAAACCCTAGTCGCTGCAAGAAGCAAATGGCATAATGGAGGTGCTGAGCCAAAGGCACTGGGGAGAAAGCCTGAATAAGCAGGTTGCCCAAGTAAGGAAAGATTAATCTCCCTCAGCCTACAAAAGGCAATTACAGAAGCAAGGCATATGGTGAAGACCTTTGGTGCAGCAGAAAGTCCAAAGGGTAAAGCAGAGAAATGAAAATGCAAGAAAGACACAGAAATTCAAGTATTTCCTGAAAAGTGGATGAATAGGGATCTTCAGAAAGGTGTTGTTCTGGGAATGGTCCAGAATGAGCCTCCGGGTGCCTTTTTGCTGGAATCAAAAACATTCTGGAATAAAACCCATTCTCCTTTGAGGAGCAAAAACACTTGGATGGTACCTTGAGACAAAAGATCCTGAAGTACCTCTGGAAAAAAGGGCAGCTGTTCCTGAGAGGTTGAGGAATGCCTAGAAAGGGAGTAAGGGAATTCCACACCAAGAAGTAGCGCTGACGAATGATGGACAGAACCCAAGAGTCCTAAGTGATCCTTAACCAATTGGAAAGAGACAAGGAAAAATTAAGAGACATAGGAGACTGACCTATGATGGAAGAAAGAAGACAGTCAATCAGAACCTAACTTGTCTGGAAAAAGAGGCTTCTAAGTAGTAGGGTCTGAGTAGACAGAGGAAGGGGCCTATCTAGAAACTTTTTACCTTTGGGATGGTGGCGTGACTGCCTACGGACAAAGGTGAGCTTAGAAGGTTAATTCATCTGACATTTAGGAATGGGGAAACAAAAATATGTTGAAACTCTTGTAAGGCCTTCCCTTTTCCTGCAGGGACTTAAAAACTTCATCACCTGCAGAACAAAAGAGAGTTTTATTATCAAGAGGAGCATACATCAATTTAGCTTTATCATCAGGTATATATTGGAGGCGAAGCTAACAATAACACCTCGACACAGAGCCAAATCAGCAGCCCTAGATGAAACATCAGCTGCATCATAACTACATTTAATAGAATCATGAGAAACTTGAGAAGAACAGCCCAACAGAGAGAGGGACGAAACCTTTCCCTCAGAATCAGAAAGGCTATAAATAACCTGATAGGCCTGAGAAAGAAGAGCTAAGACATACCCGGTCATATGGGTCTGATAATTTATAGCAAAAAAAAATAGGGTAGAAGCAGTATACACCTTCTTATCCAACCATTCCATGGCCCAACTGTCCTTGTCAGAAGGAAGCAAGTTAGTAGAAAGCAAAAGTTTGGAAGGTTTGCCAGAAAAGACAAACATAACAGAAGGGTCAACAGAAGGACATCTGTAGAGAAACTTACAGTCATCAGGCACCTTATAAAACATATCAGGCTTTTTAGGGTCTAGAGGCTGGGAATCAGAAGCCTGAGAAGCTGCTGAAAAAGTGTCCAACGGGACAGCTAAGACTGAAGACTCAGCAGAGGGCTTAAGAGACTCCATCTGGAGGAGTTCATAATATCGCCTATGAACATCAGAAACCTGAGGACAGTCCCATTACAAAAATTCCATCATATGAAAGATAGTATCCCCAAAAGAAAACTCCTCAAAGGGAGAGTCTGGAGTAATGCATCCTCCTCCTCAGAACCATAGTCCAATGGAGAAGAAATCTGACAGGAGTAACTCAAGAACTCTTCCCCAAGTCCAATTCCCCATCAGAAAAGTCCTGCTTCCTAGTCCTCTTAAGAGGAGTAGATGACCAAGGGACAGCAGGATGAGAGACTCCCGGGGGGGGGGGGTGTTTCAAGGCCATGAGTGCATTAAACAACCCCTGTGTAAAATCCTGCCATTCATGCTGGGGAACCTTAGGAGTAGCGGAAATATCTTTTGTTTTCTGCTTCTTTTTCAAACGGACATCAGCCCTAAAAATCCTTAGGAGGTTCAGACCCTTGCCAACACTCAATCAACGTAGTGTGAATCTCCTCCCAAAGAAGAATCTACAAAACACCCCTCACTCCCTCAGATATGATCAGCCTGTGTTCCTCCCCAACATCTGCAACAGATGTCAGCAGATCCTCCAAGGATGTGTGAGAAGCCGGATCCATGTTGGCATCCGGAATGGCTGCAGAAGAGGAATACAAAAGAAAAAACAGACGATCCTCCAGGCTTTCACCAGCTTTGAGAGATATGTCCAGATATATAATGCTGATATCTTTGATAGATTTAATGTGTCACCTGCACTGGAAGGTCCCTATAGCTGATGGAAGTTAATGCCACCCATACCTTTAAATCCACTGGGGTTGTCAATCCATTCATCCTACTTAATTCTGCTTGACACTGACAAAGTCAGCTAAGTCTCACACAGTCTCCCTGTCCACCTGGTATTGGTCCACTAGCTGCTGGTCCATGAGGTGCTGGAATGTAAGGCACTGATGGCAACTTAGTGATGGCGTGGATGGCCACTATCTTGGCGGCTGACGACAAACAACCACTGCTACTTCTAGCTCAGTCAGAGTTGTGTTCACCAAAAATCTCCAGTGTTCAGAATGCATCTGAGCAATAGTGCAGTGAGTCTGTTTTATGGTTTTCTGAATCTCTCCACCATGACTGATGCCATTATTTGTATAATCCACATACCTCATCTGCAAGGGATTCCTCATTTCCATATCATTATGTGGCTACTTGCATGCACTCCATACGGAGTGATTTTCTCCTTGCACATTCATGTTATATGCATTTCTGAATCACCCACACACTGCATGTTGTAGCTATCTATGTTAATTTATGCTATGCATCATGCTAAACATATATAAATCACAGCCATTATCTGCTGCTGTTGACTGTTTAGTGCTGAAAAGGTAAAAAAAATATAATTTATGAATTTTACAGGACTGTATTTTATAAAGGTAGCACATAGGTACAGTAAATAGTGTTGCTGTCCTTCCCCCACTGCCTTTGGTTCCTCATTTCAGATCACAGTCTGTGGAATCTGCATGCCCTCCTATTGTCTGATGTGTTCTTTTGCTGGTGCTCTTCATCTCTGCCAAGTGCATTGGATTAAATGGGTAATAAAGAATTAATAAATAAATCAAGTTAAGCACATTAATGATATGACTGCTGTACCAAGGATTAAAGCATATCAAGAAGCTTCCAATGACAGTATGACTGAATCACAGCATACTAGTTTGTGCTTCTAGAAAAGTTAAGTAAATTGAATAATCCATTAGGACAACACAGTGGTCTCAGATTATGCATGTACAAAACTACAAATGAAAAGGAGGAGGTAGAAATACTCAACAGACTTTAGCCTTAATTCATAGGTTCATAGGTAACTAGGCTATTGACCCTAGGGCCTATATAAGCCTAACCAAAAAGGTATACTGGCTTTCACCACCCAAGAAAATTATTTTCCTGTGCCCCTGTTGAGCAGAGCCACAGAAGTGATCCCTGGGGTTAATTTCCTATCTCCCATCTAATCATCAAGATTTTTCTTGAAGAGTGCTAATGAGGAGCTTTGTTTGATATAGACAGGTAGTTTGTTTCAGAGTATGGGAAGTCTCTGGGACAGGAATCTATCCCTCCAGCATGTTCTGTTTATTGTGGTGACAAGGTTTAAGTCCCTAGAGCATGTAGCTCGGAGGGATTGGGATTTCTTTAAGTGGAGCATGTCCAACAGCTCTGGGTTTGACATAGCTTTGTATGTTAGGCAGAGATCGCCTCCAAGTAGGCGATATGTGATGGAGTAAAGCAGGAGATTTTTGAGACGGTCTACGTAGGGCATCTGTTTGAGGCTGGTAATCCTCTTTATGAGGTATTTCTGTGCCTTTCCAGTTGCTGTAGATGTCTTGTGAGGTACATACCAAAAGGGGTGTTGTACTCTATAATGGGTCTAATGAGTGATGAGTAGAGGGGAGCAATGACCTCTTTTTTCCTGGATGAGAAACCTTTTGTGATGAGGTGTGCTGCGTAGAAGGATTTCCTGATTACTGTGGCGATGTAATTATCAAAGGAGAGACTACTGTCCACCTGTGTCCGAAGGTCTCTTATCACACTTTCGGTGTTAAGTAGATTACCGTCTATGTGGTAGTTCATGGGTACAGAGTTTTTACCAAAAGGGATAACAATGTACTTTTTGGCACTGAGCTTGAGGTCATGGCTTTGACACCAAGCATCTGTCTCAGTGAGACCCTTTTGTAGGATGCCTACATCATTAGGAGTTACTATTGTGGCTTCTAGTTTGCAGTCATCTGCGAACTTTGTTAGCCAAAGACCTTCTGTGTTAGCCTGTACTTCTGAGAAGTAGATACCAAACAGGAGAGAACCCAGGACTGAACCCTGTGGTACGCCACTTGTCACTGGTCTGAAGTCGGATTTGGAGTCTGCTACTTTCACAGTGTGTGTTCTGTCAGTGAGCCAGTTGGCAAACCATCCTGTGACATAGGGATTTATACCTAGTTTAGTGAGTTTATCTATAATTCCAGAGTGGGGGATGATGTCGAAAGCCTTGGCGAGATCTCGATAGGCTGTGTGAACCACCTTACCCTCATCTACGGCTTTGGTGACCACTTCAAAGAAGTCTATCAGGTTTAGGAGACAATCTACCTTTTACAAACCCGAACTGGGTGGGGTCCAGAGTTTGGAGATCATCAATGTCATTATGTATAAGTTCCATGATGATATGTAATAATTCAGTCTCACTTTTTGAAAAAAGTCAGTTATAATTAGGAAAGTACAGTTGTGTACACTTAACATAAATGTAGATGTTTGAGTGTATTCACTGTTGCAGTTATTACATTTGGGTTATCTGCTTGCAGTAGTCCTCAGTCGGCCTGATTAACAAAGTCTTGGGTCCTACGTGGGTTGCTGTCCCTTCTTCCATGACGTCAGGTCGTCAGGGGTATAAAACATGCAGCCGATGCCATTACATCAGTTTTTCTTGCCCGAGATGTCAGGTGCCCCCCTAATGGGAAGCAATTAAATCTACAAATACAAGGATATACCTTCAACAAAAAAGCAAATACACCAAAAAGCTTTTTGGGCATAGTGAGAGTAGAAGTATAGCCAAAAGAAGAAAGTAGGCTAGAGGGTGGGTAACTAGGACTGCAACAGTGAATACACTCGAACATCTACATTTATGGTAAGTGTACACAACTTTACTATGTTCTTCGTGTTTCACTGTTGCAGTCATTACATTTGGGTAGACTCCCAAAGCTAAGGTTGGGAGGAGGAATTTAAATAGAATTAGGACCAGCTATAAGGCCCTGCAAGACTGCAGTGGCAAAACCAGCTCTGGATTTAGAGAAAATTGGCAAATGATAATGCTTGGTGAAAGTATGTACAGAACTCCAGGTAGCAGCTTCTAGGATGCCCCTAGTAGGGATGCCCCTGAGAAAGGCTGTAGAGGTAGATGCAGCCCTGGTTGAATGGGGTCTGATGCCTTGTGGGATAGGTTTTCCATGGTGCTTATAGCAGAAACGAATGCAATGGCCTATCCATTTTGAAATGGTTAGTTTAGAAATAGATTTGCCCTCTGTCCCTGCAGCAAAAGCCATGAGCAGTTGTACAGATTTCCTTTGAGGTTTAGTCCTGTCCAAGTAGAATTGAAGCTGTCTGTGCACATCTAAAGAGTGCAGTATCAGTTCCCCTTTATTCTGTGGGTTAGGAAAGAAGGTAGGCAAATGAATTAAGAGCCACACTGGATACCACCTTGGGCATGAAGGAGGGATTGGTTCTGAGGGACACTGTGTCCGCATGAAAGATGATGAAAGGTTCCACTGCCATAAGGGCCTGTAATTCAGACACCTTCTTGCAGAAGTGATTGCTTAAAGGAAAGCTGTTTTCCAGGAAAGACATTTTAAATATGCAGTAGCAGCTGGCTCGAAAGGAGGAAGAGTGAGTTTCTCCAAGACAAAGTTAAGATCCCAGGCTGGAGTTGGAGCTCTCCTGGGTGGCCTTAAATTTTTGGCCCCTCTGAGGAACTGCTTGAGCAGTGGATGAGAGAAGAGGGGAGGGCTCTGTGCTATAATGAGCTGAAATGGCTGAGGCATGAATTTTGATGGAGAAAAAGGACAAGCCCTTATGAAGCATCTCAGTCAAGTATTGTAGAATCTGAGGTAAATTGGGCACTGCTGTGTTCATTCCTTGAGAGTGGTTCCAGGCAGAAAATCTTTTCCATTTTGCAGCATAAGATTTTCTAGTACTAGGCCTCCTTGCCTCTAAAATGATATCCATCACTGATATACTGAGGGATGGTAAAGGAGAGATTAGGTAATTAGCCAGGCTGTTAGGCTCAGGGTTTGCAGCTGAGGGTGCAGAATCTGGTTCTCCTGCTGAGACAACAGGGAAGGAGTCTGAGGCAGGTGGCATGGAGCCAAGCATGACACACTGTGCAAGAGTGGGTACCAGTGTTGGCGAGGCCAGTCTGGTGCAATTAAAATCATCCTTGGCTTGTCCTGTTTGATCTTTAGTAGTACCTTGGGGAGCAGAGGCAGAGGAGGAAAGGCATAAACTGATAGGTTTTTCCAGCTGAAGGATAGAACATCCACTTTCCAAGCTAACTTGAGGGGAATCCTTGTGCAAAACGTGTCCAGTTGATGGTTCTGGGGGGGGGGGGCAAACAGGTCTATATCTAGGTTCCCCCATTTGCTTGTCAACATATTGAAAATCCTTGGTTCCAGTTTCCACTCGTGTGGGTCCATGAGGTTTCTTCTTAGTCCGTCTGCCAGTGTATTTAGTTTTCCTGGCAGGAGTTGAGCTTGTAGGTTTCACTTGGTAGCTCAAGGCTGTGTTCCACAATGCCATGACTAGTCTGCAGAGGGTAAGAATGTGTACCCCCCTGCTTGTTTATGTACCGCATGACAGTGCTGTTGTCCATCTTTACCATTAGTTGTCCTGGAAGAATGTGATCCTTGAAGGCTGTCAGAGCATTCTGTACAGCTAACATTTACTTTTGATTTATGTGCAGGTGCATTTGACTTGGGTTCCATTTGCCCTGAATGCACTTCACTGCCAGGTGAGCCCCCCATGCATAGTCTGATGCATCTGTTAAGATTTGGGCGGCAGGGGGTAATGTGAATGGTAGTCCCCTTTTTTTGGTGGCAGGCCTCTGCCCACCAAAGGAACTCTAGGCGTAGGTAAGGTATGACAGGAATCCTTGCTTCTACATCCTGTGAATGTTGACACCATAGGCTTTTGAGATACCATTGTAGTTTCCTCATATGCAGCCTTGCATATGGAATTAGAAGAATGCAGGAGGCCATGAACCCCAAGGCTTGCAGTATTTGCCTTGCAGATAGCTGGGCATTTGTGGCCACTTGTTTGAAGTAGGTTATTAAATTAATCTGTTTCTCTGGCGTGAGGAAAGCCATCTGGGAAGTTGTATTCAAGCTTGCTCCCAGGAATATAATTTGTTGAAAGGGTACCAGGTATGATTTCATTTCGTTTATGGTTATACCCAGACAAGTCAGTACCCTTTGAACAAAGGCCAGATGATTCAAAATAACGTCCTGGCTTTCTGCCTGAATTAGACAATCATCCAGGTAGACTGGAGCTAGGCACTTTGTGAATATCCTGGGTGCAGTAGATAAGCCAAAGGGCAGTGCAGAGAACTGATGGTGCATGTAGCCTGCTTTGAAGCATAGGTATCTTCTGCAAGACTCCCTGATAGGGATGTGCAGGTATGCTTTTTAAGTCTAGTGTTGCCAAACATGCATCTTTGCCTAGCATAGGAAGCAGCTGGTGATGAGTCAGCATTTTGAATTTTGGAATCACCAGAAATGTGTTTAAAGTAGAAAGGTCCAGGATAGGACACCATGTATTGCCTTTTCTGTGTACCAGGAAAAGTCTCGAATAGAAGCCTTGTCCCTTTTCTTCTTCTGGTACCAAATGAATAGCCCCCATGTTTAAGAGACAGAGTACTTGATTTTGGGCCTCTGCCCACTGATTTGGGGGTAGATCTGGCCACCCGCTTGGTGTTGGTAACGTGTGGAAATGAAATGAAATTTGTATTCTTGGACACTACATTTAACACCCATTTGTCCTGGGTAATGAGTTTCCAGTTTTTGGCCTGCAGACCAATCTTTCCGTCTAAAGGAGCATTCATTTGGGAAGTGCTTGGAAGTTTTAAAAGCAAGTCACTGAGACATTTTTCCATAGGGGGAGTCTTACTCCCAGATTTGGGTGTGGAAACCCCCCACTACTTAGTCTTGTGTGTCCCTTGGGACTGAAACCTGGGGTTTCTGCTGTGTCTGGGTTTGGCTTGAGAAGACCTGGAAGGGGCTGGAAAGGACCAATTTTTAGAGGGATTTTTAAAAAGGAACTTGTGTGAATCAGGAACCCTGTAATATCTGTCAGATTTTCTGGGAGCAGAAGGCAAAGAATCAGGGGCCAAACTAGGTTCTGAAAAGGCATCATCAACAATGTCTAGTACAGGAGACATAGTTAAAGGCCTATGCTGAGGCAGGAGTAAGAAATCCCTAGGCCTCTTTTTTGAATCAGAAAAATCCTGGCTTTCCCAGTGGAAATGCTCCCTTCGAGTATGTAAGGTCTCACCAAAAGAAAAATCCTCTGGAGGGGAAGCAGAGGGAATAGAGTCCTCTGCATCATAATCCTCATAAGTAGATAAGGGCAAATACAGATCCTCAGAAGAATCAGAAAAATCAGAATCCTGGTCAAAAGATTCATAAACAACTTCAGTCCTAGGTCTCTTAGAAGAGGGAGAGTGGCTTCCCCTGATTAGAGTTATAAGATCTTCAGCCATTCCTATCATTTGTTTTTTAGCCATAGAGGCCTGAGCATGCGGCCTGGGCGTTGGTTTCTTAGGCATGGTTTGAGATTTTGGCCTAAATGAAGAAGGAGGCGTCCGTTTAATATGCAAGTCGCGTAGGCCTGAATAAACCCTCAGAAGCCGGTGCCTGCACAGCGGCTCCAGACCCATCCAAGTTAGATACATCCGCAGATTCCACAGTTGAAGCATCTCTCAACATACCAGACTCCGAATGGGTCTCAGTAGAGGCCTGCGAGTCAGAAGTAGCAAAAGCACCTCACTGAGTACCGGCGAACTGGCGACTGGCTTAGGAGAAGCGTTGTCGGCAGCTTTGGACCTCGACGGCCTGTCTCTGTCTTTATCTTTGTGTTTTTTCAGAATCTCTGTAGACGGATGGCTAACCGACGACATTTTTGGATAATTAAACCAAGAACCAAAATATTTAGAGGTGAAAATATACCAACAATGGATAATGCGCTGATTAAAGCACAAAACTGACAGCAAGGTACGTTGTGGTCAGGGCCTAGGCAAGGAACACAGTATGAATGAAAAGCTTTGTGAGGTATTTGCTTTCCACAAGTAATGCAATTATTAACTTTTACTGACATCGGTAAGAAGCAAGAAAAAGTTTCCCCAATGGAGTACTTAGCTTTAGTTGAAGACTTCGGTTCTGAAACTCGAAAATGAAAATTTCAAGAGTCGGCTGACCGTCACTTGCGAACTGCTTCTGCTTTGGGCACCGCACGGCAAGAAAGACTGATGTAATGGTGTCGGCTACTTGTTTTATACCTCTGACGACCTGACGTCATGGAAGAAGGGACAGCAACCGGTGCAGGACCCAAGACTTTGTTAATCAGGCCAACTGAGGGCTACTGCAAGCAGATAACCCAAATGTAATGACTGCACCAGTGAAACACGAAGAACATCTGTCTCTTTTACAGTGACAAAACACAGCAGAGATCCAAGGAGATAGCTCTCCCCAGAGTGAAAACAGCAGACTGTTTTCAAAGTGACAAGCAATTAAGATAAGGTAGGGAGAAACATTTTGGTAAATGGTATATGGAGGAAAACCAATTTGGTATATTGCACCCCCGGGACTTCAAATAAGTTTAATGTTTCAATCAGAATCACTGAATTTTAACAGCTGCTAGAAACTATAAGGACATACATGATGGACAAACACAACAATGAGTTTAAGAAGAGGAAGATGAATAAAAGCGTAAAACAGTTCTATGTGTTAGCTTGTAAGTATGACTGAAGGTTTCAGAACCCAGACAGCAGAGAATATTTGCATTGCTAAAACAAAAATGCTTAACACTGTATTCATATATGTTAAAGAAAAATATATAATGTGTAATAATACCATAATGATCTACCTTTAGTTTCAGGCCATGCAGGTCTATTTATGCATAATAAGAAGTTATGTACTCACCATAACGTTCCATGTGAGTTGTTCCATCTCACCTTCATTCTTCACTGATGGGTTCGGAGATGATCCATCGGCTCCAGCACAGCTGTTTGCAAAGCTCAAGGTTTACCAGTAGCTCGAGACCAAGCCCCTTATCCCATGATGCACTGCTGGAATTACCTCAGATCTTGTTTGCTGCGTGTACTATATCCATGTAAGAGAGCTACCCTCCCATACAGAGGAAGAAGGATTGAGTAACCAGGATGAGACCAGCCTCTAGGTCAACTATCAGCCAGGCGGGGGATGGAGGGAGGGATGTAAGAATGAAGGCGAGATGGAACAACTCACATGGAACATTATGGCGAGTACATAACTTCTTAATGTGAAGTTGTTCAATCTCGCTGTTCATTCTTCACTGATGGGTAGCGTCCCTAGCACCCTCAATCTCGGGTGACTCACGGGAGTACATTCTTCAGGACCGTAGACACAAAGGAAGCCCTGTCCCTGGAGGCCTTATCAACTATGTAGAGCGTGATAAAAGTATGAGGTTTAGACCACGTGGCTGCAGCACAAATGTTATCAAGGGGCAATTTGGCTTGGAATGCAGAAGATGTAGAGACTGCCTTGGTAGAAAGAGCTTTAATCTTGTGTAGTAAGGGCATATTAGCAGCTGAATAAACAAAGGTAAAACAATCAGATAGCCATTTCAAAAGCGTTGTTTTAGCCACTGGTCTACCTTTTCTGGCTTCAGAGAATGATATAAAGAGCTGGTCTGATTTTCTGACATCTTTTGTTCTGTCCAAATAATATCTGAGCTGTCTGTGAACATCAAGTTTGTGCAGCATATACTCAAAGTTATTGGAATGGATAGGGAAGAAGTCTGGCAACTCAATGACTTGGTTGATATTAGATTCCGATCAAACTTTGGGCAAAAAGGAGGGGTTTGTCCTAAGAGATACTCTTATCAGCTTGAAAAATCAAATAAGGAGGGCTGATAGATAAGGCTTGAAGTTCTGACACTCTGCGGGAAGAATTAACAGCCACCAGAAATATGGTTTTCCACGATAATAGTCAAGAATTCTAAAATGGATGTCAAAGGGGCTTGATAAGGATCGATGTTCTGCTTAGAGGCCCATATGGAAAATCTCTTCCACTTACTAAGATATAATCGTCTGGTGGACGGCTTATGGGAAGATAAGAGTATCTGCCTTGTCTCATTAGAAAGGTCATGAAGCTTAGCTATGAGGGGAACTGGAGCAGCCAAACTGTTAGCTTCAGTGACTGCAATGAAAGATGGAGGTCCCCCGACGGATGTGTCAGAAGGTCCAACTGGGTCCAGAATCCATGGATCCTCCAATAGATGATGATGAAGAAATGGGAACTAAATCTACCAAGGCCAATGAGAGGCTATAAGAATGACAGTCATTTCCAGTGACATTGCTTTCTGTAGAAGTCTGGGTATTAGAGGGATTGGAGGGAATGCATAGAGGAGACCCGGGGGCCAATTGTGTACAAGTGAGTCTCTCAGGGGTTCTCCCGGAGGGGGAATCAGGACAAAGAAGCTTCTGCATTTCGTGATGATGTGACTGGCAAAAAGATCGCAGCAAGGCTGGCCCCATTTGCGGAAAATCCTGTCAGCAATCTTTTGTTTGAGGGACCACTCGTGCGGCAACAAAATTGCCCTGTTCAGTTTGTCTGCTATCACGTTGGATCTCTCCAGGATGTGCATTGTCAACAGAAAGCACTGGGAGGAGGCAACCCACTGCCAAACTCTGAGGGCTTCTCGGCAAAGGGGGTAAGACTTGGTCCTGCCTTGCTTGTTCAAAGACCAGACTACTGACATACTGTCTGTCTGAATTGCAATCGTCCCTAGAGGAAGAGTCTTGAAAGTACTGCAATGCCAGAAGTACTGCTCTCATCTCCATAACATTGATATGCAGATGTGACTCTTGATCCGTCCATGTGCCTTGGGCAGTTTTTCCCTGAAAATGCCGCCTACCCTATTGGGGAAGCGTCCGTAGCCACAGTGGCTACTGGAGGGAGTAGTACAAAGGGGCGCCCTATGGTTACATGAAGAGACGTCAACCACCACTGGAGATCTCTCTTACAAGAGTCTGTAATTAAAATCATATGACCCATTGGACATTTCTGATAGGACCACTGAGTGAACAGCAGCCACTGAAGAATCCGCATATGCATCCTTGCTAATGATATGGCCAAGATCGCTGCAGCCATCCAACCTAATACTTAAGACTTCTGCGGCTGGTGCTCTGTCCTTTGACACTAATGAGCTGACATGCTGGCAAAGAAGAAAGACCCTCTCGATTGGTAGTCGTAGAGTGGTGGTTGAAGTGTCTAACTCTGCCCCTATAAAGATGATATGCTCCAATGGCGACAAGGCAGATTTTTCCTGAGTTGACTGTAATGCCTAAGTGATGGCAGAGTGTCAGAGTGTATTCCCTTGCCTGAATCAGTTGATGTCTGGTGGTGGAGGTAAGGAGCCAATCGTCTAGGTACGGAAACACCTGGAATCCTAGACAGCTCAGATGAGCCGTGATCACTGCCATGCATTTGGTGAACACTGTGGGGGCTGTATTGAGACCAAATGGCAGGGCTCGAAATTGATAATGACTGGCTCCCAGGCAGAAACGCAGATGATCTCTGGATGGCCTTCCCATTTTTATGTGGTAGTATGCATCCTTGAGATCTATTGAGCACATCCAATTGTCTCTCCCTAAAAAGGGAAGTATAGACTGTAGCGTGACCATCCGGAACTTCTCTTTCTTCACAATCTGGCTGAGTCTGCTTCGGTCCAAAATAGGTCTCCAGTCCCCCGTTTTCTTTGGAACCAAAAAGAATCTTGAGTAAGTTCCAGATCTATTTGGTCTGCTGGGACTGGCTGGATGACACTTTTTCTAGCAACCTGCGGACCTCTATAGTTGCTTGTTCCCTGCAACTGGGTGGAACATCCAGGATTCTCCTTGGGGTTGTGGGTGGGGTGGAAAATGGAGAACGGTATGAAATACCCTCTGGAAATAATACTTTGTACCCAGCTGTCATTTGTTTTATCTTGCCAGGCGTCTGGGTACAAAGATAAGCGACCCCTGACTGCCTCCAGAGCAGGACAGTCGGGTCTCATTTCAGGAGCGCTGATAAGGTTGACCAGAAGTGATCTCTGTCACCCTGGTGTTGCAGACACCCTCTGCCACGAGGGTGGCATCTTCCATTGTTACCTCCTCCTCTGTCCCTAGAGGGAGGTGCACCACGTGTGTCCTGAAAGGCTCCTTGGGCTTTTCAGAACCACATTTCCTCCCCAGTGGAAAGAAAAGACTCCGATGGCAGGCACAGTCTTTCCCTCCTGCTCACACCTGGTGAGAGTTTCCTTCACTTTGGGCCCAAAGAGAGATGAGCCATCAAAAGGGGTGTTGACAAATGAAGACTTAAAGGGCTCCACGAAGGAACACAAGCACATCCAGGAATGTCTTCTTAGAACAATTCCTGTACCTGCTGCCCTACTCATCCTATCGGCTGCATATGACATGAGACGCATGGATGAGTTCACAATGGAATTTAGGGTAGCAAGCTGGGTGGCAACTTTGTCATAAGCCCCTACAGCTACAGTACCCTGAAGAGCATCTCCCAACTCCTTAAGGGGATCTCTTTGCAGTCTGGTGAAATGGGTCAAATAGTTCAGGGATCGGAGTGTAAAACTCGCTGAACTACACATATGTTTCCCATATCGATCCATGATCCTGGACTCTCTGTTAGGAGGATGGATCGACGAGGAAGTCTCAGACATTTCCTTCTTGGTGACCACCGCCACCACCATTGCATCAACAGGGACTCCCATGGACAAAAAGGCTTTATCTAAGGGGGCAGAAATGAACTTGTTAGGCCTCCGAGGGACAGGTTCCAGGGACTCCGGTGACTCCCACGCCCTCCGAGAGACCAGCTGCATGAGCTCATCGAAGGGCAGAGACACCTAAAAGGTGGAAAATTGAGATCTGAAAGCCTTCAGGAGAACTGACTCATCCTCCGTATGGCTTTTGGACTGCCAATCACCCCTCTGTCTAAGGATCTTGAGTATCTACGCAAAGGAGATATCCTCAGAGGGGGATCGTGGGGACCCTTCTGACTCATCCAAGTCAGTGTCAGATGTCAACGACTCCTGTGGGGAGTCCAAGTGTCTCCTCTTACACAATCTCTTGCTGGGGACCTCCTCAGTGGGAGCTTCTGGGGAGGACTCGGAAGAGCAAGGGGTGCCTGTGGGGCTACCTGAGGCTCAGGGTCTCTACGCTTGGCCTGGACGATGGAGACAGAAGTGGACACAGGTGCTTTGGGGGAAGAAGAGGCCAGACCTGCTGTCGAGGATGTCTTTGGGGACAAGGCTGTCCTCATGCCTTCAAAAGCATCATGGCTCTGATCAGGAGTCGTCGATGGATCCAAAGGAACCTCCTGCCCCTCCCGCAACCAGGCCGTGAGCTCCAAGCCGGAGGTAGGAGCCAAGCTCATCGGAGCAGAGGCCCCAAGAGGAAGAGTCGGCACTAACAAGCCAGTGTGACTATCCTCCCCAGACCCGACAGGAGAGTGTCTGCCCTTGGAGTCCCCGGTTGGCACCAAGGACATCAGAGTAGATGGAACTGATGACACTGGAGCAGGTCTCAGCTCCAAAGGCTCCACGATCAGCAGGTCGGCCCCCTCCAGCTCTGAAGATCCGGTACGGTTCAGAGGAGGAGCAGTCAAATCCAGGGTGGTGGTTTTTGCTTCCGACTCTCGGGTCGGAGCCGACAACAATTTAGCAAGGCCTGGTGCCCGTAAGAGCTTCTGCACCAATCGTTCCAAATCCAAATCTGAGAGGCTGACAGAAGACCTAGAGGAGTGCAGCGACAGTGCAGATTGAAGGAGTGGAGATGCAGGTCTCTCAGAGACCGGCACCAGAACTGTGGGCTGGCTCCAAAATGAAGAGACACTCGGCTCCGAGAGCTGTGGAGCCGAAGTCCCGCAATCTTCCACTTTCTTTGAGTTTTTTGAGTCTTTAGATGCCTTGGAGTCTGCTGAGGATTTAGAAGATGGACTTGCTGGCCCCATCCTGGTCAGTCAAAGCTTCAGCAAAAGGATGCTTCAGCAAACCTCGATCCACAAGCTTCCTTTTCCTCTCTAAAAGAACCCTTGAAGAAAAGGAACAGCAAATACTGCAGGACTCCTGCAAATGCACCGCATCTAAACAATAAACGCACTGAACGTGCCCATCAGTAAGAGACAACTTTTGCCTGCAATCTGTACATTTCTTGAATCCAGACTTTGGGTGTTTGTCTTTTTCCTCAGACATATCAAGAAAAACTTTAGACTTAACTCTATAAACAAACCACACAAGTCTAAATACAGCCTAAAAGTTATATCACAACTACACTTAGGCTCAAGCTAACATGCCTAAAATATAAAACGCACACTAAACAATGGCCTGGAAAAAAAAGTGGCCAGCACTATGTAAATACATATAACTACACACTAATTATCTATATTATTAGTGCAATAACTATAATAATAATAGAAAACCACACACTCTAAGAAACTACGCTCAACACGAGGCCACTACAACTATACTAAATAGTAAAGGCTCCATGGGAAATAAGTCTAAGAGAAAAAACTATAGGAGCTATTATGAGACTAATCTAACTAGAATCAGAAATAAGTTATGGAATAACTTGCGAAAAGTGATTTTTTTTTATCAAAACAGGCTCGAGCGAACTGGAACCACTGAGATCCGTGCCGCGGCAAACTAGATCTGAGGTAATTCCAGCAGTGCATCATGGGATAAGGGGCTTGGTCTCGAGCTACTGGCAAACCTTGAGCTTTGCAAATGGCCATGTTGGAGCTGATGGATCGGCTCCGAACCCATCAGTGAAGAATGAATGGCGAGATTGAACATCTTCACATCATTTCTTGTAGATCTTTGCCTACTTTATAGAAATTTATTAAACTCCACATTAAAATGGATGACTCCAAAGTTATACTGCGCAAAAAGCAAAACAAAACAAAAAAAACAGTAAATATTTCAAGAAAATGACAACCCAAAAAATCTTTTACCAGTAACATGTTAAATATCAGCATAGGAAGGAATTATGCATGCATTGTGCATTAAAAAGATCCAGGAGGATAAAGAAACAATGTATGCTATACTACTAAATTAAAAAGGGGAAAGATGGATGCAAGTTATTTTTTGCACATTGACGTGCATAAAATAGAAAAGATACTGACTGTTTCAGGATCCGTATACTGAAACAAAAGATGTGAAGAATGTAAACTTCTTCCTTCAGCAAATACAAATAAATAGTCTGGAAGAACAGCAGGCAAGGGAATTAACTATAGCAGTTATAGAACAGGAGATAGCTTTATGTATCAAAAAGTTGACAGCAAATAGGTCACAATGTCATGACGGATATTCATCAAAATTTTATAAAAATTATATTCCACACCTTACGATGGCAATGTACAGAATATTAAAGGGAGAATTTATCTTTGACATACAGCAGAAAGCTGTTCCAATCCAAAATACATCCCCCTGCAAGTAAAGCAGTGCATGGCTTAAAGTCTCAAAAGTCAATCAAAATGAAAGTAGCCAGCACAAAAGTGGTGTGAAAGCAAACATTTATTCCAAATATGGCAAAGACAGACCAGTTAAGGCAATCCAAACTATGCCTTCCTCAGTGTAAATAATAACCACAAGTCGCCATATTATATAAAAATGGTAAGAACAGCAACACAAATTGATTGGCTAGTCACAATTGCTCATTGAGTCCTGGTGGACATAATCCACCTAATCTAATTATCCACCTTTTCTCTTTTTGATTAAGGATAGTATGCCAGCCAATCTGGTACCTCTATTACCCCTGATAATATCAATAACAGTAAACCTAAAAGAAGCAGATGAATGCATCATAATATGTCTATAAAGGGCATTAGTGACTTTTTTTATGTTTAATATCGCTCAGGTGTTCACCAATTCGATATTTGACTGGTCTTGACGTCTGGCCCATATAAAAAGCCAAACACGAGCAGGTGGCTAGATAGATAACCCAATCTGTAGTGCATTTAGCAAAAAATCTAATATAAAAAACCCTGCCTATGTTATGGCTACTAAAGTGTTTAGTTTTATTCATCCTGACACAATGGACGCAATGTCCACATGGAAAACACCCATAAATAATCCCCCTGTTAAGGTTGCCTGTTTGGGTATTGGGTACTACTATTAATACAAATGGTAGTTTGACCAAGAGCAAGGCTACTAGGAGTGGCCCACACAGTGTCACCAAACAAATATGCGAGTACTCTCAATACTTAAATATCTCTTACAAAGATCAGCCACAATGAAAGGTTTAAATCTATTTAATATTAAATAACAAAAGAACAAGACAATGCTAAATATATATTCACAGTGACATCAGAGTTCAAAACCACAGGAAATATTTAAAACTACATTGCAGGACAGTCTCAAATAAATAAAGAAAAATATCTAAATTATGCTTCACTATATTCCTAACTGTGTCCAAGAGAGTTACTATACCCTAGAAACGTACTTGCAGATCAAGGCAAACATGGTGAATGGTTCTTGTCATTGTCTGGTTCAAGACAGAAAACAGAATGCACCGTCTCTCTCAGAGAGTTCTCAAATTAATATCTCAAATATCACTGCTGGGATAGCTTGCAGAATGACATTTCGTGTCATCTGACTCTATCCCAAGTGAAACCCCCACTGCTGAAAGCTGGCAGTATTTGGCCTCTACCTGTGAAAATACACAAACCTCAGATCTTTTGCAGATGCTGGAACTCATAAAACAATTGCATTCCTTCATACTTTCAGAGGTAGTAATTAATTACCTCTGAAGACCATATATAAAGCTTCTCAGCACAGACATTATGTCTCCAGCATGGCCTATAAAGTCATTTAATTTCAGCTATTTTTCTGAAATTAACCTCCAGTATTCCAGTTTCCACTGTTAAAATATATACATTTAAACTGTCACAATAGTGCATGTACATTTCTGTTCTATTCCAGTAGGGCACACTGTGGTTACACTTTAAGCACAAGCACTTTATATACACGACATACAGTTCTAATACACTTGTACCACAATATAATTATTTACAAAATTCCAGATAACTGTGCTAGCAGCATCTCCCTTTGTCACAGGAGAAATGGGCTTTCCTGGGGGTCTAATATAAAGGACCCCTTTTAGAAACTGTTTGACGTCAAATTTAGAGGCCAAAGGAGGAGTAAGTGGCAGACAGGTAGAAATGGCTGACACACGCGTTCACTGAAGAATATACCAAGTGAGCATGTAGCAGTTCCCGCAGGTACGAAAGAACCATGGAAATCCCCATTGAAAAGAGGTCCTGATGATGTTTAAGACATCAAAAAGAAAATCTCTTTCATTTGGACATATATGATTTTCTGATACTGGGTTTCCTGGCCTCCTGCAGGACCCTAAGCACGTCCTCAGAAAACTGGTGTCAAATAGAAATCAAAGCCCTATTACCGAATGTGTCAGTTGAAGAGTGGACAGATGAGGGTGAAGAAGAGATCCTCTGTCTTGTGTAAGAAGATCCATGTGGCGAGGTAACTTGCGATGACTGCCGCTGGCCAGATGGAATAAGAGGGGGAACCAGTGCTGTCTGGGCCAAAGTGAGTCACTAACAAGATTTTTGGGCAGTCCTTCCCAATTTTGTGAAGACCTTTGGAAGAAAGGCATACCGGAAAATTCCCTTTTCATTTTTGAAAGTTCGACTGTTTTAACCGAGATCTCCGTACAGCACGGAATGGGAAGATTTCCCTTTTCTGCACTGTAGTGCAATCTCAGAGTTGGTATATTTAAAGAGTGGGGGGTGAGTGGGATGCATCCCCCGATGTGGGGGGTGCAGGGGAGCTTGCTCCTCTGCTTAAAATGTTCAGGTAGGTTATTTGTGTAGTTTTTTTTTATTAGATTTTCGAACTTTTAAAAGTTCGATCATACGGTGTCGACCATATGACACACAAACTTTTGAAAGTTTGATTATCGAAAATAGACCCCGCAGAAACACATACCTGTGAAGCATCACATTCTTGAGGTTGTGTCCTGGAACAGCAAAGAATATCTGCCATAAGACTGCACTCTGAAGGTATACAGACTGCCTGTAGGGTCACCTGCAGACTGACGGCTACGTCCACTCTTGAAGGGCTAATCTGCAAAGGCAGTAAGACATTGTGCCCAGTTTGTTGATTTAACACATGCCTGTGGTGTTGCCTGCATAAACCTTCAAGAAACCTGGCACCCAGAGCTAGTGGAAAGCTTGAAGGGGAAAATTAGAGCCCTCATTTCCTTGACATTGATGTGATCCACCCACTGCTGAGGGGACTAAAGGCCCTGCACCTTCAGGGTACCTGAAGTAGCTCCCCCAACTCCAGCTCTGAAGAGTCCATGAAGAGTTCCTAGAGTGGCTGAGGAGGTTGCAAAGGAGCATCTGGGCTGAATGACATCTGTTGAACCCACCACTGAAATTCCAATTTGAGACAAGGAAGCAGAGGAACTAGATAGTCTAGCAGGTGGCAGTGTTGAAAACATACTGATCTTAGGTACCACTGTAAACTTCCTTGCGTGGGAAGCATATGTCAGATGTATGATTCTCCTAGAGAAATTAAGTCTTTGGTATACTGGCTGGAATTTGGACTATCCTGGGCAGACAATCCCAAAGGTGATTATTACTGCAACAGTGATATGGAAGGACGTCATACAGTATTCCACACTGGAGACCACAGAAAGGGTCTCATGAGGATTTTCCTATAACACAGATTGCAGAAGATATTCCAGTTTATTCAGCATAACTCTAATTTGGTATGCCTGGAAATGGAACAGGTAATATAAAAAGGTCAGCACCCGTAGCCCCACTGGTGGTAATACACTTCAGTTACACATCACTGGAAGATGTGTAGGACTAGGGAGGTACATGAGGAAGGGTGCATTGTACTCGGTTATTGATTTGATGAAGGCTATGGAGGTATTATGACTTCACTTGTGGATGTCCTTCACATACTCAGTAGTTGTGGTACATACACAGGAGTAGTCAACACTGTGACCACATACTGGTGGATGTTCCACTTACTATCTACCCCAATACACATCACATACCTATTCATCTGATTATAGTGTGTGATGTCTACATTATATTTGGGTTGTGCGTTTGTTTTTCCTGATGCAACAAATTCTCCATGTTTTCATGTCACTGCAGGTGGTGTCACAGCTGTGGCAGTAATATTTGGTGTGTGTGTGTGTGTGTGTGTGTGTGTGTGTGTGTGTGTGTGTGTGTGTGTGTTGATACTGTCTATATCATACTAATATCACAACTGGAGTCAATGATTGCCCACAGTCTATAGTCCTTCAGACAGCTGTTTTGGACACAGGCTGTGTATGTCATCTGTGATGCCAGTCACTTAAATAACAGACAGGTAAGAGCCTAGCAGACAGCCCTAATGTACATACCTGATCACTAAACCTGAGATATAGGTCAGTTCACACGTCAACATATTTATATCCCACATATGTGATACAGTGGTCTACCCACTTGGTGATATAGGTGTATATGGTCACATCTGACAGTGCTTAATGAATACTTCAGTGTGGATTTTTGTCAAATGCCTTGGGCTTGTAAAATTCAAAAGGACGACAGTGTTGTCGTTATGCATGCCCTCAATGACGTCTTTGAGGACATTTAACACGTGTAACAGACATGATGTAGCATTAACAACTCACACAGGTCTGCTGCACACAGTCAGGATATCAATAGTGTCCATTTAGAAAAGGCCCATGATGATATGTTAGTCTACCTCACAGATGAGGAGAGTCATGATATGTCTATACATGTATGCATTGGGTGCTGAGCCCCCCAAATCAGATGGATGCATGCTGATTTACACCCCTCTACAGGAAGATAGTCTGTGTGGAGGGTGTGTAGAAGTGTGTATTTAACAGTGTCAGGAAGGTGTATGTAAAGAGTCACATGATACGTGATATGTGATGTTGTCACGGCCCACTAATTCTGTGTGATAGGTCTGAATGAAGGTAAGACTGTGCATACTGGCTAGCCTCAACTGGCCTACAGTTTGAACACAGTCACAGGTATCACTGAGAAATTCTCCCAACTGGGGATTAAACTTTATGTCACTAGATGGGTAACTAACTGACTCACTGACAGAACACATACTGTGAAAGCTGGTGAATAAACCTGTACCAGTAGAGCTGTCACCACTGGTGTAATATGTGCTTGGCCCATCACTGTTTGGAATCTATTTCTCAACTGTTCAGGCTACAGTATATGGACTTTGGCTTACTGTGTTTGCTGATTGTTGCATATCAGGTGCAATAATCGAGTCCACCTATGATAACATACTACTGGAGGGGCTAACACAGACAAATGATTAGTGACAAAGCCACACAGTCTACAAATAAATGCAATTGTGTCCTTATCTCAAAGTGGAATTCCCTGCTAATTACAACACTGACAACAATCCTGCTATGCTGAAACCCAGTGATGCAAGCACAGGGAACACATGTACATAACAATCTGAACTTCAACCACCAGCTGTGCACACTGGTATTGAAAGCCTATGTTGTGCACATAAGTCATGCCATCATACCCAGATTTCAACAGCATTATTACAGCACTGTACTTGAACCTCATCAGAACAGTAATATAGAGTATAATGCTCTCTTTTGCATGTACCTCACCAGACACATGCACCAGCTAGAGAGATTACTCTCCAAGAAAACACATGGCTACAAATCATGCTACGATTTTGTAGATAGACTAAAATCTGTGTCACTGTAATCTATACTGTATAGGATGAGGTGACTTCTGCCTGACCTCCAGGCCAGTCTTTAACCGCGCTCTACAGGGAATACTGCACACCCACAAATCAGATATAGCTGATGACATCAACAATGTCTGGTGAGGAAAATATGGCAATAACGATGTCCCACATGCTGGTGTAAAAGGGTCTCTGTAATGTCAAGCAGGTATACACACACACACACACACACACACACACACACACACACACACACACACACACACCAGTTGACTGCAGTGAGAATAGAACCTCTACCTAAGTACACAGACTACAAAACTCAGCACTTTACGCTAGCTCCACAGTACAAGTCTGACTTTTACAAGGCTGCAGGACAACTTACAGTGGATGACATCAGCAGGCTATGTTAGACAGAAGATATCAGGAGGCCTGCATAGGTCCACAGCTCCATAGGTTCATAGGAGGTTACAAGGCTAATGGCCCTAGGGAATTTACAGGCTTAGCTGTATAAAAACATAAGTACCCTTATTGAGTATAGTTAGATGGTCGTTGTTAGCAGAGCAATTTTGTGCTCAGCACTGACTGTCCCTATCCACGAGGGACACTATCACCCATTCAGTTGTTAAGGCTACACTTGAATAGCATCATTGAGGAGCACTGCTTCACATGCAGTGGAAGCCTATTAGACAGGAGTGGCAATCACTGGGTGACATATCTGTCTACCTGGCATGTTCTGTTTATGTCGCAGGCTAGTTTGAGATCCCTGGAACAAGTTATTCTTGTCCCATTTTATTTGCAGATAAATGTATTTCCTGTATTTCCAGTAGGGCAGGGTCTGAGACTGCTCTGCAGGCTAAGCATAGGTTAATTTTCAGCAGCCTGCATGACACTGAGTACAGTGACAGGTCTTTCAGCCTTTCCATGCATGTCATGCTTTGGAGGCACTCAATTCTTCTGGTCATAAACCTCCATGTTTTCTCCACTTGTTGTAGGTGTCTGGTGAGGTACGGACAGAAGAAAGCCTTGTTCTTAATTAGTGGTCCGATTACCCAGTTAGTAGCCTGATAAGGTCAAGTAGAGAGGAGCTATAATCTCCTTGGTCTTGATGCCCTCTTTATTTATGAGGTGCGTAATGTAGAATGTGTTTCTCACCACTATAGACATGTAGTGATTGAAGTGCAGCTTGCTAGCAACATGCGTTCCCAAGTCTCGCAACACTGTATTTGAGCTTACAGGGGTGCTATGTATATCATACTTACCAGGTGTACTTCATTGCCAAAGGGGGCAATGAGGCATTTTTTTTACTTTAAGGTTCAGTCCATGAGTTTTGCACCAATCTTTTGTCGGTGTCTTCCCTTACTGTAATAGGGTAACATTGTTGGGGAGTCTATATCAGTGTGCCCAGTTGACAGTCTTCTGCAAACTTGGTATGCCACAGACCATCTACCTTTGTCTGGACTTTACATAAATAGTTTCCAAACAGTTGAGGGCTCAGCACAGATTCTTGTGATATTCCACTGGTAAGTGGTCTAGTGCTGGAGGTGCAGTCCCCATCTTTGACAGTGTGCATTCTGTCAGTGAGATAGTTGGATATCCATCTGGTAATGTATGGGTTAATCCCCAGATGGGAGAGTTTCTCTTTGATACCTAAATGTGGGAGAGTGTCAAAGGCCTTGGATAAATCAACATAGCTGGTATGTCCTGTTATCCCTCATCCAAGTCTTTGGGGTCATTATCAAAAAAATCCAGTAGTTTTTAATAAGCAATATCTACCCTTGGCAAAACCAAAATGGCTTGGGTTAAGTGTGCTGAAGGCCATCTACGTCCATGTGGATAAGGTCTATGATGATTCCTTCCATAGCCTTGTAGATAAGGCTGTTTAGGCTTATGGGTAAATAGTTCTAATTCTGTATGTTACCAGACTGATGTGCATTGCATATCGCATAACATATTAATTTATGCAGTGTAGTTGATATATGTGTGAAAAAGTACCGCTGAGACACCAGGGTTGTAGCGCTTGGGGGGGGAGGCAACAAATGGCTGTATTGTATATATGTGACATATTGTTAGATAGGGCTTTAAGTTTGTTCCATTTCCACGTGTAATTTTATGTCATAAACAGGAAATGGACAGTAAACAGCACTAATACATAATAATATTTAGCTTTCCACAGTGCTGCAAGCAGCAGGTTTACACATTGGTTGGCAAAGTGGTTGTGCATGCAAGACACACATTTCCATTACTTTTCCTGTTTGCACATAGTTAAGCTTTGTGCAAACATGAGCCACAGTGCTAAAAAGTCAGAGAGTTAGTACTGAGTCTATGAAACACACCTGCTGCTTAACTGACTTTGTGGCAACAGGTGTAAATGCATAGACACATTTCTTTTCGAGCCCAGAAGATAACGGGATCGAATCCAGGTGTATCTAAGACATTTAAATGAAAGGTGATAATGTAATGGCATTAATTGTTTACAATATGTGTGTTGCTGTGTGCTGCCATAGTGCAGAAGGGTTAAGTGGCATTGTGCAGAAGTAACAGTGGCACTGTATGGACACTCGCCATCACTTGGCATTGCTGCACAATGCCAAACTCTGCGCAAAGACAGAGGCCAAAAAGTGAATGGATCCATTGTTTTTTCTCCTACTTATGCGTGTTGTGTACAATTCTATTTTTGACCAGATTATTGGTATTAAAATGGGCTAGATAGGAAAGTGGAGAAATCGGGAGCAAGCAGGGGGAAGAACAAAGGGATAGCAATACAGGAATGTATGGGAAGGAGGGAGGAAAGCACCACAGTTATCCATTCTTCCTGCAGTAAAAGCTGATCATATGTGCAGACTATTCGCTGAATTTGAACTGTCACTTCCAGAGAAAGGGGTGACAACAATGTAATCTTGCTGTACAGTCAACTGGACTGAATCACGTGGGTCAAGAAGACATGTGCAAAATGGAGAGCTATGTATGGGATGATTTTTTTTTTGTTTTGTGGGACAGGTGCCCATTTTTTTTAATTCAGTAACAGAAGATTGCTGGGTAAGGAACGTAGGTATGTCTGGGTCAGGTAAGTTGGGTAGGTGAGGAAGCAAATGTAAACAAATAAGACAAGAGACAAGGACTGTGAGGGACACAAAAGGTTGGGGGACACCATGACTGGGGTGATGGATGGGACAACACAGGCTCATGTCCGTCAAGGTTGGAGACAGTGTGAATGTGAGAATCAAGTCCTCACTGTCCAGTTACTCCATTGGCAGGTGAAGTGCTTGACATCTTCTCTTCCTATGGATCATGAGGAAGAGCAGCCTCTCGAGCTGCCATAGGTGTGACCCTACACACCAACCCTGGCATTTCCTGGTGGGTGATGAAATCACCACTTCTGCCACTGCTCCCGGAGAGTATCACTATACCAGTTTCCAGGGAAATACTACATGAAAGTGCAGAGGCAGTGCTTCCAGGTTGGCTCCAAGATGTGCTAGACATCAGTGATGTAGTCAGTGGAGCAGGGGCAGGCTAATCCAGTGGGGTTGGCCTACCTTGCTGTGCTGTGTAGCATTTAGTGATGTGGTACACTTGGATGATATGGAGACATTTTGATGACATATAAAAGAAAATAAAAATAAAAGAGAGATAAGGGTTGGGGTGAGAAAAAAAGAGATAAAATTAGTACCATCTGTGACATACAATGCATCACCCCACTTCTACAACTCTTTTATTTTAAGTATTACATCTAAGTATATGTTTACTATAGATCACTGAAAGTAATCCTTGAAATGTGCATACACTGCACATATACGTGTTCCAATTATACAGATTACAGTTTACAGCAGAGCATTTGTGTTACTAGTATAGAGTTTTTTTTAATTTAATGTAAATATTATTAAAGAAATAACAGTATTGCACAGTTGTGAATTGCAGTGTTTGAACCCACAACCTATGACTGCAGTCTAATATTTGAGGCCTACAACTGGTTTACACTACAGACTAATACATGCATACTTGGATTTTACACTTGGGGTATGCATGGCCAATTTGATACAACTGTATAAAAGACTGAAAAAGTCATGTTTAACTTTTAAAGCTACAATAACACTTCTCTTCTGCTGCATACATACCAGTTGCTTCCCTCATTCTCTTCTGCTGCATATATACCACTTGCTTCCTTCATTCTCTCCAGTCAAGTAACATGAGCCTGCCTACTGAACTCATGTGCAGTGGCAGCTGAAGAAAGAACAGAAAAGAACAGAGGAGCATTACGCATACTAGTTTTGCCTATATTTAGGTTTCTAAGTCTTACAAGTACTCTCTCACTGTCATACTTGCACAGCTGTGGGATGTCTGCGGTCTCAAACTCATTCAACCAAAGGCCCCCTTTTTTGCCTGTGAAGGTCATTAAAATGACACCTATACTGCTCTCCAGTGGGCAGGATGCTAGGGGTACTGGATACAGGCTGGGCCACACTATTCCACATCTCAGACTTGTACTGGGAGCCAGAATAGTCCCCCTGCAAATACTTTGGCTGTGGTGCTTTACCAGGAGTCCAATAAATATCATGGACTACTGGACACCCTACCTGAGTTCACTAAACTTGGCACCTTCCTCTCTAACACCAGACATGTCTACCAGCCAAACTAGGGCAATGGAAACTGATGCTTTCATGCTGATTCCAGCTATCGCATTTGCTGGCACTGTGCAAACCCGAGCAATGATGCCAACTGTGTTTGTGCAATGTTAAGCAGAGAGCAGCAGTGCCAAGCAGAGAGGACATAAACACTTGAAACTATTAGGGTAATCTTTCACTTGGCCTTATTTTGAGGGAGTGTCTGCTGATGTACCTTGAAAATATATATTGGAAACTGGGAGGCAACTGTTAGGTGAGTGTAGTTTGCAGACATGCACTGGGGGCATAAATGTAATGACCTAACATATTTCTTTTGCCTTTATACACTAAGAAAAACTTGATTTTTACACTGTGGATTCAAACCTAAACATGACAAACCATTTTCTTCCACTGTGTTGATTTTCCATCTCTGCCACAGGAGAAGTGCTGCTCAGACATAGTCAGGAATTATACATAAATGCAGGTGATGGTCTGAGCTGTTACACATGTATGTGTGAGACCTGATAAGGTTATTGGATACAGTACCAGCTGTGTATGTGTCTTGTGTAATCATGAAGGCCATGCAAGTCCAGATAGCAGAGTTATACTTACAGAAATATAGTAGACAGTATACCCTCAGTCATAAATCTGAAAACACAATAACGGTGTCTCATCCCTCATACATACAATGCATATCAGCTCCACTATCTAAAGTGTTATAAAAGAGAGCGAAAATAATGGGATGAACAACAGTAAAAATGTATAGAATAGCCTGTATAAGAACCCAGGACCATGCATATGGCAGTCCTACACTTACACCTTTTGCCACAGAACTAGCTGCATAGCATTCCTGAATTGTGGTATTAATCGCTATGCGACTCTTCTTACTATGTTTGCATAGTGCCAACATAATTAATTGGAATGTATTTGGTTTCAACTATTGGCTGTATGAGTCCTGTCTGCAGGTGTTGAGGAACCTTGCTAGCCTCCACACAATGCTGCACAACTCCACTAAGCGAATTTGTGAGATGGAAAACAAATATTGCAAAAATGTATTGTTTTTGGCCTTTGCTCTTTTACAGATGCCCTGTTTGCAGATGTTTTGCAGGTGTTCTGTCTGCTTCCTAGATGCGTCAGTAGTCCAACTTGCACACTGTCGTGCTTTGCGCAAATGAGATAAGCACAGCCAATGCTGACATTCATTTTTTTCTCCATTCTAGTGTTTGTGCTAAACTGTGCATCAGGCAAACACTGTATTCCCCCATAGAAAGAGAAAAGAAGTTGAAATGAGGAAAAGCAATCTATGACATACACACTACAAAATGTTAGTACACATGAAACATTTCTACATAGCTCTGGATTTGAACTCTCACTCCAATGAAACTTCAGAACACAGTAAGGGTGTCTTATCTCTTTTGCCACACAAACACCTTTGGAGCAAAGAACTAAAATCATTCTGCATACAACCAACTACATCATGTACCATAATATGAAACCATATAACAGTTACCTGTACATTTATTAATTTTGGATGTAATGCATTGAGCGATCAAACAACCAGTTATGAGTATTGCTTGCAAATATGCAGATCTGTCTTACCTCCCTGTGTTTGTTGCTTAATATTCTCTTGTCTGACAAATAATCTGAGATATCCAGTCTGTAAGCCATTCTATATCATTGTCCTTAAAATGTCTGAGGATTTTAAATGGCAATAATATGATATGCAGTTGCCAACAAATGAAGGGGAGTTGGGTGTTAATGAACAGCACCTGTGAATTGTGTACTGCTTACTTACATTTCCAACCTTGACAAAATTACATCTAAAACTTTGTAAGTCTGGAAGTAGGGCAGCCTGCAATGCTGTTGTGTTTTCCTTCTCCCTACCAGTAATCATTCACAGTTGAAATCCATTAAAAACTAACACAGAGGGAGTGAACACTGTATCCATTAGAGATTTGGTGCATTTCTGTTATGACACAAATAAGGATATGTTGCTATTGCAACTCTCCTTTTTTGCATCCAGTTTGTTGTTCATATTTCAGATCTCTAGACTGTTTTATGTTTCTCCATTGGGAAATACTGAAATGCTACCTTTTTTGTTTTATCTGGGAGCAGTTATTTTGTAGTTACGTCTGTTGTCTTTTAGGACACTTAGGACTATGGCACCCAGGTGTCTCAATCCCCAAAAACCACTCTTCACGGACCCTGAAAATCAGGTCATTGTGGAAACGTTTATGCAAAATGATGCCTTCCTGCTTGAGGGGGGACGTGGAGATATGTCAGGAAAAATGCAAATTTGGCAGCAGATAGTTGCAGATGTTAATGCACTAGATGCCCACAGCAGGACATATGATCAGGTGTGCCCATAGGGCCACTGACCTGATCTCATCTGCATGAAGTGCACCTGCAATGACCTGTGATCGGAAGGGTACTAGGGGGGGGGGCTGCTACACAGCCACCACTAATAGCAAATGAAGAGCTCCTGTCCACTGTCAAGGTTCCAGACAGCTCCCAGGGAAGTGCAGAACAGCATGTACTTGACATTGGTGCTACTGTATTAGTGACAACAACCATGTCCCAGGAGAAGCTTCTATGTAGGCTTTTTTATCTCAATTGTTAAATACTGTTATATAGTAAAACAATTTAAATCAATATGTTACTTCTGTTTCACAAGAATTTTTTTTTTTGGGGGGGGGGATTTAAGATTGATGAAGTTAACAACACATTCTGTTTGATTACACATGAGCTTGGACTGGACTTGTCATCCAATTTCTTGTTGAAAGTGAACATAGTGAAATGGACATATAAAAATAAAAAGCATCACCCCCTGTATTACTGATAATTGTGATGATATTGCCCTTGCCTTTAGCTTAACTTCTTCCAGGACCATCTGGCATACAGAGCATACCATCATCTGCACATGGTAAGCCGAACATTTTTGTCAGTACTGATGAGTAATTCAAAAATATAGTATGTGATGTTGATGTCAGGACTGTTGTGTATATTGCTCTACTGTGTAATAGTGGCAACACTTATGTTTTTAGCATATATTGGACTATAGTGTAGGTATTAATTGCTCCTGTGTTTGTTGGTTATTAGCACAAGTGATACTGAAAGTGGAAGTGTGGGACTACTACCTGCCAGAGTTTCAGCAGACTCTAATGATGATGGTTGCCAAACAGAGGCACAATTGGGGGGTGGGGGGTAGAGAGGTTGAATTTGACACTGAGGTTGACATACAGCTATCCCCTGAAATTCCATCGGACACAGCAAGTCAGCCTACACCTACCCATTTCAGTGAGCCCTCAGATACTGGACAGGTGGAGGGTGAGACAATTGATCAGAGGGGTGTGGCTATTGCAGCTTCAGTGCCTGTTGACTCTGGCCGTAGCAAAAGTGTGGGCGAGATGCCATGCAGGAGGGTTGTTAGGGGTTCTCAGAGGAGGCCTGCTATCCATCCTCCACCTAATCCAGGTGTCTCTTCCCCGTGCCACTCAACATATGTTTAAAGCCATCATGGAGGCACAGACACATTCCCATACATCCTCCAGAGAAATGCTTAGGGTTGTAGATGTGGTCAGGCTGACATATGTGACTGCCTCCACTCTGTTGCTGATTCAATGGATCGGATGAATGACACATTGGAATGAGTGGTGTCTGATGAAACATCTGCTGGGAGGGGGATGGCATCCTCATGGGCGTATGTCAGCCACATCATCGGCTGTTAACCAACATGGCCATGCCCAATCATACTCCCATAGTGGCAGTACTTCCACTTCTCCATCAGTGGTTGAGATGTCCACACCCAGATGTGGCAGGCCACGGGGTCATAGTCCTGGGAATCCTCATGAGGGGAGCTCATCCAGCAGAGGTCATCACATTCAGGTAGCAGCAGTGTATCTGGCCGTGGGTGTGGACATGCCAGTGTAACTACTGGCAGAGTCAGTTCTCATGGTCGGGTACGTCAACAATGAACTGCCACCTCTACTATGCACAGCTCACACCTGTCCAATATTCCGAGATGTAGACCTAGCACAGAGCTTGACTGTGTTCATGCAGACACACACACACCAATTTCACCTGGAGGACCTATGCAGACATGCACACAATTACATGGTTCAGCTGTGTAGCTTAAAACTCATTTTGCCTCACTGGCCATTTGTCACTTTATCCAAATGTCTACCTACTTGCCTACTTCTTTTTCTTACTCACACACACTCACCGACCTTTTGTATCAGTCTAGGCCTCCCACACACATGCACACATTCAAATGATGACAACTGTACCATATCTCTGCTGTGTATTTTTGGATTCAGTAATATATAACTGTGTCTGATGTTCAGGGTGCATACCTGACTTACTGCTTAGTATATCTGCATAGGTAGGTACTAGGCTATTGGCCCTAGGACCTATATAAGCCTAGCCAAATGTACCCTGGCTTTCGCCACCCAAGAAAATTATTTTCCTGTGCCACTGTCGAGCAGAGCCACAGAAGTGATCCCTGGGGTGAAGTTCCTATCTCCCATCCAATCATCAAGATTTTTCTTAAAGAGTGCTAATGAGGAGCTTTGTTTGATGTAGATAGGTAGTTTGTTCCAGAGTATGGGAAATCTCTGGGACAGGAATCTATCCCTCCAGCATGTTCTGTTTATTGTGGTGACGAGATTTAGGTCCATAGAGCGTGTAGCTCATAGGGATTGGGATTTCATTAAGTAAAGCATGTCTAAAAGCTCTGGGTTTGACATAACTTTGTGTGTTAGGCAGAGATCGCCTCTGAGTAGGCGATATGCAATGGAGTAAAGCTGCAGTTCTTTGAGACAGTCTGCATAGGGCATCTCTTTGAGGCTGGTAATCCTCTTTGTGAGGTATTTCTGTGGCCTTTCCAGTTGTTGTAGAGGTCTTGTGAGGTACATACCAAAAGGGGCATTGTACTCTATAATGGATCTAATGAGTGACGAGTAGAGGGGAACAATGACCTTTTTTTTCCTGGATGAGAAACCTTTTGTGATGAGGTGTGCCACAAAGGATTTCCTGACTACTGTGGCAATGTGATTATCAAAGGAGAGACTACTGTCCACCTGTGTCCCACGGTCTCTTATCACACTTTCGGTGTTAAGTAGACTACCACCTATGTGGTAGTTCATGGGTACTGAGTTTTTACCAAAAGGGATGACAATGCACTTTTTGGCATTGAGCTTGAGGCTATGGCTTTGACAACAGGCATCTGTCTCAGTGAGGCCCTTTTGTAGGATGTCCACATCTTTTGGAGTTTTGATTATGGCTCCTAGTTTGCAGTCATCTGCGAACTTCATTAGCCAAAGACCTTCTGTGCTGGCCTGTACTTCAGAGAAGTAGATACCAAACAGGAGAGGACCCAGGACTGAACCCTGTGGTACTCCACTTGTCACTGGTCTGAAGTTGGATTTGGAGTCTGCTACTTTCACAGTGTGGGTTCTGTCAGTGAGCCAGTTAGCAACCCATCTTGTGACATAGGGATTTATACCTAGTTTAGTGAGTTTATCTATAATTCCAGAGTGGAGGATGATGTTGAAAGCCCTGGCGAGATCTAGATAGGCTGTGTGAACCACCTTACCCTCATCTACGGCTTTGGTGACTGCTTCAAAGAAGTCTATCAGGTTTAGGAGACATGATCTGCCTTTTACAAACCCGAACTGGGTGGGGTCCTGAGTTTGGAGATTACCAATGTCATTGTTTATAAGTTCCATGATGATACGCTCCATAGCCTTGCAGAACAGGCTCGTTAGGCTAATGGGGTGGTAGTTTCCAGGGTCTGTGGTGGCTCCCCCTTTGTGGAGTGGGATAACTTTTGTTGTGCGCCATTCAGTGGGCACATAGCCTGAGGTGAGGCTATGATTGAACATGGTACTTAAGTGGTGTGCCAGTTCGTTCTGTAGTTCATGTAGAACACAGCCTGGGATGTCTTCGGGTCCCATGGATGCTGTGTTCTTGGCTTTGGATAGTGTGTTTTTTACCCGTGCAGCCGTGATTACAGGAACTTTGCATTCTTCTGGTATAGAGATGGGCCCTTTAGGGGATGATAGGTTCTCTGCCAGGATGTTGGCAATATCAGTTGGTTCTGTATATTTAGTGCCATTGTAACTCAGAGCAGATCTGAGTGTTGCCATTGAGATTCTTGACATAGCTATAGAATGCTTTGTGGTTGTCTTTAGAGTCAGTGGCAATTTTGTTTTCACAACTAGCTTTGGAGGATTTTATGAGGGATCTCAGCTTCTTACTGAGGCTGACCAGGGAGTTTCTCCAGTCATGGGATTTTACTCTTTTTTTGCAACAGTTTCTTTCTTCTGTTGTAGAGTTTGTTTATGGCAGGGGACCACCAGATTGGCTTCCTTTTTTTGGAGGATAGCATATTGGTTCTGCTAGGGATTGCACGATCCATGCACTTGTATAAGTGCTTATAAAGTGCATTTGTGTAGGATTCAGCAGTCATACCTCTATTGTCCATCAGCATGGGTGTCGTGAAGTTTGCCACTTCTGTCTTAAGAAGCGTGAAGTTGGCTTTGGAGAAATTTTTTACTGTTGTTTCCCTAATGGGGGGTGGGGGAGGGATGTGGATGTCTAGGGTGATTAGCTTGTGGTCGGATCTGACCAATGAGGAATTGACCTCTGGTGTGGAGCACCGGTTGCCCATGTTGGTAATAACCAGGTCTAGGATATTGCTGCCCCTGGTGGGGATGTGGAGAAGTTTATCCATGGCATTGGAATTTATGAATTCCAGAAAACGTTGAGCACAAGAGTTGGTACAGGAGTAGTTTTCCCAGTTAATGGTAGGGTAGTTGAAATCGCATGTGTGATGTTGAAATGGTAATTGCACCTCTGACTTATATTGGTCTTAGAAAGTTAGACAGTTGACAGCAGCAAAAGTTTTCCATCTTTATTGTTAATGATCTTGAGAGTGTTGTGAAGTCAGAAACTGCAGTGAGTATTCATTACTTTCTAACCTCTCTCATTAATGATTTTTCAGTACAAACGTGTGGTGCTAAACTGAGGATATGCAATGATCTTCAGTACTTTTGATCGGTATGACTTTGCGAATCTTTGATACCTGAGGCCTACTACTTAGTAATGGACTCATATAAGTCAAATAAGTCTCTGCTGTCACATGTTAAGGTACTTTCTGTACAATCTCCCACCTTTTATTTGCTTACACTACCAACTAACAACATGAAATAAGCCAGTCATTCATATTATTACATAATACACTCAAGGTTCAACACTTACCTTGTAAATCCAGCAGTTGCAACAGTTTTACTTTAGGGCCGTCTCTGATGCAAGCAGTACGCAGCCAATACATGGGTAGGTAAAGGGTGTGAGAGTTGCTATATGTAAGCGCACAGGAGAAAGGTTTTAGGCCCTTAGGTGGAGAGGGAGTGTGTTATGTATTGTCTCGTTGCCAATCCGAGAGCATATTGAGTCTGCCTACACCCACAGCCACAGCAGCTGCTGGATCCCCCTCTGACTCCTTACCTGCCTATGACTGTGGTGACCTTGACATTGGTGGCAGGATATGTGCCCCCTCCCCTTGTTGATCGTGCTGAAGCAGTTTTCTCAAGATGATGTTGTGTAGCATGGCACATACTCTGAATATTTCAGTGCATGTCTGTGGATTGTACTGCAGGGCTCCCCTAGATGTATCTAGGCACTAGAAACCATGATTTCAGCAGCCCAAATGCATGCTCTTATGACATTTCTGCTTTGAGTGTGTGCCTCATTACAGTGTTCTTCAGCAGGTGTGTGTGCATTTTTAATGGGTACATCAGCCACGGTTCCAGTGCATAACCTGCATCCCCAGTAAATAACCCTGTGGGATATCATCCCTAGTGAACATCTGATACAGTTGGGAGGTATGCCAGATTTTTATTTATTTTTTATTTAACATTTGTTAACTGGGAAACTCCAACTTGGAACAAAGCCAATTTTCAGTGGAGGCTCAGGGAAAAACACTCCAGATGCATGTCTTTGTAACATGGGAAGAAACCAGAGGAAACCCACATGAATGCAGGGAGGACATGCCGACTCCGCACAGAAGGCACACTAGCTGAGAATCGAAGCAGAGAACCTCTTGCTGTGAGACGACAATGCTACTGCTGCACCACTGCCCAGATATGTGAGTTGTGGTAACTGCCTGGGTTGGTTTCACACACATTCAGGATGATTCCCTTGGCATTACACATGACTCGGTAGCTAATAAAGTGGAAGCCCTTTCTATTAATTTAGAAACTCTTCCCTGTTCCCCCGGTGGTGCCCTAACTTCGACATGTGTGCAATCTATTGCACCCAGTACTTCAGGGTAGTGTGTTACAGGATAGAATTCCTGCATATTTCTGGCCATATCCTCAGGAATATGAGGAAAATATATGAGGTCACTAGCATGTTGTAGCACAGCATTCAGGAATTGATGGAGGATCCTGGATGCTGATGCCTGTGACATCCCCAGCATGCCCCCCACTGGTCTCTGAAAAGGTACCTGTAGCTAAAATCCTAAGTGCTACACATACCTTTGTAACCACTGGGATGGGCTCTCCATGGTTTGCTTAGTGTTACTGCAGATCCTGGTTCCTGATATGGTAACTACAAAAACACTCTGAAGGCTTCAAGCATCAAATGAAGGAACTTCTTCACAACAAAAATCATGACTCAGATCTGAACTATTGTTGTTGTTGTGTCTTTCGGCTTTTCCTGATTAGGGGTCGCCACAGCAGAACTCCAGTCCGCTAATGATAGGCAGTTGATTTTTACGTACAGAGTTGCCAGCACTGACGCACAACGTTCAACGAAGGTACACCCATTCACGCATGTCTCCACGCAGAAGACGCTCTAGCTGAGAATCGAACTGGACAGCGTCTTACTGTGAGGTGACAATGCTACCGCAGCACCACCACCGCAGTTTACCCAGATCTGAGCTATATGAGTGGCAAAAAAAGAACTGAGGGGAGCAAGGTTAAGCACAACATCCCAATCCACTTTTTGAAGCCATAGCATATGCACACAGGAGGCATGCACAGACTTGCAAAAGGAGCTAAGAAACAAAATAAAACTAAACTGAGCACTGCAGAAGTGGATACTCCAACAGATACCCAATACAGAGACTTTTCAAACTCTTTTAAAGTGCTTAAAAGCAAACAAACCAAGAAGTGACAGCACGGCAGATAAAAAACATTTTTATTACAATAACATGAGCGCTTTTGCATAGAACCATTATGCTTCTTCAGACATAAAACAAAGCTACTACTTATTAGCTTCAATAAATATAAATATAAATATATATATATATATATATATATATATATATATATATATATATATATATATTATATGTTTTGTCATTGTTTTAGTTTAAAATGACATTTTATTACATAATTATTTGTTATTTCTGCAAGGAGTTTCTAAAAATGATGGCTGTATATTAGTCTTGGAATCATTTAGTGTTTCAGCAATATTGCTACCATCCAGTCCCCCGTAACCAGGCAACAACCTACCATCGTGCTGTAATTTTCCTTTGCGTGAATGGACGTTTTGCTGCTAGATGGTTATACGGTGAATGAAACAGAAAGCAACTGGTAAAATGCTACATGACAATATTGGGGTTTTAATGATCTACAAACATTTTTTCGTTCTAATTGGTCTCAACTTGTGATTTGTTATTTTTGTGCATAAAAATATCAATGTAGTAGCATTGTTTTATGTCTGAAGAAGCGTAGTGGTTCTACACGAAGGTGCTCATCTTATTTTTAATAAAAATGTTTGATTTTATCTGCTGTGTTGCTGCTTCTTGACTTGTTTGCTTTTGGAACTTGTTGAAGGTACCATGTTTTGTAACTTTATACGTTAGCAATGAATTTGTGTTTTTCTTGCTTTTAACGTGCTTGCCTAAATTTTTTCACTTACCTTTTGCACCATAGCATGTACAGCCTACTGTGTGTGATGCATTTTTCCTGCTAATACTATAAATACACAGTCAGCAATTTCTAGTAAAACCCTCGTAAAATGTGCATTCTCCTGTGCTGACATCACTGGAGCTTTCACTGCCCTTTAGTGAATTTTGGTGAACTCAATCCCTTAATGATCATAAATAAGGATAGAGTGGGAATCTGCTTGTAGTTTAAATAGATGCACCACTGTACATGAAGAAATATCACAACAGCACACGAGACTTCCCATCGCCCACCCATGTAAACTGAAGCTACAGTTAGAAAACCAATTTCAGTTAAATGAGGCTAATACAAAAATGAGGTAAACAACTTACAAAACAAAGGTGATTATGCTCTGATAAAATGATGCATAGAAGGATGGGACTGGTCCTGATAATTCTGGTAAATAGGTTGCCTTGTTAAGCAGCTGAAGTAATTTCACACTCACTGAAAGGGAAGTCCGCTGGCATCTTACATGGCTAGTCACAAGTGAAAGCAGCCCTCAACATACACACACAGGCACAATAATGACATTGTTCAACTACACTACCAAATTAAAGAACATCACTAAATGTATGCAAGCAGCTGCTTGCTTTTTGCAGATTCTTTCCATGCATGTGTAGGAACTATATAAGACAAAAATAACAAACGTAGGCTTTGACTAACATCAAGAAATCAGACTATTTCATCTGGCAGTATATTTTCTGTGGAAGTTTTCATTTTCTAAGTGCAACAGTAATCTCCAGAGTGTGTGGGGGGTACTGAAAAATACCAACCCTTTCATGGTGTAAGAGGGATCCATCTACTGAAACTTCATCATGATTCTGGGTAGGTCTGTATTCCTCAATACTGCCCTTTTGAATAGTATTGTTTATGTAAATTCAAGCAGATGAACAAAAATTATAAGTTTTCTTCAGAGAGAAGATTGCGCATTTGTATATTACAATATTAATTAAAAATTACAAAACACAAAGATGTTAAGAAATCAATTCAGGCTGGAATTAAATGCATCTGGACAAGAATAATGGAAAGACGTACTTATTTTCTGTCGTCACCTGGAATTTTTTATGAATTTCAGTGTGGAGTACCATTGCGGTCACCAAGGAAGTATTTGGCTCAGAGGACACACAAAATGGTGCCAAAATGGATGCACAGTATTAGCCAGTTCTGGTTGTGAAACACTGCCCAATGTATGGACTTATCATGGCTCCATCTGTGCATTTTTTAACTAA
>NC_056725.1:1257887555-1257892555 GCF_019279795.1 Protopterus annectens
GGAATATTAGCTGAACTGGAAGTTAGTCAGTGTTTGCTGAATTTCGTTATTTGCTAGTAATTACAGGTGTGGGGGTAGTCACATTCTTTGATTTCCTGCCCTTGCCTATTTAAGCGGTACAGTGTGAAATATTTTCTGCTTAAAAACCTCAGCTTTGGCCGGCTAAGAACTTGCTATATTCAACTAGACGTATAAGAGAATTTAAGTACCTTTATCTGCTCTTTTTTTTCAAAAAATACAGTATTTAAATTGATTTTAACTGTGTGGAAGGAATATTAGCTGAACTGGAAGTTAGTCAGTGTTTGCTGAATTTTGTTATTTGCTAGTAATTACAGGTGTGGGGGTAGTCACGTTCTTTGATTTCCTGTCCTTGCCTATTTAAGTGGTACAGTGTGAAATATTTTCTGCTTAAAAACCTCAGCTTTGGCCGGCTAAGAACTTGCTATATTCAACTGGACGTATAAGAGAATTTAAGTACCTTTATCTGCTCTTTTTTCAAAAAATACAGTATTTAAATTGATTTTAACTGTGTGGAAGGAATATTAGCTGAACTGGAAGTTAGTCAGTGTTTGCTGAATTTTGTTATTTGCTAGTAATTACAGGTGCAGGGGGAGTCACATTCTTTGATTTCCTGTCCTTGCCTATTTAAGCGGTACAGTGTGAAATATTTTCTGCTTAAAAACCTCAGCTTTGGCCGGCTAAGAACTTGCTATATTCAACTGGACGTATAAGAGAATTTAAGTACCTTTATCTGCTCTTTTTTTCAAAAAATACAGTATTTAAATTGATTTTAACTGTGTGGAAGGAATATTAGCTGAACTGGAAGTTAGTCAGTGTTTGCTGAATTTTGTTATTTGCTAGTAATTACAGGTGTGGGGGTAGTCACATTCTTTGATTTCCTGTCCTTACCTATTTAAGCGGTACAGCGTGAAATATTTTCTGCTTAAAAACCTCAGTTTGGCCGGCTAAGAACTTGCTATATTCAACTGGACGTATAAGAGAATTTAAGTACCTTTATCTGCTCTTTTTTTTTCCAAAAAATACAGTATTTAAATTGATTTTAACTGTGTGGAAGGAATATTAACTGAACTGGAAGTTTTCACTCTGCTCTTCAGTTAGTCCCACCCACCCTCCTTGTTTTTGTTTTGGTGTTAATCTTAGTGGCCTTGCAACTGCCCGCCCCTCTTGTAAATTTGTGTTTGGATAGTCCTTCTGGGCCCATCTCATTTGCTCACTCAACTGAGTGCAGTGAGATCATATTCTGATTTCAGGCACTCCTACTGTGTACAAAGAGAGCATCTGGGAAACAGAAAAAAAAAAAAATTTAAGCTTGTTTCCTGCCTTTCCTGTTAAGTGGTATAGACTATTTGTAGGCTTCTGAGCCCCCAAGCCCTTCTGTGTTGGAGGGAAGCCTTCTAGCTTAGTTTTTTTTTTCTTATAACTAGCCAGTTTTCTAGTTTCAGCACTCAAATCTGTTTCTTTGATCTCAGCAGTTGTTCAGAAAAAAAAGAAAAAGAAAAAAAAAATTTCATCTGCTTTTACTGTACTTGTGTTTCTACCTACTTTTTTTACTTTTGCATCATCTTAAAAGTACTCAATTGTATTTATTACTGCTTGGTGTAACTCATTCTAAGCCTTTTTGTTTAAACACTTGGGCTTCGGACCAGTTGTTTTGCACTGAGAGGGCTTGTGGTCTGCACTGTAGTGGCAGAACAGGTAGCTTACATCCTTCTAGGTTGGGAACTGCTGATTGAGGGCTCAGTGTCTGTTATTCTAAAAGTGTATTAATTCTGGTTTAAGCACTTGGGCTTTCAGGCCAGTTATTTTACATTAAGAGGGTTCATGGTCTGCACTCTTGTGGGAGGAGAGGCTGGACTCTGCCCTTCTGAGCTGGGAATTTCTGGTTGAAGGCTTAGAGTGCATGCATATCTGAACTGCTTCTTACTGAAGTTGGTGTGCCTTGTTTGCTGTGGCATAGACTGGATTCGGGCCTGCTGGATCTAGCTTTGTTTGTGTAACTTGAGCACTAATCCAGGCATTCTCTAAAGTATTCAATTGTATTTATTACTGCTTGGTAGTAACTTGATTAAAGTGTAGCTATCATTCTAAGTCTTTTGGATTAAGCACTTGGGCTTCAGACCAGTTGTTTTACATTAGGAAGGTTTGTGGCATACACTGTGGTGGCAGGACAGGTAGCTTTCATCCTTCTAAGTTGGGAACTGCTGATTGAGAGCCCAGTGTCTGTTATTCTTAAAGTGTATTAGTTCTGGTTTAAGCACTTGGGCTTCAGGCCAGTTATTTTACATTAAGAAGGTTTGTGGTCTGCACTCTTGTGGGAGAAGAGGCTGGACTCTGCCCTTCTGAGCTGGGAATTTCTGGTTAAAGGTTTATAGTACCTGAATATTTGAACTGTATCTTACTGAAATTGGTACACCTTGTTTGCTGTAGCATAGACTAGATCCAGGCCTGCTGAATCTAGCTTTGTTTATATGCTTGTTGTTTGTTTGCTTGTTATTTCCTGAACGCTAATTCCACCTAATACGCGGCTTCTCAGCGCTTCTGTGGATCACTAGTGGTATCTGCATTGCTTACTGTACTTATTTCCTTGTTTCACTTGAAAGAAAGTTACTGTTTGTCGTTTTTGCATTTAAGTTACCTGTAACACATTGCACTTAAGTTACCTGGCACTTGCTCACTAAAGCAATTATATAAGTCAGCACTAAAAATTAAAAGCACTACACCCTCACTCCCCACTGGCCCTGGTTTTCAATAATTAAGGAATTCCCAATATTATTCTAGCATGTCCAAGAGTCAGTTGTCAATCTCCTCTCCGGTCCAGCTGGTGAATCTGGGAATCTTGAGGCAATGTTACAACTGCCTCATGTACACAGACAACCCTCTCCTCCTCCCAACAAATTCCAACACATGTGAGAGATGCAACCATATAGCCAAACTGGAGGCTAAGCTCTCTCAACTCAGTACTGGCATAACCAGTTAGGAGGAGAAGGAAACCACACTCACTACAATTCCAGTCTCACATAGACCTACCACGACAGCAAACCAAACACATAATCACACAAAAACATACTCTGAGGCTCTAAATAAAGATCTGCCGAAGCAGCAGAGACCTCCAAAGCAGACACCCAAGCAGCCGCTACCCCAAAACAAAACACGTGCAACACATATCTCACAAAGCCAGTGTGCCAAACAGTCACAGCCCTTAAGACTAAACAACACACCTGATACACTTGTAATAGGTGACTATCGTCAGGCACACTGACGTCCCGCTCACCAGGCTGAACAAGGAGAGGGTCACGGTGAGCAGCCTGTCGGGCGCTAGGATCCGCCACATTACACAAGCACTCAGGTCACTCCAAGGCAAGTACAAATATGACTCAGTCATTGTCCATGCTGGTGTGAATGACCTGAGACGTACCTCCCTGGACTACATGAAGAGAGACATAAAGGAGCTCTCTGAGCATGTAGCCCAGGCCGGTATGACCCTGACTTTGAGTAGCATCTTACCCTCACCAAGAATAATGCCACAATATGAAGACAAGATGATCAATTTCAACAATTGGCTTAAGTACTGGTGTCATTCAAAGGGGATCCAATGCCTGTCAGCTTGGGATGATATGCTCAACAAGCCATGATGCTTCGCTAGGGACGGCTTGCACCTGTCACCCCTGGGCTTTCGGATATTGGCAAAGGCTCTTGCTACCCCCATAGTGCCTTTTTTAGGCAAGGCTCAAAAGACAAACCCACCTCCATAGGTATCACAAGGGATAAGAAACAAGAGTAATGCTACTCAACGCAAGAAGTCTAAACCTCAAGATGCATGCACTCGAAACTCTCCTTAGCATGGAGAACATCGATATCTGTGCAGTAACAGAAACCTGGTTCATGGTTCCCGAGAGCACCCCAGCACTAACAGGTTATACCTCATACCATGCTTTTCGGCCCCAAAACTTGGACCGAACCACAAAATGAGGGGGAGTATCGATATTCATCAAAGATACCCACACCTCCAGGTTGGTGGCAAAGCACGAAGCATCAGAGACTATCCATGTGCAACTAACAGTGGGTAAAACTGACTTCCAGTTTATAGCCTGCTACAGACCACCCTCCCAAACCCAGGAACCCCACTCGGCCTTCCTGAGAACACTGGAAAATATGAAGGTCTCTCCAAACAACATTATACTGGGTGACTTCAACTACCCAAACATAGACTGGGAGCATTACTCTAGCTCCAACACCCTAGCCCAAAGGTTCCTAGAATTTATAAACTCAAATGCTATAGAACAACTTGTTACCACTCCCACAAGAGGAGAAAACATACTGGACCTGATCATCACCAACATGGGGACTCTATGCTGCAGACCAGAAGTGTATCCCTCACTGGTAAGATCAGACCATAAACTAATCTCACTGGATATTCACATCCCGACCCCACCCCCTACCCAGAAAACCACAGTGAAAAACTTCTCTAAAGCAAATTTCACACTCCTCAAAACTGAGGTGGAATCCTTCAAAGCCCGGGCCTGTGGAAAATCTGGCCCAGACCACAGAATCCTTTATAAACGCATTCTATGAACACCTTCAGGAATGCATGGATCATACGATGCCAAATAAAATCAAGACCCAATCCTCCAAAGGCAGGCGTCCTGTCTGGTGGACCCCAGCCATAAACAAACTATACAATAGAAGGAGGAAGCTACTAAATGATAGAGCAAAATCCCAAAAAGGGAAGGCATCACTGATCAGTATTAGCAAAAATCTACGGGCACACATAAAATTGTCTAAGGCCAGCTTCGAGAGAAAAATTGCACAGGACACTAAGGATAATCACAAGGCTTTCTTTAGTTATGTTAGGAACCTGGGTGGTAATTCCCAGATATGCTCAGAATTAGTCCAAAATGACAAAAAATACACCGAACCCACAGACATTGCCAACATCCTAGCTGACAGGTTCAGTGTAAACTTCTCCCCCCCCCCCCTCC
>NC_056725.1:1257897555-1258082555 GCF_019279795.1 Protopterus annectens
CAAAGTAGGTGAGTATGCCCTTTCCCCAGGGACTGTGGAGTCTCAGGAGTCACATGTTCCTTCTCTGCATGCTCCAAGGATTAGCCTCAGAGCATTTGCAACAAAGTGTCAACATACACGTGTGTGTGTGTGTGTGTGTGTGTGTGTGTGTGTGTGTGTGTGTGTGTGTATAAAATATATATACATATACAAAACACAATACATATTTTATATAAGTGTCTCATCAAATACCAAACACTCAGAAAAGCAAACAAACAAACACAGATCATTTTAGATAAAATCTAAAATGACTGAAAATAACAAAAAACAAAAAAGTTCACTTTCCCACATACCCAAGATCATACAACAGTGGGGGTAAGGTCAAATTCCCAGACCCTACTGCAATGCAACCTCGTATAAAAAAAAGTAGTCAGCAAAACCACCATAACAAAGAACATTCGCTCAAATAACTGTTGCTCTTATAACACTAAAAAAGCATTTGCTGATATGACCTGCAACTATTTTGTGTGTGTATAAATACACACATATTCAGAGAGAGCGAGAAACAGACACACGTGTGTGTGTGTGTGTGTACTGCGTTCATGTGCACACACATACATGTAGAAATGCAAATTTTGTAAAGGGAATGATCCTATGTGAATAATTATATTACTATGTCAAGTTACATGTTTAGGAAGGGCTACATCAAGGATATAGTGGAGAACACAAATTTCAGACTAGTGGGTGACATCTGTGGAGAAATTGTGGGCAAGTGTTGTTAGTATGCAGGCAGTCTGAAGATGAAGATGAAGGTTGCAAACATTGTTAGACATAGACACAACTTAGGTAAGGCACATGTAAAAGACAATACTATAAGTCATGGAGGAATAAACTGTGGAACTGTAGGGACTATTGGAAGGAATGGTGCAAGTTGAGAACTGGAAATGCAATGTGGTCAGCACAAGTCTTTCATGGAAGGAGGGAAGTTAGTAACTGAAAGAAACTAAATTACATTAGAATATGAAGTACTGGGACACAGCAAGAAAAAGCAAGTTAACAGCTCATAACAGCAAAATGATCTTCACTGATAAAGTTTCTGCTTGTGTAGCAGGAAGGAAAGAAAGAATGTCTTCAGCAGCAGTGAGACTACAGTAGCAAACAGAGTGTAGAAATTCTGAATGAGTAAAGCTGAAGGAATACTCTGACTTTAAGAGCCTGGCAAAGTACAGTTGTGCACACTTACCATAAATGTAGATGTTCGAGTGTATTCACTGTTGCAGTCATTACATTTGGGTAATCTGCTTGTAGGTAGCCCTCAGTCGGCCTGATTAACAAAGTCTTGGGTCCTGCGTCGGTTGCTGTCCCTTCTTCCATGACGTCAGGTTGTCAGGGATATAAAACATGCAGCCGACGCCATTACATCAGTTTTCTTGCCCCAGATGTCAGGTACCCCCCAATGGGGAGCAATTAAATATAAAAGTACAATGATATACCTCCAACAAAAAAAAATACACCAAAAAGGCTTTTAAGCATAGTGAAGGAAAGTAGAGGTATAGCCAAAAGATGTTAGGGGGCTGGAGGGAGGGTAACCAGGACTGCAACAGTGAATACACTCTAACATCTACATTTATGGCACGTGTACATACCTGTACTATGTTCTTCGTGTTTCACTGTTGCAGTCATTACATTTCGGTAGATTCCCAAAGCTATGGTTGGGAGGAGGAATTTAGACAGCATTAGGACCAGCTATAAGGCCCTGCAAGACTGCAATGGCAAAGCCACCTCTGGATTTAGAGAAAATTGGCAAATGATAATGCTTGGTGAAAGTATGCACAGAACTCCAGGTAGCAGCTTCTAGGATGTCCCTGGTAGGGACACCTCTGAGAAAGGCTGCAGAGGTAGATGCAGCCCTGGTGGAGTGAGGTCTGATCCCCTGGGTGATAGGTTTTCCCTGGTGCTTATAGCAGAAATGAATGCAATGGCCTATCCATTTAGAAATGGTTTGCTTTGAAATAGCCTTCCCCTCTGCCCCTGCAGCAAATGCCACCAGCAGCAGTTGTTCAGATTTCCTTTGAGGTTTAGTCCTGTCCAAGTAGAATCTAAGTTGTCTGTGCACATCTAAGGAATGCAGTATCCATCCCCCTTTGTTCTGTGGATTGGGAAAGAAGGTTGGCAAATGAATAAACTGATTAAGAGCCACACTGCATACCACCTTGGGCATGAAGGATGGACTGGTTCTGAGGGACACCCTGTCCGCATGAAAGATGATGAAAGGCTCCACTGCCATAAGGGCCTGTAATTCAGATACCCTTCTAGCTGAAGTGATTGCTAAAAGGAAAGCTGTTTTCCAAGAAAGAAATTTTAAGTCTGCAGTAGCAGCTGGCTCGAAAGGAGGTAGAGTGAGTTTCTCCAAAACAAAGTTAAGGTCTCAGGCTGGGGTTGGAGCTCTCCTGGGTGGTCTCAAATTTTGGCCCCTCTGAGGAACTGCTTGAGCAGTGGATGAGAGAAGAGGGGAGGTTCTGTGTTATAATGAGCTGAAATGGCTGAGGCGTGGATTTTAATGGAGGAAAAAGACAGGCCCTTGTGAAGCATCTCAGTTAAGTATTGTAAAATCTGAGGTAAATTGGGCCTGCTGTGCTCATCCCTTGAGATTGGTTCCAGGCACAGAATCTTTTCTATTTTTCAGCATAAGATTTTCTAGTACTAGGCCTCCTTGCCTATAAAATGATATCCATCACAGGTTTACTGAGGGATGGTAGGGGAGAGATTATGTAATTAGCCAGGCTGCAAGGTTCAGTGTTAGAAGCTGTGGGTGCAGAATCTGGTTCTCCTGCTGAAACAACAGGGAAGGCCTCTGAGGCAGGTGCCACGGGGATAACCATGAGACACTGCGCAAGAGGGGGTACCAGTGTTGGCGTGGCCAGTCTGGAGCAATCAAAATAATCCTTGGTTTGTCCTGTTTGATTTTAGTAGTACTTTGGAAGGCAGAGGCAGAGGGGGGGAAGGCACACACTGATGTTTTTTTCCAGCTGAAGGACAGAGCATCCACTTTCCAGGCTTGCTTGTGGGGAGTCCTTGTGCAAAATATGCCCAATTGGTAGTTCTGTGGAGAGTCAAACAGGTCTGTACCTGGGCTCCCCCATTTCCTTATCAACATGTTGAAAATCCTTGGTTCCAGTTTCCATTCGTGTGGGTCCATGAGGTTTCTGCTTAGTCCGTCAGTGTATTTAATTTTCCTGGCGGGAATTGAGCTTGTAGGTGCACTTGGTAGCTCAAGGCTGTGTTCCACAATGCCATAGCTAGTCTGCAGAGGGGGTAAGAATGTGTACCCCCTACTTGTTTATGTACCACATAACAGTGGTGTTGTCCGTCTTTGCCATAAGTTGTCCTGGAAGAATGTGGTCCTTGAAGGCTGTAAGGGCATTCTGTACAGCTAACATTTCTTTTTGACTGACATGCAGGTGCATTTGACTTGGGTTCCATTTGCCCTGAATGCACTTCCCTGCCAGGTGATCCCCCCATGCATAGTCTGTCTGATGCGTCTGTTAGGGTTTGGGCGGCAGGGGGTAGTGTGAAAGGTAGTCCCTTGTTTTGGTGGCAGGCCTCTGTCCACCAAAGGAATTCTAGGTGTAGGCAAGGTATGATAGGAATCATTGCTTCTAGATCCTGAGAATGTTGACACCATAGGCTTTTTAGATACCGCTGTAGTTTCCTCATATGCAGTCTTGCATATGGAATTAGAAGAATGCAGGAGGCCATGAACCCCAAGGCTTGCAGTATTTGTCTTGCAGATAGCAGGGTTTTTTTGGCCACTTGTTTGAAGTAGGTTGTCAAATTAATTTGTTTCTCTGGCATGAGGTAAGCCATCTGGGAAGTTGTATTCAAGCTTGCTCCCAGGAATATAATTTGTTGACAGGGTACCAGGTGTGATTTTGTTTCGTTTATGGTGTACCCCAGACAAGTTATAACCCTTTGTACAAAGGCCAGATGATTCAAAAGTATGTCCCGGCTTTCTGCCTGAATTAGACAATCGTCCAGGTGTGGGTATATCTGAATATTTCTTTGCCTGCAAAATGCAATAACTGGAGCTAGGCACTTTGTAAATACCTTGGGCACAGTAGATAAGCCAAACAGCAGTGCAGAGAACTGATAGTGCGTGTAGCCTGCTTTGAAGCATAGGTATCTTCTGCAAGATTCCCTGATTGGGATGTGTAGGTATGCTTCCTTCAAATCGAGTGTTGCCAACCAGGCATCTTTGCCTAGCATAGGAAGTAATTGGTGAAGAATCAGCATCTTTAATTTTTGAATTTCCAAAAAGGTGTTTAGAGTAGACAGGTCCAGGATAGGACGCCATGAATTGTCTTTTCTGGGTACCAGGAAAAGTCTTGAGTAAAAACCTAGTCCCTTTTCCTTTTCCGCTACCAGTTAAATAGTCCCATGCTCAAGAGAGAAAGTACTTGTTTTTGGGCCTCTGCCCACTGATTTGGGGGTAGGTCCGGCCACCCACTTGGTGTTGGCAAAATGTGGAAGTGAAATCTGTATCCCTGGGACACTATATTTAAAACCCATTTGTCCTGGGTAATGAGTTCCTAGTTCTTTGCATGAAGAGCAATCTTTCCCCCCAAAGTGGCAGTCAGTTGATAAGTGCTTGGAAATTTTAAACGAAAGTCATTGAGACAGTTTTCCATAGGGGGAGTCTTATTACTCACAGATTTGGAAGTGGAGGCCCCCCACTGCTTAGTCCTGTGTGCCCCCTGTGACTGAAACCTGGGATTTTGCTGTGTCTGTGTTTGGTTTGAGAAGACCTGGTAGGGGCTGGAAAGGACCAATTCTTAGAGGGCCAGTGCCTACTAAATCTAGGAGGCTGAACTTGTAAGAAATCTTTAAGTTTTCATAGATTTAGCTTCATCTTCCATCTTTTTAAGAACTTCCTCAGCCTTGTTGCCAAACAGGCGGTCCTGATTTAAGGGAGCATCCAACAATTTAGCTTTAACATGATCAGGCAAAGACTGCTCCTTTAGCCAAGCATGCCTTCTGAGCACAGACCCAGTAACAGCAGCTCTGCAAGAGGCCTCTAATGAATCAAAACCACACTACAAAGTATGTTTTCCAACTTATTCAGCAGAATGCATTAAATCCTGTAATTCTTTATTTTCCACACAGTTAGGAATCAACATCATTTTCTGTTTAAGTAACCCAATGACATGTTGCTGATGCTTTAACATGTGAAACTGGCAGTTTAAAGCCCTAATGGCCAAGGTTGCATAAGTGTAAACCTTCGTACCCCATCTATCCAGTGCCCTGGAGTCTCTATCAAAAGGGGTAGGATTTTTAGCAGTAGAAGCCTTAAGACCCATGGGCCCCTGTAAAATAGTCTCTGGATCCGCAATAGGATTTTTAAAAATGAACTTGTGTGACTCAGGGACCCTGTAGTATCTGTCAGGTTTTCTGGGAGCAGGAGGCAAGGAATCAGGGGCCAAACTAGATTTCAAAAAGGCATCATCAACAATGTCTAATACAGGAGGAATAGCTAAAGGCCTATGCTGAGATAGGAGTAAGAAATCAATAAGCCTCTTTTTTGAATCAGAAAAATCCTGGCATTCACAGTGGAAATGCTCCCTTAGAGTTTGCAAGGTTTCCCCAAAAGAAAAATCCTCTGGAGGGGAAGCAGTGGGAATTGAGTCCTGTGCATCAGAATCCTCATAAGTAGATAAGGGCAAATCCAGATCATCAGAAGAATCAGGAAAAACAGAATCCTGATCAGAAGATTCATAAACAACTTCAGTCCTAGGCCTCTTAGAAAGGGGGGATTGGCTACCCCTGATTAGAGTTATTAAATCTTCAGCCATTCTTATCATTTGTTTTTCAGGCATAGAGGCCTGAGCATGTGGCCTGGGCGTCGGTTTTTTAGGCATGGTTCGAGATTTAGGCCTAAGTGAAGAAGGAGGCGTTGGTTTAATATGCAAGTCCGTAGGTCTGAATACACCTTCAGAAGCCGGTGCCTACACAGCGGCTCTGGACTCATCCAAGGTAGAGACATCCGCAGGTTTCACAGTTGAAGCATCTCGCGGCATACTGGACTCTGAATAGGTCTCGGTAGAGGCCTGCGAATCAGAAGTAGCGAGTATCAGGGGCTGCGAAAGTGCCTTACTGTGTACCGGCGAACTTGTGACTGGTTTAGGAGAAGCGTCGTCAGCAGTTTTGGACCTTGGCGGCCTGTGTCTGTCTTTATCTTTGCATTTTTTCGAATCCCGGTAGTTGGATGGCTCACCGACGACATTTCTGGATAATTAAACACAGAACCGAAATATTTAGAGGCGAAAATATACCGACGACGGATAGTGTGCTGATTAAACAAAGCACAAAGCCAACAGCAAGGTACGTCATGGTCAGGGCCTAGGCAAGGAATACAGTATGAATGAAAATCTTTATGAGGTATTTGCTTTCCACAAGTAATGCAATTATTAACTTTTACTGACATCGGTAAGGAGCAAGAAAAAGTTTCCCGAAAAGGGGTACTTAGCTTTAGTTGAAGACTTCGGTTCTGAAACTCGAAAATGAAAATTTCAGGAGTCGGCCGACCGGCACTTGCGATCTGCTTCTGTTTCGGGCACCGCATGGCAAGAAAGACTGGTGTAATGGCGACAGCTGCATGTTTTATATCCCTGATGACCTGACGTCATGGAAGAAGGGACAGCAACCTACGCAGGACCCATGACTTTGTTAATCAGGCCGACTGAGGGCTACCTGCAAGCAGATAACCCAAATGTAATGACTGCAACAGTGAAACACGAAGAACATCTGGGCTATATGCAATATCATCCTTCTCAAACCAGGAAATGTCTCTGTAAGCAGAAAGAGACTCATTTACTCTGTCTGTAGCTGCAGGAAATCCAAGCTGCATCTATTGCACAGCAAAAAAAAAAAAAAAAAAAAGTGTAGTCCCACTTACAGGGTGAGGATATTTTCCAGTACTGTAGTAAGGGTACCCAATGAGGTGTAAAATACAACTTTTGTACGCCTTTTCCTAATGCAAAAACAACAGACTGATCTCATATTATCAGCGAACCAGTGATCAGCTAAAAGTATGCACTGAATGATAACAACATCTAGTTGGAATGAAGATAAGGTCAGGAATAAAGCACTCAGTACAGTGCTCTCTACAGCTACAATGAACACGTGAAATGTCACCCAACAACCAGCTTCTCTGTACTAGTGTGGCCTATTATCAGTTGTTTGTGATGCATGGAATTTGTCTGAGCCTCCTTCCTAGACAGAGGTTCCCAGTCACCTGGGAGGTTGCTATGGAAATATAAAAGTGGACAAGAAGAACGCTTAAAACATAAACTGGGATTAAATAAACTTTTGTGCTGAAAACTGGTCTATACAGTGATTAATATTCAAACAGCAGTTTTCTTTAAGTTAAGCTGGTCAAAGCTGACTGATGAAAAACTGATGTTTACAGAAGAAGCAGCATCTTACCATGTGAACCACTTTTGTCCAAAAAATTGCTTAGATTGAACAGTGTATTTCTAGATGCCAAGTACTGGATGAATCTCTGCAAAACGAAAAAAAAAAAACATTATTTACTAAGAGTTCAGAGCTGTGAAAAAGATACTTAACAATGACTGCCACCCTCCAACATTCTGGATGGTTTCCAGCCTAGTGTCTTTGACAAGAAAAGCTTAGACTGCCCACAACAGCTGGCAATGAACATTCCACTGATAGGATCTTAATGAATTAATTAATACATTTTACCTTCAGCACAGTGCAACACTAAGTAAAGAAAACAACTATGAAAAGGGTATGTGAATCTTTTGTGATGGGTAACTCATTTTCCTAGGACACACTGCAAATATAATCCCCACTCCCTGTAAAGCATGTGACCATACACTGGCAGACATTACTGGAAAAAGCTGTAATACTTTCATGTGAACACTACTGTGACATAACACAACATTAATGTCAAAACTGTGCAATAACTAATCCGTACTTTTTGCACTATCAGTCTAACAACAGAGACTCACTGAACAATGACCAAATGAAAAGTAGTTGTTACTGCATTGTGAGCTGTGCAACATCTACAGAGTTGTTCACCTTTAAAGACAACAAAAAGACTGGCATAACACATGGACTTTCAATGTTAATGCTATACTCCCACATGTGAAATAAACTTTAGCAAGAGAACCAAACAAGACGGCAAGGATGGAATCACTTGAAAGGACCATTCACTTCCAAGGCAGGCTGTGCATCAGGAGTTTGCCAGAAAGTACATCCCCAGTTATCATAATGATGGTTATATCATAACATTCACTGTGTGCCCACCTACAGCAAAGTAGTAGTGCCAGATATCTTAAGAACTTGTTCTTTTCTTTATCTGAACTCTATCCCACCTTCAGTATCCCATGAACAGGTAAACTACACGCATATTCTTGTACTTCTTCATGCCTGATGATCAGTGTAGTGACTTGTTAGTTGAAACACACCCCCACAGTACCGCCTCTGACACAGATAAGGCAATGTGTACCATAACCAGCATTAAAGGAAAAGATGCGGGGGATAAGGCCCTGGGATGAAGTCAAAAAGCTAACTAAACAAAAAAAAAAAAGAGAGAGAAAGAATGCCCATCATATACTTTTGGTACTGCTTTTAAAATCTCAAAAGTGGTCTGCAGTAACAAAAAGTGGCTGGCAGCAGAGGCTCAATGGTTTTGTCTTACAACTCCACATTCCAGCGTTCAAGGTTAACTTACTATTACTTTCTGTGTGGATTACCGTGTTTGCATTTCTTCCCACTTGTATCGGTTTTCTCCTTATACTCTGATTTCAGTCTCACCTTCCAGAAACATGCTGACTTACTCACTATACTAAACTGTGCTTGCATGTGTATACATGTATGTCTGCATACAAGTGTGTGTGTGTCTATATATATATATATATATATATATATATATATATATATATATACACACACATACACACACACACACACACACACACATATACACAGACACACACACACACACACACACACACACAACCATTCATTAAGTTAATAAATGTTAAAATAAAAATTACCCAGTTAGCAAACACTAAATTAAAAATAAAAATATAACCATAAATATCTAACACATAGCTGCTTCAGAAAGCATAGCAAACTACTAAACTTGTTTCAGAGTTTTTATTAAAAGAAGTCTTGTAAAATAAGACACATGTTCCAATGTTGATGATAAATATATAAAGGATTAACCTGCATTAGGGAACCGGGAAAAAGCCAAAAGACACAACAACTACTAAGATAAAAATGTAGGGTAATGAAGTAAAGATGAGACACTGGTATTTTCCCACCTACCTGTCAAAACAGAGCGATTTAAGGAATGGGTAGTGGAAATTATCCAAGAGTTATTAGGGAAGATAGAAAGTACCTAGAAGTTATAGCTACTGAGTAGCATAAAATAAAAGCGGAGTTTAAAAATAGGGTAGAAATAAAAGAAAAATAGATCTGATTAAGAAGTAATAAGAATTACTTAGAGGGGCTGACAAATGGTAAAGTATCACAAAACAAGAGGAATCTCACAGAACAAAAAAGAGGCACACTGCAGAGTGCTAAACAGAAAATAAGGGAGTAACTGGATAATATGGAGTAACTGGATAATATGGATGAGTTTAGAAATATTTCTTTTAAGCAATTGCATTTTTGACAATAACTCCAGAACACAAAAACTTTAGCCACAATGATTTAGACAATGGAAAGTAGAAAGAGTTGTTGCCAAACTTAGGGAACCTATAACAAGAAAAATAATCAGAGATCCTGTAGAAGTATTATAGATATTTCGGGAATTTTATGAAAATCTGTACAAAGCAGAGAAGTGGGGAAATTAAGAAAAAGCACAAATAGAAACAATTATGGAATACTTAAACATGTCATCTACCTAACAGCTAAGATAGGAGGAGATGATAGAAAAAGGTGATGCATAACCAACATGCAGGGAATTCTCCAGGAATAGATGGTATTCCAGTGGAAGTTTGGAAGCCAGAGGAGAAGAAAGTAAGGAAGATCTGGAAGGTTTTGTTTAACAGTACTTTAAAAGGAAGGGAGGTATTAATATCCTGGAAAAAAGCTGTGGTGTTTGTAATACCTAAAGATGGTAAAGACTCATCTGATCCAACTTTATATAATTCCATTTCAATTTTAAACCATGATCATAACATGATTATGTCTATAATGGCTAAAAGAATGGCAAATGTGATGACAAAATTGACAGATATGGACCAATGTGGTTTTGTGAAGGGGGAGGCAAACATCTGACAACATTAATAGAACAATGATAATCCAGAAAGTAAGAAAATACTGCTGTTCCTGGTGGGTCTTGAAGGAGAGAAAGCATTCAACAGAGTAAACTGGGATTTTAAGAGTAGGGCAATGGAAGCATTTGCATTTCCTGATCCAATAACAAGGTTAATTAGAAGGATATTGAAGGCACTGGAGGCAAAAATCAAAGTGGGAGGGTCCCTCTCTGATAAGTCGTGTCTGAACAGAGGGACCAAGCAGAGGTGTCCTCTTTCCTTTTTGTTACATTTATAACCACTGGCAAAGAAATCAAGGGACTCAGAAATTCAAGGATATACTTGGTATGGTGTTCAAGAAAAGTTTGTTTTATTTGCAGATATTTTTATTTTGTACCCGATGGAACCAGAAAAAAAGACCTCTCAGTGTTGTGGAACATTCTGAGACAGTTCTGGGTTTTATCAGGATATAAAATTAACGATAAAATAAAGGCTATAGTTATAAACAAAGTACCCACACCACCTGAATTGGTTCAGCAATGCCAATATTTACGTGGACATGATAAAATTAAGTACTTAGGAATATGGATTAAGATGGATTCTGTTACAGCAGCTAAGGATATTTGGAAAAGACTAAAGAAAAGATAAAACAAAAACTGAGAAAATGGAAGCCCTTGCCTGTGGATAGCAACATACAAGCAGTAAAAATGTTTTCAGTCCCTTAAGTTTTATATACAAGTTAGGTATATTTGCATTAATCAGAAGAGAAGTTGAGGACAGTAATTAATAAACAGTTGAAGGATTTTATTTAGGAGTGGAAGAGGGCAAGAGTCAAATGGGAAAAGTTGATCTTCCCAATAGAAAAGGAGGTCTATGATTACCTGATTTGAAGAAATATTTCTAGAGCTACACAGTTAAGACTCATATATGACACAAGCAGAAAGCTACAACTCTAACTGGAAAGGGATGATGAAGCGTGCAGGTAATTTAAGAAATAAGGAAAGAATGGGATTTGGGACGCAGATTTTTAATGAGAACAACAATAGTCACATATATTATATATTCACAAAGTAACATAAAATACACTAAAAACTAAGCCAACACAGGAATGGAGAAAGGAGATTCTGCCTATAGGGTTGACTGCATTTATGGGTATAGAGAATAAGCAAGAAGGGGCTGGAATTTACTGCAGGAAACCAGCAAAGGAAGCAAGGCATTGGGAACAACTAATTAGAGCTGGAAAGTTAACAGAATGGAAAGAGGCCAAGAAGACATTTGGATTGCAGGCTAGTGATTGCCTTCCCTGTCGGGGATTGATAAGAGTATAGACAAAGAGAAAGGGATGAGGGAATCCTAAATGAAAAACCTGCACTGATTGAGTTTCCAAATGAATCTAGAACAGAAACCCCTATTTAAAAAGGGATAATTAGTAGGGTATATAAACATATTGCACAATAACTATAGGAATCAGTCAGAAGAGGTCAGATAAAATTGGGAAGAGCGATTAGATATGCAGTTCCCAAAGAAGCAATGAGAGGACATATACATGGCTCCCAAATATGCAACAAAGTCTAGAAGATTTAGGATTTTTGCCTGGAAGAGTTTGCAAAGATACTTTCACACCCCAAACAGACTCCAAAGAACTTTTCCTCAGTCAGATGACAAATATTGGAGGTAAGAATATAAAGAAAGAAATAAAGAAAGAGGTAACCGACAACATATGTTTTGGGTCTGTAATGAGTTGTCACTCTTTAAAAATCCAGTACATAGTACTTTGTCAGGAATACCAGGTGACCAAATGAGTATAACTGAGGAAATGATTTTTTGAGCTGGGATGCAGGATCTGAATTGCCTAGACCACAGTAAGGCCTTGTTAAGTTTCACTCTGGTGGTTGTCAAAAATTGAATTACTAGAAAATGGTAGTCAAAATCTAAGCCGAGTACACTTGAAGTAGTGAATATTGTAACAGAGATAAAAGAACAGGAAGTGGGATGTTTAGAAACGGGTAGGAGTAACTAACAAAGATAAATGGAAATTGTGGGAACAATACATGCAGAAAAATGTTTTGGAGAAGGAAGGAGGTTTAAGATAAGGCAGGAACTGAACAATTTAACATTGTTTATATGATATATAATAATATATGTGACGTACAATGTTTGTAAATGTGAACTTGTTAATATGGTTTGATTACTTTTATATAAACGTAAGTTTGCCTGTGTCACAAGCAATAAATTCAATAAAGGTGTTTAAAAAAAATAAAAAGCTAGATGTATCTATTTATGCATTACTTATTGCACTTTTGTTACCCAGGAAGGACCAAATAGGTAAATGCCATTTACAATGGACACCAGGGTTGAAACTTCCATTAAATATTAATTTAATATCCTGAAAATAAGTTTTATAAATATAACATTAAAGTTAGATATTAAAAGTATAGTACAGTTTGCATAATGTACGAGTGGAATGAGTTCACAAAATACAATATTAAAGATGGATATTAAAAGTAAAGTACAGTTTACGAGACTTCAAAGACGGCTGCACCTGACCAACAGCTTCATTTCAGCTCTCGCAGTGTGAAAAAAATGAGAAGTAAGGCCTAGTAATTATGCCAACTTGAATAAAATTCAGTTATTGGCTAGTAAGTACGCTGCCTGGTGGATGAGCAAATTTAAGGACCTGAAAGAAAATCAACTAGAAAAAGTGAAGAGTAAACATTGACTGGGAAAAATCCTGCAGCTGTTCAGCAAAAGCAGTTCAAGCTCCAGCTTTGGTACAAGACATGGCTTCCAGTAATTTAGAAGAATCAAATGTACTCGGAGCTGATTAAAATAAATAAAACACTGAAGGAGTATATCAATGCAAATAACAAAAGGCTAGATAAAACAGAAAAAAAATGCAAGTATCAGAAGCAAAAATAAAGAAAAGGCTAGATGAGTATGAAACTTCTCAGAGAGACCCGTTTCAAAAAACAGTAAGAGTTCCAGGATACAGCACACAGAAAAAAAAGAAACTAGGTCTTACCATAATGTTCCATCTGTGTTGTTGATTTTCATTCAGCTCGAGAGTTTTTGGCTGGCATGAGCTTGGTATAAGGCCGACTCAGTTCTGAGGACGGAACAGACATCCCATCCATAATGAATGAATGAAGATTAACATCAGATACTGAGATTTTCTGCTGTATCAGAGAAACTGGAAGGTACAGACTATTAATTTTATAAAAGCACAAATAAGCAACTGGACTGGTATTCCACAGAATGATTTGTTAACTGAAAGGGGACATTGAGCCAATCAGCCAAGACAAGTATCAGTAAAGATGCAATCATACCAATGTAAAGAGTTGATCCTGAACAAACTGTAGCAGAAGAGCAAAGTATAAAAACTGGAAACAGCAGAGTGCAAATAAAATGATTACTCACAGGACACCAGGAAGAAAAGTAAATTTATTTCAGCAATCTGGGAATGTTGAGAGGCATGTGTGAGATTCAAAGTGGATGTATCCATATGACATCAGAATATTTTTTCATGGAGGATCAGACACTTTCTAATGGCAGAACACGCTAAGGAGGCAAAGCAAAAGTCTATTCAACGAAAAAAGTGAGCCTTCAAACAGAAGGGAACTCTGCTTCTCATTCTTCTGACAATAAAGCACATAGGGAGACTTTGTGAAACCTTTACTGGTTTATACTAAAGAACTTGTGTATTTTAACTGTGATCTGCAGTTTTGCTTCAGTCCTATGTGTATATTGTAAATAGTTTTTACCTTGTTTAATAATTTGTCTTAAAATGAGAATACTGTTTGTCATTTGTTGTCTTTTACTTTTCTTGGAAAACTTAATAAAATATTTTGAAAAAAAAAAAAAAAACCTTTACCAGTGTTCCAAAAGAAAATGCTTGAGAGGCAGAAAAAAAGCACAGACATTGAATAGAAGAATCAGGAGTAGCTTGGACTCGAACCAGAGTCTGGTATTAGGAGATGAAGAGGAAGAACAGCAACACTGAAATTAGTGAATAAATGTGAAATTATAAAACATCAATCACATTTGTGAAACATTGGTTTGGAAGAAAAAACTGGCTGACAAAGACTGGACTTTTGTTGACTTTGTTAAACCTGTTGGTAGAACATAAAGCATATAACCCACTTTGTGTCATTAATGTTTAGAAGGACACAGAAGAGGAAAAGGTAACTGCATGTAAAACAATTTTTGTTCTTAACAGTATCTGCATAAAACATTTTATTATATAACTGAAGCACAGACCTCCTCCAAACACAAAATACACAATGTATAGTCCGCTTTCCCGCACAATAAAGGGATTTCCTCCAAAATCAAAAAACGTTTCCTCCACCGATAGTTGCAAATAAATTTATTGTAGTAAACAGTTAAAACAAGTTAAGTCCACCATAAACCAACACCGGTAATCCGTTTCTTGGTTTGGCTAAATAACAGCAAACAACCAACACCACCAGCCCGTCTTACAAATAAACCATGAGATTGAGCTCGCTTTCGTCCATAGATTACTGGACTTCTTCAGAATCTACGTATTCCATTCAGATGAGCTCTTAAATACATATCTAGAAGTGCCAGTTGTTCAATTAACATAATTAATTGTAATTGCAATTAGTTTTAAAGGTATATGTAGTTTTGTAAAAAACTGTCTTTTGTAATACAAACCACTTAAAAAATGTGTCCATATAACACTGTTACACATACTTAAGAATACATATGTATATGTGTGTATGTGTATGTTCATCCAACCCCTCAATTTTTTAAAATGTACGCATATTAATATAAATGAATATTATTTAATAAACTAAGTTAATGTGCCTATAATCGTTCCTATAAAGTGTGTTGATATAGTATTAAAAAATGTATTTATATAGATGTTTATCCAATATATAAATAAATACATAAATATTGTAATATATGTGCAAGAGTATAACTATAAACATAGGTGTACATTTAGTTATAAGTAAATATAAATACATAAATAAAATATAAATATATATATATATATATATATATATATATATATATATATATATATATATGTATATTTAAATATATTAATTATTACCAATAAATAATGCACAATGTACCATTAAAATATTAAATATAGAATATTAAATATGATGTATATGAATTAATAAAATAAGTGTATGATAAAATATAACAATAATGAACACTCATAAAACCTAATAAAACACTGAAAATGAGATAATTGACAATTGTCAATGAGTCCACTAATGTGAATATTTACATATGTCATTTTTCATTATTACACTGTTTCGGGTTATTGGCCAGTATTTTTAGCACTGGTTTTATGGATATATATATGATCATTCAGGCCCTTATGGCAACATACATCCAATCTCATCTGCCAAATAAGTTCCCTGAATTCCAGGAATGTTTCCCAGTCTCCCCCTCTATCACAGGCCTTTACTTCCTCCAATACCCAAAACTTAATGTTTGCATTCTTACACATACTAACGTGTCTGTATAATGCATTATTTTCATTTTTCTTTGATATATCTCTCATATGTTCATATATTCTCGTTCTTAGTTGTCTTTCGGTTTTCCCCACATAATATGCCCAGCAGTCCAAACAGTATGCTAGGTATACCACCCATTATAACAACTGTAATATTTATTACTTCTAAACTTGCATCCTGTGTTTTTTAACCATAGTTCCTTGCTTCCTGTCAAAAAAGAACATTGGGCACATCTACCACACTTAAATGTGCCCACTCTTCTACTTGCTCCTTGTTCCCTATGTGTATCTTTTTTAAATTCAAACATTTTCTTTAAATTTGTGTTCTTTCTATAACAAATTTTTAGTGGTTCCTGAAATATTGATGGTTTGTTGGTCATTCTGGAGAACATATTCCAAACCTCATTTATCCCTTTCCTTAACCAACCAAACCCATAGAAGTATGTTAATGTCAACCGGGGTGTATTTCCTATGTGGGTAATCTCTGTCCTTTCATCATTGTTGTTAATAATGATCGTATTAGTGGACTCATTTCTACTCGTGTTTACATTCATATTTGTCATAGGGATATTTCCTAGAAGTGGCATATATCTAATATTTCTTTGTTTTATAACATCTTTTTTAACCCTTTTTATGAGACCGTCGGGGTACCCTCTTTCACTAAATAATTTGTAAATTGTCTTCATTTCTTCCAAAAACTCACCCCTGTCACTGGTCATTCTGGAGGCTCTTATCATTTGCCCCTTTACCACATTTTTCTTCAAAAATAAGGGGTGGTCACTCTCAAAGTGGACATAAGAATTGGAAAAACAAGCTTTTCTATATATTCTGGATTTATATTTCTTGTCATTTTTGTTCTTACTAATAGTAACATCCAAATAGTTCACTTGGTCTGATGTTAAATCAAACGTAAACCTAAGGAACGGTGTAGTATTGTTTATATACTGTATAAAGTCTTTCACCTGCTGGGTCGTGCCATCCCATATAATAAAAATGTCCAGAAATCTGAAATATTTCACAATATAGTCTTTGTATTTTGATTTTAACACGAAATTCAATTCCCAGAACAACATTATTATATTGGCGCACAGGCCGACCCCATTGCTACACCGTCCTTTTGATGATATATGTCCCCTTGAAAGTAGATGAAATTATTTTTTAATACTAACTCCATACTTTCTAAAACTAATCTGAAGTCATTGTTATTCAGAAACTTAAAATCCACCAACATATGTTCAAACCATGTAAGTCCTACATCATGAGGTATAACTGAAAACAGGTCTTTTACATCGATTGTTATGAACAAATATCTGTCTTGGTATGGGATATCATTAAATTTCTTTAAAAAATCCCAAGAATCAATTAAAATGTGGGGGTAGTCTTTGCTAAATTGTTTTAATTTTGTGTCTACCAGTATCGCCAGAGGTTGTGTTTTTGAACCCTGAGATGTAACTATAGGTCTCAAAGGAGGGTTGTCAACCTGCTTGTGTATCTTTGGGATTCCAAATATTTCTGGAACTATAGGTTTAGGGACTTTCAAGTAGTTATACATGTCTACATCCATTAGCCCTTGTAGTAAGTTGTCCTGAAGGATGTAATCTATCTTCCTATAACACATATTCATCTCATTTTTAGACGCTAAGTTATATCTATCTTCATTGTTCAGAATTTCCAACATCTTTTTGGTATAGTCCCAGTGGTCCATAAGGACCACACCTCCCCCCTTGTCAGGTTTCATAATTCTTAACTTTTCATTTTCTTGAAGTTTTTTAAGAACATCCTTTTCCTCTGGGGTTAAATTACTAAAATCTTGTGTTTTCTCATTGGGTACAAATCCTTGTCTTACCATGTCTATAATTGTTGTCTCAAAATTCAAAATGTCAGTATGAAGGGGGGGATTAAACACACTTCTCCTTTTTAATTTTTCACTATTAGTATTCGTGTCCTGAAGTAGTAATCCCAGGTTCAATTTTCTGGTAAACAATTTTATATCTATCAAAACTTCTTCCATTTTCGGCTTTTTCTTTGGTACAAAGGAAAACCCCTTTGTAAATAAACCAAAAAAAGCCGGAGATATTTATAACTCCGTAAAATTGTAAATGTGAAAATTCTCCATGGAGTGTATACTGCATGGTACTAAATCAGTTGGCCCCCCTTCCTTATCACAATTTAATAATGTAGTCTCCTGACCTTCCCTACTGTTGTTCTGAACCTCGTTTAAGTTAGTACTATCCTTATTTGTAGTTTCTGTCAATACTGGAACAATTTCCTTATTATAAAAATGTGAACATTCTATCTGTGTCTCGTTCCCCTCTGTTGTTTTGCCTGATAATTCCCTATTGCCTCTGCATATGAAAAGTGTTGACTCTGATTCCTGATTCGGTCCGATCTCCGGGGTCCCTGATCTTCCCCTAAAGGGTCTTCCTGGTTATCTCCTCATGTCCACAAGACTTCTGCCTATTGTTGTAAAGGATTCATTTGGGTATTGTTGGAATCCCTGTCCCCACTGAATCGTCACTTCTATTCGTCCATAAAAATCTCTTATTGTTAGTCCTGTTCCCAGGATTTACATAAGCTCTCCCTTCCTATATTCTCTCAAATCCGCTCAATTTTGTCACATTTCCTCTTATAATTTTTAGTAACATTAAAATCAACATCCTGCAGTACACCACAGTATACATTCTTATATTCTTGTACTGTAAACAACAAATCATTACTAATGTCATGATATAATTTATCAACACATTTTTTACTTGCATTTAAAATTTTTTCATTACTATCTATCATGGCTTTTAAAATAGATAGTCCACAGTCATTAAGCAATTCCGTGATGGTATTAAATAATTCTTCATCATTGCGTACATTGTTGGGGTATTTTATCAGTCTAAGTCCCTTAGGGACTATCTTCTGTTCCACACATTTCTTTAGATACCAATTGTCCAAACTAAGATTACGGTACCTGTTAAGCTCCGTTTCAAGAAGCTTACATTTGTCCTTGTATCGGTAATTGTCGTCAATGGTTTTGTTTTCGTTGTGTCTATTCTCTAACGAAAACGATTTATCAAGCCACTCGTTGAAGGCTATGTTGTTATAGCCCTCTAAAACACGCTGTCCTCTATTAAAGTGCATTTTTTTGTTATTTATTTATAGGCAACAGGGTCGGTTATTTCATTAGACCTCACTGGGTCTATACCGTGTGGTCAACGGAGCCCCACCGGTGAAGAGAGACGGGAGGAGGTGACACGTGAAAGCGCTGGGGTGACGCACAACTCCCGCGTCCAGGTTACAACTGAACGAAATACCAACATGGCTCGGGAGGGAGCGAATGGTTATAATAACAACAAAAAAACGCACTTTAATAGAGGACAGCGTGTTTTAGAGGGCTATAACAACATAGCCTTCAACGAGTGGCTTGATAAATCGCTGCTAGAGAATGGACACAACGAAAACAAAACCATTGACATACCACCGATACAAGGACAAATGTAAGCTTCTTGAAACGGAGCTTAACAGGTACCGTAATCTTAGTTTGGACAATTGGTATCTAAAGAAATGTGTGGAACAGAAGATAGTCCCTAAGGGACTTAGACTGATAAAATACCCCAACAATGTACGCAATGATGAAGAATTATTTAATACCATCACGGAATTGCTTAATGACTGTGGACTATCTATTTTAAAAGCCATGATAGATAGTAATGAAAAAATTTTAAATGCAAGTAAAAAATGTGTTGATAAATTATATCATGACATTAGTAATGATTTGTTGTTTACAGTACAAGAATATAAGAATGTATACTGTGGTGTACTGCAGGATGTTGATTTTAATGTTACTAAAAATTATAAGAGGAAATGTGACAAAATTGAGCGGGATTTGAGAGAATATAGGGAAGGGAGAGCTTATGTAAATCCTGGGAACAGGACTAACAATAAGAGATTTTTTTATGGACGAAATAGAAGTGACGATTCAGTGGGGGGACAGGGATTCCAACAATACCCAAATGAATCCTTTTACAACAATAGGCGCAGAAGTCTTGTGGACGATGAGGGAGATAACCAGGAAGACCCTTTAGGGGAAGATCAGGGACCCCGGAGATCGGACCGAATCAGGAATCAGAGTCAACACTTTTCATATGCAGAGGCAATAGGGAATTGTTATCAGGCAAAACAACAGAGGGGAACGAGACACAGATAGAATGTTCACATTTTTATAATAAGGAAATTGTTCCAGTATTGACAGAAACTACAAATAAGGATAGTACTAACTTAAACGAGGTTCAGAACAACAGTAGGGAAGGTCAGGAGACTACATTATTAAATTGTGATAAGGAAGGGGGGCCAACTGATTTAGTACCATGCAGTATACACTCCATGGAGAATTTTCACATTTACAATTTTACGGAGTTAGAAATATCTCCGGCTTTTTTGGTTTATTTACAAAGGGATTTTCCTTTGTACCAAAGAAAAAGCCGAAAATGGAAGAAGTTTTGATAGATATAAAATTGTTTACCAGAAAATTGAACCTGGGATTACTACTTCAGGACACGAACAATACTAATAGTGAAAAATTAAAAAGGAGAAGTGTGTTTAATCCCCCCCTTCATACTGACATTTTGAATTTTGAGACAACAATTATAGACATGGTAAGACAAGGATTTGTACCCAATGAGAAAACACAAGATTTTAGTAATTTAACCCCAGAGGAAAAGGATGTTCTTAAAAAACTTCAAGAAAATGAAAAGTTAAGAATTATGAAACCTGACAAGGGGGGAGGTGTGGTCCTTATGGACCACTGGGACTATACCAAAAAGATGTTGGAAATTCTGAACAATGAAGATAGATATAACTTAGCGTCTAAAAATGAGATGAATATGTGTTATAGGAAGATAGATTACATCCTTCAGGACAACTTACTACAAGGGCTAATGGATGTAGACATGTATAACTACTTGAAAGTCCCTAAACCTATAGTTCCAGAAATATTTGGAATCCCAAAGATACACAAGCAGGTTGACAACCCTCCTTTGAGACCTATAGTTGCATCTCAGGGTTCAAAAACACAACCTCTGGCGATACTGGTAGACACAAAATTAAAACAATTTAGCAAAGACTACCCCCACATTTTAATTGATTCTTGGGATTTTTTAAAGAAATTTAATGATATCCCATACCAAGACAGATATTTGTTCATAACAATCGATGTAAAAGACCTGTTTTCAGTTATACCTCATGATGTAGGACTTACATGGTTTGAACATATGTTGGTGGATTTTAAGTTTCTGAATAACAATGACTTCAGATTAGTTTTAGAAAGTATGGAGTTAGTATTAAAAAATAATTTCATCTACTTTCAAGGGGACATATATCATCAAAAGGACGGTGTAGCAATGGGGTCGGCCTGTGCGCCGATATACGCCAATATAATAATGTTGTTCTGGGAATTGAATTTCGTGTTAAAATCAAAATACAAAGACTATATTGTGAAATATTTCAGATTTCTGGACGACATTTTTATTATATGGGATGGCACGACCCAGCAGGTAAAAGACTTTATACAGTATATAAACAATACAACACCGTTCCTTAGGTTTACGTTTGATTTAACATCAGACCAAGTGAACTATTTGGATGTTACTATTAGTAAGAACAAAAATGACAAGAAATATAAATCCAGAATATATAGAAAAGCTTGTTTTTCCAATTCTTATGTTCACTTTGAGAGTGACCACCCCTTATTTTTGAAGAAAAATGTGGTAAAGGGGCAAATGATAAGAGCCTCCAGAATGACCAGTGACAGGGGTGAGTTTTTGGAAGAAATGAAGACAATTTACAAATTATTTAGTGAAAGAGGGTACCCCGACGGTCTCATAAAAAGGGTTAAAAAAGATGTTATAAAACAAAGAAATATTAGATATATGCCACTTCTAGGAAATATCCCTATGACAAATATGAATGTAAACACGAGTAGAAATGAGTCCACTAATACGATCATTATTAACAACAATGATGAAAGGACAGAGATTACCCACATAGGAAATACACCCCGGTTGACATTAACATACTTCTATGGGTTTTGGTTGGTTAAGGAAAGGGATAAATGAGGTTTGGAATATGTTCTCCAGAATGACCAACAAACCATCAATATTTCAGGAACCACTAAAAATTTGTTATAGAAAGAACACAAATTTAAAGAAAATGTTTGAATTTAAAAAAGATACACATAGGGAACAAGGAGCAAGTAGAAGAGTGGGCACATTTAAGTGTGGTAGATGTGCCCAATGTTCTTTTTTGACAGGAAGCAAGGAACTATGGTTAAAAAATACAGGATACAAGTTTAGAAGTAATAAATATTACAGTTGTTATACGAAGGGGGTGGTATACCTAGCATACTGTTTTGACTGCTGGGCATATTATGTGGGGAAAACCGAAAGACAACTAAGAACGAGAATATATGAACATATGAGAGATATATCAAAGAAAAATGAAAATAATGCATTATACAGACACGTTAGTATGTGTAAGAATGCAAACATTAAGTTTTGGGTATTGGAGGAAGTAAAGGCCTGTGATAGAGGGGGAGACTGGGAAACATTCCTGGAATTCAGGGAACTTATTTGGCAGATGAGATTGGATGTATGTTGCCATAAGGGCCTGAATGATCATATATCCATAAAACCAGTGCTAAAAATACTGGCCAATAACCCGAAAAAGTGTAATAATGAAAAATGTCATATGTAAATATTCACATTAGTGGACTCATTGACAATTGTCAATTATCTCATTTTCAGTGTTTTATTAGGTTTTATGAGTGTTCATTATTGTTATATTTTATCATACACTTATTTTATTAATTCATATACATCATATTTAATATTCTATATTTAATATTTTAATGGTACATTGGGCATTATTTATTGGTAATAATTAATATATTTAAATATACATATATATATATATATTTATATTTTATTTATGTATTTATATTTATATTTACTTATAACTAAATGCACACCTATGTTTATAGTTATACTCTTGCACATATATTACAATATTTATGTATTTATTTATATATTGGATAAACATCTATATAAATACATTTTTTAATACTATATCAACACACTTTATAGGAACGATTATAGGCACATTAACTTAGTTTATTAAATAATATTCATTTATATTAATATGCGTACATTTTTAAAAAATTGAGGGGTTGGATGAACATACACATATACACATATACATATGTATTCTTAAGTATGTGTAACAGTGTTATATGGACACACATTTTTTAAGTGGTTTGTATTACAAAAGACAGTTTTTTACAAAACTACATATACCTTTAAAACTAATTGCAATTACAATTAATTATGTTAATTGAACAACTGGCACTTGTAGATATGTATTTAAGAGCTCATCTGAATGGAATACGTAGATTCTGAAGAAGTCCAGTAATCTATGGACGAAAGCGCGCTCAATCTCATGGTTTATTTGTAAGACGGGCTGGTGGTGTTGGTTGTTTGCTGTTATTTAGCCAAACCAAGAAACGGATTACCGGTGTTGGTTTATGGTGGACTTAACTTGTTTTAACTGTTTACTACAATAAATTTATTTGCAACTATCGGTGGAGGAAACGTTTTTTGATTTTGGAGGAAATCCCTTTATTGTGCGGGAAAGCGGACTATACATTTTATTATATAAACCGCATGTTACATAGCAAATCATATTTGTGTAATAAGTAGTCTGGGGGTCTTTTAAATGTGAGAAAGAGGGTAAGTCTTTTCAGTGACTGTTATATGTGATAAAGATATTAAAGTAAACAGGTACTCTTAGTTTTATGAAATATAGGCATTATAATGTAAAAACAGAAGAAAGGCTGGACAAAAACAAGTTGACATTAACATACTGTAATCTTTGGCTATATGGTGGATGACGGGGGGTGTAAAATGCATGGATTATGATATATGTAGACTTGAGATGTTTTTTCTTATTTTTGCATAGGTGAGTGTCTGGATTAATGCCAGTGAATCTAAAAATGAGTGTTTTTGGTAAGAAAGTAGGCTTGAAAAATGAGACAAATGATGAATTCCAAGAGAAGTGCTAAGTTTCTTGCATATGCAATAATATTAGTTTGTTTTTTTTTTCCTTTGTCAAATATTCAGTATGTTAAGAAGTCTACAGCGAAAGGCAGTTGTACATTCTGTTTCCACAGAAATGAGCTGTTGAAGGGTGCAAGCAATTAATCTTGTGAGTTCACAGAATTGTCTTCTTAAGGAAATGCAATGCTTAAAAGTTCAAGGGCAGTAAAAAATAAAGTTTGGAGTTAATGGAAGTGAATAAGATAGCAGCTTTTATACAAACAATGTAAAATTTAGTTTTATTTAAAGATAGCTAATGCACTTTTCATAAGGCTAAACGTTAATGTTTTCTAAACGTATACAAACTGTTTTTCATATTTGGGAAGGGAGCAGAGATATGAAAAGAACAGACAGCAATCAGTGCAAGTGGGAGCACAGGCTATATCATGCGCTTTAGTCTGGGTAATCTTAGATTTAAGTCAAGTAATGCCTTGTGGGTGCAGCTGTCAATTTGGGACAATGGTTCCTATTAGGAGGGTTAAACTTCATTTTTTAAGGTGTACATAGCTGCGTGTGTTTGTTCTAATTTAATAGTTCATGGGAGTGTTCTGCAAATGTATTTAGTTTTTTGTTTGAGGGTTTTTATTGAAACAAAAATGTCTTGAAAAATGTGACATAGGTTTAAATGGAGATGACAAGAAACATCGCCATAAAAGTTCAACCTGACAAACAATAGTGTGTACATGTAACACAGATGTAGCAAACACACATTCAAAAAAGCTGTCCTGTATAATAGGTGGGAACAATAACTTAGCATAATGCCTATATTATCCATACTATTTTGGAACGTAAATGGCTTTACAGGTATAAACAAAAAGTTAAGAGTATGGAATTATATTAAGAACTGCAGAATTTAAATAGTAATGCTGTAGGAAACACATTTGGAAAGAAGTGAGCATGTGAATTTGATAAAGAATTTCAGAATGGATATCCAGCAGAATATCAGGGACAAAAGAAAAGACAGTAGTTACAGTAATTGTTAAAGGAGCTCCAACAGTGATAGAAGAAGAGAAAAAGATAATAATGATACATGTGTGACAGTAAGGGGCAACTGGAAAGTGAGGAGGATAATTCTGGCATAGATTTATATATTCTACCAAAAAAGTACAGTTGTATACACTTACCATAAATGTAGATGTTTGAGTGTGTTCACTGTTGCAGTCATCACACTTGGGTTATTCTTGCCAGGGGTAGCCCTCAGTCGGCCCGAATACCAGAGACTTAGTATTTCTGTGTCAGTTGTTGTCGCTCCAGGACTGATGCCAGGTAATCAGTGGTATAAATACAGGCAGCCGACACCATTACATCAGTTTTTCTTGCCCCAAATATCAGGAGCCCCCAAATAGGGAGCTAGGTTATGGTGGAATAACACCACCAGTAGAAAGTAAATACCAAATGTCACTGTAAGGAGTGAGGAAGAGAGAGAGAGAGAGAGAGAGAGACAAGGGGATGGAGGGTGGGAAACCAGGACTGCAACAGTGAATACACTCGAACATCTACATTTATGGTAAGTGTACACAATTGTACTATGTTCTTCGTGTTTCACCGTTGCAGTCATCACACTTCGGTTGATTCCCAAAGCTGAAGAAACGGGTGGAGGCAGTCAAGAAGAGTTGGGGCTGGCTAGAATGCTCTGCAGGACTGCGGTTGCAAAGCCTGCCCTGGATTTGGAAAAGATAGGCAGGTGGTAATGCTTGGTGAAGGTGTGAACAGAACTCCATGTTGCAGCCTCCAGGATGTTCCAGGTAGGGACCCCTCTGAGAAAAGCTGTAGAGGTGGCAGTTGCCCTAGTGGAATGTGTTCTGACCCCCTGTGGGTGCGGTTTCCCATGGTGTTTGTAACAGAAATGGATACAGTGCACTATCCATTTGGAAAAGGTTTGTTTTGATATGGCCTTGCCCTCTGCCTCTGCTGCAAAGCTGACCAGTAACTGGTCAGATTTCCTAAAGGACTTGGTCCTTTCCAGGTAGAATCTGAGCTGTCTGCCCACATCTAAAGAGTGCAGGATCCTTCCCCCCTTATTTTGAGGTGTAGGGAAAAAGGTGGGCAAGTGAATAGATTGGTTTAGAGCCACACTGGACACTACTTTAGTCATGAAAGTTGGGTCAGTCCTGAGGAAGACCCTGTCAGCATGGAAAATAATGAAGGGTTCCCACAGCCATGAGTGCTTGTAGCTCACTCTTCTAGCTGAAGTGATGGCCAGAAGCAAGGCTGTTTTCCAAGAGAGGAATTTTAACTCTGCTGAAGCTGCAGGTTCAAAGGGGGTAGTGTGAGCTTTTCCAACACAAAGTTAAGGTCCCAAGCAGGGGTAGGGGCTCTTCTTGATGACCTTAAGTTGTTAGCCCTTCTAAGAAACTGCTTGATGAGGGGTGTGAAAATAGAGGTGGCTCTGTGTTGTAATGAGCAGAGATAGAGGCATGGATTTTAATAGAAGAGAAGGATAGGCCCCTGTGAAGCAGGTCTGCTAGGTAATCAAGGATGAGAGGTAAGGAGGGCTGTGCTGATTCTGCTACTTTATCCTGGATCCAGCAGCAATACCTTTTCCACTTGTCAGCATATGATTTTCTAGTACTGGGTCATCTGGCTTCATGTATAACATCCAGGACTTGCTTACGAAGGCTGGCCACTGGAGGAGAGGTCAAGGAATAAGCCAGACTGCCAGGTTCAGGGTCTGCAATTGTGGATGCAAGAACTCTCCCTCTTGCTGCGTCAGGAGAGTTGAAATCTGAGGGAGGTGCCATGGAGACAATGGTGACAGGCTGCGCAATAGTGGGTAGCAGTGTTGGCATGGCCAATCTGGGGCAATCAGGATTGCCCTTGGTCTTTACTCCCTTATTTTGAGTAACACCCTTGTAAGAAGAGGTGGAGGGGGAAATGCATAGATTGAGAGGTTTACCCATTGGAAGGATAGGGCCATCCACTTTCCAGGCCTTGCTGTGAGGTTCCCTGGTGCAGGATTTGCTGAGCTGGTGGTTGTTGTGGAAGGCAAATAGGTCCAACTTCGGGGTATCCCATTTCTGGGTTACGAGGCTGATGGTGCTGTGGTTTAATTGTCACTCGTGTGGGTCTAGGAGATTTCTGCTTAAGTTGTCTGCCAGAGAGTTTTGGTTGCCTGGCAGGAATTGTGCTAGCAGGTGAATCTGAATGACTGAAGCCATGTGCCAAAGGGTCATGGCTATACTGCATAGTGGGTAAGAGTGGGTTCCTCCCTGCTTGTTGACGTACCACATCACTGTGGTGTTGTTGTCTGTTTTGATTAGTAGAGGCTCTGGAGAGAGTAGGGTCTGAAAGCTGTCAGAGCATGCTGAACAGCTAGCATCTCTTTTTGGTTGATGTGCAGATGAATTTGATTTGGGCTCCCGTGGCCCTGAATGCACCTGCCATCCAGGTGTGCATCCAAGGCATAGTCTGATGCATCTGTGGTTAGGGTCTGGGCAGCGTGGGGTTGTGAAAAGGGAAGTCCCTTGTTGTGGTTGCATGCTGCTGCCCACCAAAGAAAATCTTTCCTTAGACAATGTATCATAGGTATAATGGTTTCCATGTCCTGAGAATGTTGACACCAAAGGCTTTTTAAGTACCACTGGCATATGGAATTAGTAGAATGCAGGAGGCCATGAACCCTAGAGCTTGCAGGATTATCTCTGCAAATAACTAGATTCTGGTGGCCAGTTGAGAGAAGTAGCCTGTCAGATGGGCTTGTTTTTCTGGAGTAAGGAATGCTATCTGGGATGCTGTGTCCAGGATTGCTCCCAGGAATACAATTTTCTGACTGGGGACTAGTTTGGATTTATTTTCATTTACAGTGTACCCCAATGAGGTCAGATCTTTTTCAAATGTCAGGTGCTGTAACAGCTTTTCCTGACTGCCTGCCTTAATCAGGCAGTCGTCCAAGTAGGGGGTAAATTTGAACATTTCTTTGTCTGCAAAAGGCAATGGCTGGGGCCAGGTATTTTGTGAAAACTCTGGGAGCAGTGGATAAGCCAAAGGGAAGTGCAGAGAACTGATAATGCATAGATCCTGCCCTGAAACATAGATATTTCCTGCAAGAGTCTGACTGGGATGTGCAGATAGGCCTCTCTTAGGTCGACAGTGGCTAACCAGGCATCTTTGGTTACCATAGAAAAGCTGCTGGAGGGTGAGCATTCTGAATTTTGATACCACCAGGAAGGTGTGTTTAGAATGGATAGATCTAGGATTGGGTGCCAGGTGCCCTCTTTTCTGGGTACCAGGAAAAGTCTGGAATAGAAACCTTGGCCTATCTGGTCTTCAGAAACAGGCTGCATTGCCCTCATGGAGAGCAGGGAATGAACTTGGCTTTGTTCCTCTGCCCACTGGTTTGGAGGAAGATATGGGAACCCCTTTGGGGTTGGCAGTGTGTGGAAATATAATCTGTACCCCTGGGACACTATGTTGAGGACCCATCGATCGTTGGTGATGACGGCCCAGTTTATTGCATAAGAGGCAAGTTTTCCTCCTAGGGGCACAAGCAGGTGGGCAGAGGAAGAGGTGGATTTGAAAAGTCATTGTGAATTCTTTCCATAAGGGGGTGGCTTAGCACTCTCTGCATACCCTGAGACTGTTGTCTGGGAGGTCTTCTCCCCCTAGGTCTATTGTGAGGTGGCCTTGATGGGGCTAGAAAGGATAAATGTTTTGAGGGGCAATGCCTACTGAATCTTGGAGGCTGGACTTGCAAAAAGTCTAACTGTCTGCATAGACTTAGCTTTTTCGTCCATCTTTTTTAAAACCTCTTCTGCTTTGGTGCCAAACAGATTGTCTGTGTTCAGTGGTGCGTCCAATAATTTTGATTTGACATGGTCTGGCAAGGTCTGTTCCTTAAGCCAAGCATGCCTTCTAAGTACAGAACACCTGTGACTGCTGCCCTGCAGGATGCTTCTAGGGCATCAAACCCACATTCCAGGGTACGCTTACTAACTTGGCTTGCAGAATGCATAATCTCCTGTAATTCTTTACTTTCTGCACAGTCAGCGAAGGCAGATCATTTTTGTTTAATAAGTTCCATAGTATGTTGCTGGTATTTCAGCATGTGGAACTGACAATTTAATGCTCTAATGGCAAGAGTTGCAGAGGTGTATACTTTTTTACCCCATCTGTCTAAAGCTCAGGAATCCTTGTCTGAGGGGGTGGGATTCTTAGCTGTGGTTGCTTTTATTCCCTTAGGTCCTTGGGAGAGGACTTCTGGGTCAGCAGTAGGATTTTTGAAAAGAAATTTTTGTGCGTCAGGGAGTCTGTGCCTCCTGCTCCAAGGAAACCTGACGAGTACTAGAGTATCAGGAGTTAGACTGGATTCCATAAAAACATCATCCACAACATCCAGAACGGGAGGAATAGCTAAGGGTCTGTGCTGTGGTAAATCTAAAAATTCCTTGAGTCTCTTTTTTGATTGAGGATAATCCTGGCATTCTCAATGGAAATGCTCTCTCAAGGTATGTAGGGTTACTTTCACCAAAAGAAAAATTCTCTGGAGGAGAGGCAGAAGAAATGGATTCCTCTGCATCTGAATCCTCATAAGCAGATAAGGGCATGTCTTCATAATCAGAAACCTCAGAGTCGTCAGACATCTGGTCAGATAAAGCTGCTGGGGCAAGTCTTTCTTCCTTTTAGCAGGGGTAGGCTGGCTTCCCCTAATCAGCATAAGGTCTTCTGCCATTTTAAGTATCTGAGATTGAGGCATGGAAGCAGGTGCTTGAGGTTGGGTTGTCTGTTTTTTAGGCGTAGTTTGTACTCTGGGCCTAAGAAACTCGGTAGTTTTAGAAAGAACTGAAGACGCAAAATAAGTCGTTGGTTTGTGTCAAATATCGGTAGTGCGAAGAACTTCCTCAGAAGCCGGTGCCTGCACAGCGGCTCCAGACCCATCCAAGGTAGAGACATCTGCAGGTTCCATAGTCAAAGAAGAGTCTCATGGCATACCGGACTCCGAACGGGTCTCAGTAGCAGCCTGGGAATCCATCGAAGCGGGCAACAGGGGCTGCGAAAGCACCTCACTGATTACCGGCAAACTGCCGACTAGCTTAACGGAAGCGTCGTCAGCAGTTTTGACCTGTGCGGTCTGTCTCTCTTTATCCTTAATTTTTTTTGGAAGATCAGTAGTCAGATGGCTTACTGAACAGTGAAACACTAAAAACATCTGTTATTATGGATCTTAACGGAATTTGGGGAGAAATAATCAGATTATAGACGGAAATATTATTCATAGGTAGGGACTACAACTTGATATGCAACAGTGAGAATGTATTTGGGGGATCTAGAAAGGAAATAAAACAAAAGAGTAGATTTCTTAAGAAATTTATGAAAGTATTTGATACAGAGGAAGTGAATTCAGTAGTAGAAACTCAGAATGTACATATTATTCCCCAAGGTACAATACCAGAGCTTGATTGATATAAGTTATATTTCACAGGAATTTGAACAATTTAACTGAAGACTTCAACACATATCCAATAACTATTTCAGATTATGCACCAATAAAAACTAAAATAGAACAGCAGAGTAATGAGTAAAACTGAAACACTGATGCTTTATCACCTACCTGTTAAAAAGAGAGGAATTTGAGGAATGGGTAGTGGAAATTATGTCAGAGTTATTAGGGAAGATGCGATTTTTTTTTCAGAAATTATAGCTAGTGAGTGCGATAAACTGAAAATATAGTTTAAAAATAGGGTAGAAATTAAAGAAAACGAGATTTGGTTAACAAGAAATATGAATTATTTAGAGGGGCTGACAAAGATTAAAATATTGCAGAATAAGGGAATTTACCAGAGCAAGAAAAGGTACAACTGCAGAGTGCTAAACAGAAAATAAAGGAGTATCTGGTTTAGAAAGGTTTCTGTTAAGCAACTGTTTTTGAAAATACCTCCCGTGCACAAAAACATTTGGCACAATGATTTAGTCAGAAGAAAGTAGAAAGGTTCTCACCAAACTTAGGAAGCTTGTAAGAAGAAAAATAGCCATATATATTCTATTCGTAAAGCAGCAGAAAGTATTCTAAAAACTAAGCCAGCATGAGAAAGGGGGATTTTGCTGACAGGGATGACAGAGAATAGGCAAGAGGGGCTGGAATTTACTGCAGAAAACTAGCAAAGGAACCAAGATATTGGGAGCAAATAATTAGACAGGGAAAGGTAACAGAAAGTACAGTTGTGTACACCTACCATAAATGTAGATGTTCGAGTGTCTTCACTGTTGCAGTCATGACTGTAGGGTTCTCCCCTGCCGGCAGGCAGCCCTCGGTCGGCCAGAATCCCAAAGTCTGGGTCCGGCGTCGGCTGTTCAACCATGCTCCCTGATGTCAGAGCGCCAGGAGTACAAAGCTGACAGCCGACGCCATCTTCTCCAGTTTTTCTTGCCCCAGATGTCAGGAGTCCCAAAATGAAAAAGGTCCCATAACCTTTGCAAATACAACTCAGAAGAATGGTGAAAAAAGGAACACCACAAAAGTAAACATAAGAGGGGACAGGAGGGAGGGAAACCCAGATTGCAACAGTGAAGACACTCGAGCATCTACATTTATGGTAGGTGTACACAACTGTACTATATTCATCGTGTTTCACTGTTGCAGTCATGACTGTAGGGTAGAATCCCAAAGCTGAAATAAAGGGAGGTGGTCATAAGGAAGAAGGGGCGGCTAGAAGGCCCTGCAAGACTGCAGAGGCAAAGCCTGCCCTGGACTTAGAGTAGAGAGGTAGATTGTAGTGCTTAGAAAAAGTATGCACTGAACTCCAAGTTGCAGCTTCCAAAATGTCTTTGGTAGGAACTCCCCTGAGGAAGGCCACAGAAGTGGCAGCCGCTCTGGTGGAATGAGTCCGTATACTCCCTGGGATTTGCTTTCCATGGTGTGAATAACAAAATCTGATTCCATGAGCAATCCATTTAGAAATGGTCTGTTTTGAAATGGCTTTGCCTTGGGAACTTGAAGCATAAGAAACAAACAATTGCTCTGATTTTCTGATGTCCTTGGTTCTGTCCAGGTAAAAACGTAGTTGTCTGTGTACATCCAAGGAATGCAAGATCCTTTCCCCTTTATTTTGAGGAGTGGGGAAAAAAGTTGGCAAGTGGATAGTTTGATTTAAGGCCACTTTGGAAACCACCTTAGGCATGAAGGTAGGATTAGTCCTCAAAGACACCCTGTCTTGATGAAAAATAATATAAGGTTCTACAGCCATAAGAGCTTGTAACTCTGAAACTCTCCTGGCAGAGGTTAGGGCTAACAGGATAGCTGTCTTCCAAGATAAAAACTTGATGTCAGAAGAGGCAGCAGGCTCAAAAGGAGGCAAGGTTAGTTTTTCCAAAACAGTTGAGATCCCAAGCAGGAATGGGAGGAGATCTAGGAGGTCTTAAGTTCTTAGCTCCTCTGAGAAACTGTCTCATGAGCTGGTGGGAAAAGATTGGAGGGTCTGTATTATAATGAGCAGAAATAGCAGAGGCATGAATCTTAATGGAAGAGAAAGAGACCCTTATGTAAAAGATCTGTCAAGTAAAGTAAAATTAAGGTAATGTTAGGAAGAAGAGGATCAGAATCCTGAGCCTGCATCCAGGAACAAAATCTTTTCCATTTTCCAGCATAAGATTTTCTAGTGCTAGGACGTCTGGCTTCTAAAATGACATCCATAACCTGCTTGGGTAGGAAAGAAGAAATCAAGGGCCCTGGATTAACCAGGCCGCCGGGCTGAGAGTTCTGACATGAGAGTATAGAACCTGACCCTGATGTTGGGATAGAAGGTTCGGAGACTGAGGTAAAACCCAAGGGGGCTCCAGACATAGCTTCTTTAGAGTTGGATACCAAAACTGCCGAGGCCAATTTGGAGCCAGCAAGATTATCATCTTGGGCTTGTCCTGTTTTATCTTCAATAAGACCCGTGGAAGAAGAGGAAGAGGTGGAAAGGCATATCCCGAGAGGTTCCTCCAACTGAAAGACAGGGCATCCACTTTCCAAGCTGCTCTACGGAAAGTCCTGGTGCAAAAATTCTGTAGTTGATGATTGAGATGGGATGCAAATAGGTCTATGTGAGGACATCCCCAGACTGCTGTTATCATCCTGAATATTTTGGTGTCCAGCATCCACTCGTGTGGATCTGAAAGGTTTCTGCTCAGACTGTCTGCCAAGAAGTTTGGTTTCCCTGGTAAAAACTGAGCTTGAAGATCCAGATTGCAAGCTAGAGCTGTGTTCCACAGATCCATGGCTAGTCTGCAAATGGGGTAAGAATGAGATCCCCCCTGCTTGTTTATGTACCACATAACTGTGGTGTTGTCTGTCCGTATTAGTAGTTGTCCTGGTTGTAAAAGATTCCTGAAGGCCAATAGAGCTTTCTGAACGGCTAACATTTCCTTTAAATTGATATGCAGGTGCTTCTGACCCTTTGTCCAAAGGCCCTGCAGACAGTTTCCCTGAAAATGGGCTCCCCAAGCATAATCCGAGGCGTCCGTGGTTAGAATCTGAGGGGCAGGAGGCAAACGGAAGGGTTTCCCTTTGTTTAGAGCACATGCCCTGGACCACCAAAGAAATTCCTTTTGAAGGCAAGGAAGGACAGAGATCAGTATGTCTAAACTGTGGCAATGCTGAGACCATACACTTTTTAGGTACCACTGTATTTTCCTCATGTGTAGTCTTGCATATGGTACGAGAAGGATGCAGGAGGCCATGTAACCCAAAGCCTGCAGGAATTTCCTTGCAGTTAGTTGAGTTAAAGTTGCCAAGGTTTTGAAAGTTGAAGCCAGCTGTAATTGTTTTTCGGATGACAGAAATGCCATCTGGGTTGTGGTGTTTAGAAGAGCACCCAGAAAAATTATCTGTTGTGATGGTGTCAAATTTGACTTTTTTACGTTTACAGAGAATCCCAGGAACTTGCGGAGGTTCTGTACAAATTCTAGACAATCGTCCAGATAAGGGTAAATTTGAATTCCCTTCAGTCTGCAGTAAGCTACTACTGGAGCCAGGCATTTGGTGAAGACTCTGGGTGCAGTAGACAATCCAAAGGGCAGTGCAGAGAATTGAAAGTGCCTCGATCCAGCCTTGAACCTGAGGAATTTTCTGCGATCCTGCCTGATGGGAATGTGTAAATATGCCTCCTTTAAATCCAAAGTTACCATCCATGCATCCTTGGACAGCATTGGAAGTAGCTGCTGTAGAGTAAGCATCTTGAATTTTGGAATCTCTAGAAAGGTGTTCAAGACAGACAGATCCAGAATGGGTCTCCATGAGTTTTGCTTCCTGGGGACTAGAAAGAGCCTTGAGTAAAAACCTTTTCCCATCTCTGAAAGTGGAACCAGTTCTACGGCATTCATAGCCAAAAGAGCTTCCACCTGGTTTAAGGCCTCCGTCCATTGATGTTTTGGAAGATCTGGCCATCCGCTTGGCCTTAGCAAGGTATGAAAATGGAATTTGTAACCTCTTAAAAATCACATCCAAAACCCACTTGTCTTGGGTTATTTGAGTCCAATTTTGATAAAAAAGAGAGTTTTCCTCCGAGAGAGGCTTCCAGACAAGAAGTTCCTGGAGCCCAACAGAGGGAGTCATTGTGTTTGTTTTCTTTGAGTTTGTGACCTGTCCTCTCCACCCCTAGGGGTGGAAGCAGTCAACTGTCTTGGTCTATAAGAAGCTTGTGTTTGAGGCCTTCCTCTGGAGCGTCTATTATCTACCCCTCTGAGGCCTGTCTGAAGTGGGAAAGGACCAATTTTTTGAAGGCCAATTCCTGCTAAATCTAGGTGGCTGTACTTGTAAGAAATCTTTAACTGTTTGCATGGATTTCGCCTTATCCTCCATCTTTTTAATCACCTCTTCAGCTTTTGATCCAAACAAAACATTATGCTGAACAGGAGCATCTAATAATTTAGCCTTTACTTGTTCAGGCAAATTTTGTTCCTTTAGCCATGCATGCCTTCTAATGACTGTGCCCGAGGCCGCAGCCCTACAAGAAGCCTCCAAGGCATCAAAACCACAGTGTAAACCATGCTTCCCAACTTGTTCAGTGGCATGCAATAAATCATGTAATTCCTTATCATCTGCACAGGCAGAAATGGAAGTAAGCTTTTGTTTTAAAACAGGCAAGAGAAATTGCTGGTATTTCAGCATATGAAACTGACAGTTTAAAGCCCTAATGGACAAAGTAGCAGAAGTGTACACCTTTTTGCCCCATCTTTCTAAGGATCGAGAATCCTTTTCAGTAGGAATGGGATTTTTGGCAGAAGCGGCCTTAACTCCCTTAGGACCCTGAGAAATGGTTTCAGGATCAGCAGAAGGGTTCTTGTATAAAAACTGGTGGGAATCAGGAACCCTGTAATATCTATCAGGCTTAACAGGAGCAGGAGGAAAAGAATCAGGGGTTAAGTTAGCCTCCGAAAAGGCATCATCCACAATATCCAAAACAGGAGGAATAGCCAGGGGTCTATTTTGGGGAAGAAGAAGAAAATCCCTCAGTCTTTTCTTAGATTCCGAATACTCCTGTCCTTCCCAGTGGAAATGTTCCCTCATTTCATGCAAAGTTTCCCCAAAAGAGAAATCCTCAGGGGGAGAAGCTGAAGGAATGGATTCCTCAGCTTCAGAATCCTCATAAGGAGGGAAAGAATATTCCTGGTCAGAAGAAGAAACTAAGGAAACAGAAGCCTGATCAGAGGAATCATAATAAACATCCTGCCTTGGCCTTTTATCTGGAGGGGGATGTGAACCCCTAATCATAGTAAGTAAATCCTCCGCCATCTTGAGTAACTGTTTCTGTGACTTGGGAGCCGGTTCAGAAGAGGCCCGTGTTGCAGTCTTTGATTTAGAAGGAGTCTTTGCCTTTGTCTTTGGCTTTGCCTTTATTAGTAGCTGAGTAGGCCTGAAAACCCCTTTGGAAGCCGGTACCTGCACAGCGGCTCCGGACCCATCCGAAGGAGCATTGTCCGAAGGTCCTGCAATAGAAATATTTAAAGGTCTGGTTGGCTCCTCATGAGAGTCCGTTTCGGCCATCGGTTCTGAAATGGTCGACGACAGGGGCTGCAAAAGCGCCTCACTGATGATGGCCGAACCTGAAGCTGGCTCCACTTGTGCGCTATCATCAGATTTGGACCTCGGAGGCCTGTCTGTATCCTTGCGACGTTTGTGAACTCCGGTAGCCGGAACCGCATCTGATGACATTTTGTAGTTAAAGCGCCTACCGAAGTAATGCAAAGCAAAATCGTACCTTCGCTTAATTGTACGTTGATTGAATCTAGCACAAAACCGACAACTAGCTACGTCGTGGTCAGGGCCTAAGCAAGGAATACAGTGAGAATTAAAATCCTTATGAGGTATTTGCTTCCCACATGAAATACAATATTAACTTTTTCTGACATCGGAGTGGAGCAAGAAAAAAATTTCCCCAATGGGGTACTTAGCTTTGAGTGGAGAAGAAAATCTTCAGACTGAAATTAATCAGAAAAAATCGTCAGGAGTCAGCCGACCGGCACTTGCGAACTGCTATCACCGCACGGCAAGAAAGACTGGAGAAGATGGCGTCGGCTGTCAGCTTTGTACTCCTGGCGCTCTGACGTCAGGGAGCATGGTTGAACAGCCGACGCTGGACCCAGACTTTGGGATTCTGGCCAACCGAGGGCTGCCTGCCGGCAGGGGAGAGCCCTACAGTCATGACTGCAACAGTGAAACATGATGAACATCGGGATTATGCCAAGAAGACATTTGGACTGCAAGCTAGAGACAGCCTTCCCTACCAGGGACTGATATCAGAGTACAGGCAAAGAGAAAGGGGTTGGGGGGGATCCTAAGTGAAAGGACTGCTCTGGTAGAGTTTTTTAGTTGAATCTAAAACAGAAGCTGCTGTTAGAAAAGGGATAAACAGTAAAGCATATAAAATATTGCACAATAACTGTAAGAATCAATCAGAGGAGGTTAAAGAAGTCTGGGTAGAGAGACTGGATAAGCAATTTACAAGGGAAAAAAAGGGAAAACATATGCATGGCTCCCAAGTAAGCAACAAAGTTTAGAAGGTTTAAGATTTTTGCCTTGAAGTGTTTGCATAAGCATTTTGTACCCCAAAACATTTTTCCTCAGATTCATGGCAAAGGTTTGATGGGGAAGAAACAAATAACTGGAAACATAGGTTCTGGGAGTATAATTACCTGCAGAGAACTCTGTCAGAAATACTGAGTGAGCAAATGGGTGTAACTAAGGAAATCATTTTTTGAGCTTGGACACAGGATCTGAATTGCCTAGACAAAGCAAGACCTTGTTAAGTTTTAAGTCTGGTAGCTGCCAAAAAAGCAATTACTTGAAAATGGAAATCAAAGTCTAAACAACTGTATTTGAAGTACTGAATATTTTAACAGAGATAACATAATTGAAAGTAGGATCTTTTGAAAAGGGAATGAACAAATTACATAGCAATAAATGGAAAATGTGGGAACAATACATGCAGAATATTTTAGGGGAGGAGATAGGTTTAAAGGAAGGCAGGAACTGAGTAATTTATTTAATGTAGGACTGATGACAGCTATAAAAAAAAACATATGCAATATACCGGAAACATGTTAACTTGGTTTATTTTCTTTTACATTAATGCATGTTTGCCTATGTCTTAAGTGATATTTAATAAAGGTCTTTAAAAAGTTTACATAATGAAAGGCTTTCTGGTAGTTTCAGTCACTTCTGTCACCACTGATGGTTGACCTGACACATCAATAGATAAACCTGGGCCGCCAGGCCCAAATAAATAGTCACCTGCCCACCAAGCCCAAGGAGAATCTTCTTGATTGCAGCAAGACAGAAGACTATTCTGCCAGGAACCTGACAGCATGAAATTCTACCCTTTTCAGCTATCATGTGGAAAAAAAATGTCATTCTTCTCTGAATTTTACAAGAAGGCACATAATTAGATTGCAAAAGAGAAAGAAATACAAGAACCCTTTCATAACAATAACACTACACCTACGTTGCCTTGTTAAACAAATAGATGGGGGAGGGTGTATACCCAGTACCAGAAGATGATCATCAGGCAGGATGATCTCTGGTCACAGCTACCTTTCTACAACCTAAAAGTAAATAAACAATAAAAAATAAACAGGATTACAGCAGCTTTCTTTTCTCAAGAATGCACTTGTCTTGCACTAGGGAGGAGACCAAGTGAGTGCCTCAAGCCACTCAAAAGCATTTATCATCAGTGCCTCTGATGACTTTAGTGTTAGGAAAGACATTCCACCCAGAGATTGGTGAAGACAATCCACCATTCCAGAATCCAGCGACAGGCGTCTAAAATAAGCAGCAGGTCCACAATGCAGGAACACTCTGCAGCTGCTTGCAGTTCGCTGTCTAATGAAACATCCCCATCCAAAGATAGGCCAACTGGACACTGAAGATGTAGGCCACCATGAGGCTCATGAGATGCTGATTTCAAGTATTAATTAATTCCTGCTTTTTCACTCAGTTAGCCAATGTTCAATGGCCTTTACATGGTCAGGAATAAGTAAAGATAGACAGTGTCCATCATCAGTAAATGAAATGGATCCTCTAAGTGAACAGAAACATTCTTCTAGCTTATGGTGACCTTCAAGGCTAGCAACTGTGGCAGGAACCTGGACAGGACATAATTACAAGGAATCCTTTGCCACTAGAAGCCAACTGTCCAGATATAGAAACACTAAAATGCCTCTCTCCTACAAATCCTCCTCCATCGTTGTGCGAATCTTGATGAACCTTCTTGATGAAGACAGAAAGTACTGGAAACAGTACTACCCCTCACCAAACCAATGAACTCCTATGTGGGATTACAAGACACTGAGCACCTATCATGTTAACAGCCACTATATCCAGGACCAACAAAACAAAAGCATGTTCCTTAAAGGGTCATCACCTGTAGAATGCAAGCACCTAATACACCTGCTGAAACAACTGACATATACAGTTAGAAGAAAACACAAAACGTTCTTATCTGTAATGAAAGAGTCAGGAATGATTCTCCCTTCATAGTTATAAAAGGGAAAACGTCTCTACTGCCTGTTTGATTAGCTTACTGCCTTGTCCCTATTCACACAGAACAGTCCCTATTTAGGATGTTGCATCTTGTGGAAAAACATAAAAAAATGGCATATGGTCTGAGGTTTTAGGACACAATCAAAAGTTTTCTAAAACAGTTGTTGAAACACCTTAATAAGACAAGAAACAACGAAAGTACCTCAAAATCAACAACTCAAAGAGCTTTTTGCAAAAAAAAAAAAAAAAGTGAAGTCTAGGCCTTTGCACAGGCTTTGGGTGTGGTCTGCCTTGCTAAATCTTACATTTCCTTAAAATGTTCCCTTTTGGGTATTTGAAAAAAGTGTTAACCTTACTATTTGAGAAGAACAGTCTGCAACTGTTCCAGGAGCTCTGTTGTATACAGTTCATCTTTCAAAGGTATTGCTAATGGGGAAGAACTCAAAAGCAAAACATGGCCAATTGATCCTATTAAAAGAAGCTATCTGTCATTAGTGATGGCTCTTGAAAGTAGGAGCGAATTTTTAAGAATGGACCTTCCATGTGTGGTCAGGACTGCTGCAGATATCCCTGTGAAGTCTGCCACAAGAGAAACTGCAAGCCATTCTCTCTTTCTCTGCAAATGTGCAAAACCAACCTTTAATGCAGGAAAACAGTTTGGGACAAGAATATGATATAGAAGAATTTGAGCAAGAGGGAGTGTGTAAATATTTGGGAATTGAAGGATCAGCAATAAAACATGAACAAATGTGAATAAAACTCAATAAGGAATACTTAAATTAATCCTGAGAACAGCACTGACATCTAGGAACAAGATCCAAGCTATAAATCAATTTGCTCTTCATGTCCTAACTTAAAGTTTTGGAGTGACTGACTGGCCCCAGAAAGTATTGGCTAGATTAGATATTAAAAGAAGGATGCTTCATGCTCACCAAATGATCTATAAAAATCAGTGTATACCAAGATTATATATTCCCCGTTCCGAAGGAGGGATGGGCCTCCTTGAAATTGATTACATGTATAGATCTGCAATCGTGGATCTCCACACATCGACTGACCTCAAGATCCAAATGTAGTAAAAGTTTTGAAACATGAGGAGAATAAACCTAAGTTGACTTCTCTGCTTAATTTAGCAGAAGCATATCAACGTCAAGCAGGAATGGAAATCAAATCAGAAGTCGATAAAAACCAGGCAGCAACTGAATGTGCCAAAAAACAAAAGAAAGAATATAAGGTGAAGGATCATATGAGAAGGCAAGAAATGTGGAAAAAACAAAAATATAGTTACAAGTACAGAAAACTTCTAGAATAACCTCATATTGATCAGGAATGAATGCAGGAATGGTTAAGGAGAGGCAAATTCAAACCAAGAAATAAAAGGTTAATATTGGCAGCCCAAGATAGTGGGTTACGTAAACAGACAAATGTAGGTTTTGTAAAACCGAATTGGAAACAGTCACTCACCTTGTTGCCGGTTGCGACATACTAATGGCAGAAGGACTGTATACTGAAAGGCATAATAATGTGGGGAGACTGTTGCACTGGGGATTATGCAAACATTATGGTACTGAAGTGGCTCAAAAACACTGGAAACATGAGCCACAAAGCATCATAGAAAATTATGAAGTTTACATCACATGGGATCACTCATTACCAACAGTCCAAAAGATAGATGCTAGAACACCAGATATACTGGTCCAAGAAAAGAAGACAAAAGTAGCACTGATCATTGAAATTGCCACACCCAGTGATTACAGTGTCTTGCATACAGAGAGACACAAAGTTATAAAAATATCAGGATCTACAGGCAGAAATGAGAGCAATGTGGAAGAAAGATACCCAGACAGTTCCAATAGCAGTAGGAGCAACAGGTCTTATAAAATGAATTTACAATCATATTTGGATATGTCACCAATACATGTAACTCCATACGAACTGCAGAAGGAATCATTACTGGGCACATTGCGGGTGCTGCGAAGAGCACTACTGACTGACATCAAAGACTGAAACAATACTAATTTCATGAACTTTAATCATAATTTGACTTAGGAATGGGGTCCATTCCCGTCATGGTACTAGAAACCCAAAAGACTTGGAGAAATTAAAAAAAAAAACAAGAAGGTGCAGTCCTCTTGGGAGTTTCCAGTTAGGAAAAGGAGCCAGCCACTGAGGTATCAAATATATCATCTATGGTGGTTAATGCCTGCTTTTAATTTTACAGGCTTTGATATCTAAAGAAGCTGCCCAGAGAGGTCATCCCAAATGAAGAACACATACAATACCCTGAAACAGTTTTTCCTTGTTGGAGAACAGCCTAAGTCATGCCACTTCCCAAATGTACATATACTAAATGATGTTTTGCCAGTCATGGCATCAGTACAGCAAAAATACAGTGGGTACTGTGAAAGCTCAATGCAAAGGCAGTTATAAATATCTTATCCAGAGGTCCCCTGATCATAAAAACAATGAGTTATTCGAGCTTTCCACAGCATGGACCACAAAGATCTAGGAGAAGCGACACACAATTTAAGGTTCTAAAATTCACAGTGGAAGAGGCAAAAGTCCTACTGCCCTCTGTGTCCTTAACCTTAAAATTCTTAAACTGAAGCAAGGGTGCCAGACATTGTGGTGTCTGGGCATTATGCTCAGCTGATGCGATCATAAGGTGGTATGCTCCAGGATGCTTAGACAGAGTGGCACTTCAATCTTACATGAGCTTAGAAAGGGAATACATCTTCTCAACAGCTGAAAGAGCAAACTTTAGTGCATCCTACAGGACAAGGTGAATGACATAGGGGTCCTCTTCCTCCTTTCTGACTTAGCCTCTGTTAACAAGATGGCACAGGGACTGGGGGTCATTCCAACAAGGAGCCCTCAACATACTTTCTCCAACAGAGGGGTCATACAGGACAAAATCTAAATCTTAGAAGCAAGGATTTAGTCAACACAGGAGCAAAGTGAGAGAAATATACAGACCAAGAGGTGGACATCTGACCCCTTACATGGGGGAAGCTCATGCCAGACATGGCAATGGTATATAATAGTCCTTCTCATAACCTCAGTTAAGCATTAAATGTATTTTGCAATCCCTGGCCCCACAGTACAGAGGTATAAATGCCATCTTAATCTTAGGGGAAGGAGGGAGCTTGGCCTGGCACATCTACAGAATGCAGGTGTATCACTGGCAGCAAGTACAGCCTAGTGTACTACTTATTCTAGAGGTTGCACCAAGTGACCGTGCACGTCATGAAGGCAGCAATCTCAAAACTTGCAAAATGCTGATAGAGGTAGGTGTAAAACAGTCTGTAGGATCTATAAACAGAACAGCTCTCTAACTCTTGTCTCTCACCTTCACTGAAGAATTAATGGGCCAGAGGATTCCCACCCCAGTGGAGGAATGAACAGACCAGTTGCAGCAGGAAGGGGAGGCATGGGGCCAATCCTTTAGACTATAAAAAAAACTCTTTCTTGGTGACAACCAACCAGGCATCCGACAGTTCATCCAGGTCCAGTTCCATGGGCTAAACTTTGAGCCCATCAGTTGCAGCAGATGACACATCCTCAGTTCTCAAAGCCAAGGTAAGGACTCAGGAGGAGAGAAAAGGATAATTATTAATTAATATCAGAGCAAAGCGACATAAACTGGTCCATGCAGACAAGCCAATATATGCTCAAAAACAGAAAGCGTAATGTTCAAATTCCAAAATGCATCTTTCCACAGTAGCAACCAATGGAACACTCTCTTTCTCATTCCCTTCTTGGTTGTAAGCCAATAATAGTCACAATACTAATTACTCATTGGTTGGAGGAGATCTCATAGCTAGAGAAGGAGTGGAAGCCACACAGTGGTGAACTCTGATGAAGTTTTGTCTAATACCCGACATCCAGCTTTGTTACCTTCTCCAGCCTCTCCTGGCCACTGATACAGTCATACTGGAAAATTTGCAGATGATTCTTGCACTGAATGCTTTCCAGTGATGCCATCTTGCTCACAATGAGGCAGACCAAGTTTCTCACGTCTTCTTTTCCTGGTTACTAGGCTGTCGATTCTTGCAGGCTTTGATTGTTTCTTCCCTAGCAGTACATACAGTGCCTATGTGGTTTGAGGTTGGTGAACTAAGCAGGCTAGGGACACTTACAGGATTTATATTTCTTCAGCACTGAATGTAAGTACTTTTCTTATGACATTTGGTAGGACAGAAATCACAACTATGCAAGAAACAAGAAAGACCTGGGAGGTATGATGCTAAGTCTGTCCTCTTTAGCCAGATGAGCAACATTATGGTGTGTACAAGGGGGAAGTATGCACATCCTCAAGCACCACAGCAACAGGCTGAAAGACTGGCACACAGTAGAGGGTCTCCAAGGAGTTCCCAGCCATTAACCAATAGCCCCTGAAGTAGGGTCAGAAAACTACTTCACATGACTCCAGGATCAGGTACTTGTTCTCTTCAGAAATATTTACCCTCACCCTTTACCTCTGCATTGCTGGAAAGAAGCAGCAGTAACTGAGTGGCAGTGTCATAGGTCATCAGTACACATGCTCAGCAAAGACACCCCAACCCTGTCTTAAACAGCAAAAGAGGTTCAATCTGTTTCACTCAAACTAAAAGATTATACACCTTTGGAGCAGCTCCATGTTTATAACAAACCACCAGACATTATCATAAAACAAAGTAAATGTTACTGCATCAATAATAAACAAGCATCTGCAGCTTGGCACTGGTTACACATGTGAAAGCATGTGCTCTTGTTATGAATACAAAAATTTTCACACATGTGGCTTTAGCCAGTTAAAGATCAAAAAAGTTCATGCCCTACTTACTCAGACATGCATGCATGAATACAAATTACAAGCTACGTATTAATTCAGTCATTCACTACTCGCTCTGTAACACTTGCTTTATCGGTTGTAGGGGAGATGGAGCCTATCATGGCATTCTGTAAACATAGGCATTCTGTAAACATAAAGCCAGTCCACAGCATGATGCACATGTACTCTCACTGCATATATACACACACTTAATTATCAACAATCTGCAGGTATACCAGCTCAGCTAAGGCATACTAGTTTGGATGAGGGAAAGAAATCAGAGCAGTCAGTCAAATGCACTTCCCGACACACACACACACACACACACACACTGAGGACATCTAGAGTCGGCACAGAAGAAACCCCAGGCAGTAGCCAAACCAAACAGCCAAGTACTGTAATGCAGTATCAAAATCTAGTGCACTAATAGACCATCAACATTCTATACATATTTGGAAGAAAACGCCAGTTATTTATTTATTTTACATTTGTTTACCAGGGAGGTCTGACTGGACAAAGCTCCAGAAACAATTACTAACATACTATACATAAGATATTTACATGAGCATGGTGGTTTACACATATAGTTATAAAACATAGCAGGTAACATATGATTGCATAAGATATTTACATAAGTATAGTAGTTTAGACATCCAATTAAATGTGTAGCAGGTACTAACATGCGATTGTTGTTCATACAGTATTTTTTGGTAGAGATAATCTTGAAGATGTAATAAAGATAAGAGAAGAAAGAAAAAACTAAAAATACTAGCCAGTTTGTCAAAGGAGGAGAATATAGGCAAGTTCATATGAGGTGCATTGACATTTTAAGGGAAAGCTTTTTAACTTAGTCTAGGGGAGAATTAGTGGGCATAGCTGGGACAGTGGGGAGTGGGCGGCAGCGAGTTGGTAAGTAACGTGTGATAACACATAGTGCATCTGTGGAAGTTTTAAAAAGGAGGCTGGATAGTGGGTGGGGGAAAGGAGTTAGAATTTGTCAGCCAGGTGTTAGGCAGTTACATGTAATGTGTGATAATATATAGTGCATCTGTGGGAGTTTTAAAGAGGAGGTTGGATAGTGGGTAGGGGAAAGGAGTTAGACTTTGTCAGCCATGTGCTAGGCAGCTGCATGTCCACGAGTTGTTTAGGTGGGAAATAAGCTGTTTTTTAAAGAAGGTTTTGTTAGGTTGTACCCTGCTTTGTCGTGGTAGGGAGTTCCAAGTCTTGGCAATGTTGCTAGAATACAGGGAGTCACCACAAAAGTAGAATGCTAAGTTTCTTTAAAGATTTGATGTCTCAAGTAATATGCAAAGAACATTAGGGATAAAAGCAATATATACACATTCTAACAATAGTTTTGACAGTATATTCAAAGGACTGACCTAAACCTAATGAACAGATAAAGGGCTAATGAAGTAAAATGTAGAAAGTCTGATTACTAATTGTTTACTAAAATAGTGTACCTTTTGATACAGGTGAACTATTTATAAGCTACAAACTTGCAGATAATTGTCATTATTCAGATAAGCTAGTCAAGTTTTTGTCAAGTACTAGAGAGAACTATAGACCTATAACAAATGCAACCCATACAGGAGATGAACAAACAAGGAAATTAGCTTGTCTTCATGGAACTACAGTACACACATGAAAGCATGCTGATGAAGGAAACCATCAAATGAGTTGGGGGTTGGTATAATGGCTGGGGTGTTTACCTTACAGTCACAATGTACAGGGTTTGATTCCAGTCTTTGGAAAGGAAATTAGCTAGGCTTAAAATAGCCAAATAGCCCACTCTAGCCTAGTACTTGCCTTTTAATGATGAACTATGAAACGGAGCAAAGATGAGGCCAGGCAAGCATGAGATCCAGTTATACTGATCTCAATATTCTAACCACAGGGATCATCTGGAAGGAGGAATCCCGCAGTCAGGCTAGTCCATAAAGCCATTATATATCTGCACTTAAGGATGACATGGTCACTTGCCTCAGGTAGTAGGACAATGTATTTCCACTTCTGTGTTATGGCCTTCTATACAGCACATGTACAGTGAAGCAGAAAAACGTTGTGCCTGCAGGATATGCCCCAGTCAAATGTAAGTGACTCATATGTAGTTCAATCATCCAACTAAAATAAAATTATTTCAATAGACATGCCAAACTAGTGTTCAAAGTCCATAGCAGAACATCAGGCAATTTGTACTAATTTGCCAGTTACTTAAGGCAACAAGCACATTCCATGCTAAACACACAGAGAAAACATGCAAAAATATGTTGAAAAATGTAATTTAAGAAAATAAATGCACTAGCTAAATATAATAAATTATTAAGCAGTGCTTGCATTAGCAAACAGCAGACCTGTAATGCAGCAATTCCATTTCACTGCTCTGATTTTGAAGAACCTTTAAGGGCACAGAAAAACAGACATCATAAAAGATGTCGAAGTCAAAAGAAAGATTTCAGCTACATTCAAGCAGCAACAGCAGAAATAGCTCAATCAAATACACACAGTTTATACAAATTCATGACCAAGTATATTCAAGTATAATCCTCTAGCCAAAGTGAATGGATGAGACAAGAGAAAGTGGACATGGAAATGACCCATATCATCACACATGGCTGGCCTTATGCATAGGTGAGTTAGTGTGCTGCTCATCTACGGGTGGTTTCCTGCCCTTTCTTCTTTTTTTCCCCCTGTTAAATAAGGAAATATACCAATTTCTTTACATACAGGAAAAAAATATATAATAATAAAGGGCAAAAAAAAAAAAAAATCCCTCTGCATGAGAAGTCTCCTATGGAGCAGGAGCTGACTTTCACAGCTGACTGGCTAAACATGCTGACTTTGAAAGCTCAGCAAATTGACTGGTCGACTGTATGCACTGGGCCAATTAATTAATGCAGTTTGCAGCCTGTGAATACCGAACTTGTGAGGAAGAGGAGAAGTAGCAGTAAACTGCAGGCAGAATGGAGAGATGTGCAGTGCAAACCCAGGTCCCGCTACCAGTTCTCTCAACTTTTTCTAGTTTTACAGAACGCCCCAGGATACCACTTCATAGTTTTGTTCTCTCCCTTGTAAACCTTTTCATGGCTTTTCTGGCAAATCACTGAGGAACAGGGTCAGCAACATCAAACATTAGTGTTTTATCATTCTTCTTCAAAAAATGCATGTTTATGCAAACTCTGTTATACTGCTTTATATTTTTTTCTGTTTGTCATTAAATTACTGATGTTTCTTGTAAGAAGCCAAGAATTACAGTCAGTCAATATTATCAAACAGTACTATTTTTACTTCTTAAAGCTTAGAAAATGCACATTGATGCAAAACCTGTCGCTCTTTTTTGTTGCTCAGAAAATTCATATTGATGCAAAGCAGTGTTGTCACTCCAAACTCCCTAATTTTGCCTTATATTTTTGTTCTGTTATTCATATTTTTTTTAATTTTCCAGTAAATCACTGAGATTACATTCAGTTTATAATGACAGATATCAGAGTTCCATACATCTTATTCTTCAGAAAATACATACAGAGTCAAAAACCTGTTGCTCTATTAAATATTTAAATAGAATAATATTTAAAAATATCTAAACATATATTCTTTATTTTATACATTTCTTTACCAGGGAAGTCAAATGAACATAAGTGTCCATTTTCAGGAGTGACCCAGAAGCAACATCCAGGTTAGGCAACTTGCTCAGAGACACAGCAGGCAAATAGAGGTGGAATAGCTCAAATCCTGTACCCTCTGGTGACAGGAAACAGCTCATTAGCATTTCAGCTCCTTAATCTTCTCCGCTAAATAAAAGATATGTCCCTGACTTTGGGCCCCATCCCATTATTTATGGCTTTTTCAGATTTCTTGAGCTAAGAACTTGAGATGCATGTCTTGTTCTATTAACTTTTTAGATTAAGTGGATTTTTAGAACAATATTTAAAAATTGTGCATGATTTTAAGCCCCTCCTCCACACAGTTATTTTTGTCTTGTCTCTGAGTCTAAAACAAATACGCTGCGAGCTATGAATGTTCCAGAGTTTTATATTTCTGATTTACTGAAACTGAACTTCTGGTTTTCTGGTCAACTGTAGACAGTGCAGTTTGTAAACACTGACATATGCCTCAGTTTATAATTATCATCATTCAGAAAATGGGTGCTATGTACAACTGTTATTCTATCAAATTTTCCAACTATGAAACCGCATTATTTAAAATCTGTCCTTGATTTTGGGACCTTTTACAAATATTTTTGGCTTTGTCCCCGATTCTTTTATTAACACATTGGGAGAGCAAATTATTTTATGAGTTGGACATGACATAAATTTTTTCTTCATCTTATCTTTAACCATCTATTGCAAAGACCACCAGTTACTGGACAGCCCACATTTTGCCTCTCAGTAATCATCTTTGGATTAGTGCTTCCGTTTTCTCCTAGTGAGAGAAGTAGTGCAGTGACATCATTTCCTGGAGACTGATGATCACTATAAAACTACAGGTGACAGCTTGGAATCTGTGCTTATATTCTGATCCTTATGAGAGTAGCAGCAGAGAGCATCGATTCCGGACTCTTTCTGGTTGGAGAGTGAGGGTCTGCGTTTAACGTACCAGATTGGTCTGGTTGCTATTTGAGGCATCTACCAGAAAAAGGCTACAAGCTTACAGACCCTTTGCATCATCTGGGACAAAACTGTGGATCACCAAACAGGCTGTGGCCTGCTTTTCTTCTTGGGATTGGTGCTAACATTTTGCTTCTGGTGAGAGAAGAAGCAAAGAGTATTGTATCCCAACAGATTGAAGCTGTGCTGAGACCAGCATTAGTAATAGCCAGGCAGTAGCCATTCATGTGACTCCCCTCTTTTCATCATTCTTGACAAGCTAATTCTTTGTTTTCAGTAAATACTGCTTGATTTCTTTCTAACTTCAGATTTTTTCTGCCTAAATACTTCATCCTTAAATTGTCAGGGTCTACGTATTAGTTTCCTCTCAAGTGTTTGGCAGTGCTCTGTAGAGAGACACCTTGAGTGACATTTTGAAATTTCTCCGGTATCTAGTTGCACACAGGGCATATAGTTTGAAGTGACAAGCACTGTCCACAAAGTTGCTAACCGGATACTCCTAACAGTGATCGATAGTCTAATCAATAAAAAAGGGTCTGCTGCCATGGATATGAACTTTCCTACTGTCTCCGTTACCGGCTTGGTAGATATGGGCATCCCGAGGCAATGTAGAAATTGCCTCATGTTTATGGACAACCAGTTCATTCTCAAACAATCTGATATGGTATGTGAGAGATGTATTTACACAACTTCACTAGAGGCAATGCTCTCAGATAAAAGTACTCCTAATGTCAATAAGGATGACAACAGTACACATGCTGCACCCATCACACACAATTCAAAGCAGACATATAGACCCAGATATACTGAGGCACTTACATGTAACCTTCCTAAACCACAAAGACAAGTACATATAAGAAATACCCTTCAGCATCCCCAAAGGCACTGTTTCAAAGCAACACCCACATCAACACATACAGCTACATCTCATGGAGCCTCTACCTCTAAGCCCATAAGGCAAGTCACCACACAATCCAACATTCTAGTCACTGGAGACTCCATTGTGAGACACACTGATGTCCCTCTCACCGGGGTGAGTAAGAAGAAAGTTACAGTTAGTTGCTTATCAGGGGCTAGGATCCAGCACATTACGCATACACTCAGGTCACTGGATCACAATTACCAATATGACTCAGTCATAGTCCACGTGGGAGTAAATGACCTGAAATGCACCTCCCTAGACTATATGAAGAGAGACATCATAGAGCTCTTGGATATGTGCTTCAGGCTGGTATGAGCCTAGCATTGAGCAGCATTTTACCTTCTTCAAAGATGATGCCACAATACGAACAAAAGAAGACTGACTTTAATAATTGGCTTAGTTTCTGGTGTCATTCTAAGGGGGTGCAATATTTGTCAGCATGGAAGGAGATGGTCAACAGACCATACTGCTCTGCTCTGCCAGGGGTGGTCTGCACCTCCCCCCTCTAGGCTTTCGAACATTAACTAAACCACTGTCTTCCCCATAGTGCCTATTTTAGGCAATGCCAAACTGAAAGTACTTCCAATATAGCAAATCAAAACCAAGAAAATCTAAAGGTATTACTGCTCAATGCTAGAAGCCTAAACATCCACTCCTTGGAAGCTCTCCTTACCCTAGAGAAGCTGATGTCTGTGTGGTCTCTGAGACGTGGTTTACAGCCGTGGACATCACACCAGCAGTGCAGGGTTATAATGCCTTCCACACATCTAGATCAGCTACTTCACAAGCAGGGACTAAATGTGGAGGTGTCTCTATTTACAACAAAAATAAATATACTTCAAAGCTGATCAAACAGGACAATGCACTTGAGCTGCTCCATGTTCAAATCACCATAGGTAAAATCTAGCACCACTTCCTTGCAAGCTATAGGTCCTACTCTATAACTCAGGAAACCCATAACGTGTATTTAAACTTACTAGAAAAACTAACCATCCAACCCAATACCATATTCATGGGTGACTTTAATTACCCCACTATTAACTGGGAATCCTATACAACATCAAATGTACATGCACATAGATTCCTGGATTTTGTAAGCATAAACTCCCTGGACCAGATAGTCACTATGCCAACCAGGGGTACAACCATAATGGATCTGGTCCTCACTAATATGGGAGAGTACTGTACACCCCCTACTGTAATGCCTTCCCTGGTAAAGTCAGACCACAGAATGGTCTCCTTTGAATGAAAAATAAAACCTGGACCCCCAGCTAAAACGGGAATATTCAGGAACTATTCTAAGGCTAACATTAAATAGACACCCCTCCACATTTAGTCCCTGCCTGTCCATGTTAGTGTGAATGACCTGAGACGTACCTCCCTGGACTACATGAAAAGAGACATGGAGGAGCTGTCCGATCTTGTAGCCCAGGCAGGTATGACCCTTGGCCTGAGTAGCATCCTGCCATCACCCAGAATGATACCACAGTACAAGGACAAAATGATTGACTTCAACAATTGGCTAAGCTTCTGGTGTCATTCTATGGGGATCCAGTATCTGTCTGCCTGGGATGACATGATTGACAAACCATAATGCTTTGCCAGAGATGCCTGCATCTGTAGCCCTTGGGATTCCGGATACTGGCTAAGGCTCTTGCCACCCCTATACTGCCTTCTGTAGGCAAAATTCAAATGACAAATTCACCACCGTAACAGGTACAAGCAAGCAAAATCTGAGGATAATGCTACTTAATGCTAGATATCTAAACCTCAAAATGCACTCACTCGAGGCACTCCTTAAAATGGAGAACATAGACATATGTGCAGTGACAGAGACCTGGTTCAAGGCTCCAGAGAGCATCCCTGCATTACCAGGCTATAATTCATACCACACCTTTCGGCCATCTAACCTGGACCGAAACACTAAAGGTGGAGGCGTGCCCATATTCATTAAGGATATATACACCTCCAGGCTAGTTGCTCAGCATAATGCATCTGAGATTATCCAAGTGCAACTAACTCTGGGCAAGACTGCAATACAAATTGTAGCTTGCTACAGATCCCCCACCATGCCCCAGGATTCCCATTCCTCATTTCTTGATACACTGGAAAATATTAGGGTACAACCTAATAATGGGTGATTTCAACTATCCCACCATTAGCTGGGAAAACTACTCATGTATCAACTACTGTGCTCAACGTTTTCTGGAATTCATAAATTCCAATGCCTTGGATCAACTTATCCACATCCCCACCAGGGGCTGCAATATCCTAGACCTGGTCATTACCAACATGGGCAACTGGTGTTCAACACCAGAGGTCAGTTCCTCATTGGTCAGATCAGACCACAAGCTAATCACCCTAGACATCAACATCCCACCTCCACCCCCCATTAGGGAAACCACCGTAAAAAATTTCACCAAAGCCAGCTTCACTCTTCTTAAGACAGAAGTGGCAAACTTCACGACACCCATGCTGACGGACAATAGAGTTACAACTGATGAATCTTATACAAATGTACTTTATAAGCACTTACACGAGTGCATGGATCGGGCAATCCCCAACAGAACCAAGATGCTATCCACCAAAAAAAGGAAGCCTATCTGGTGGTCCCCTACTACAAACAAACTCTACAACAGAAGAAAGAAACTGTTGCAAAAAAAAGAGTAAAATCCCATGATTGGAGGATCTCCGTGGTCAGCCTCAGTAAGAAGCTGAGATCCCTCATAAAAACCTCCAAAGCTAGTTACGAAAACAAAATTGCCATGGATTCTAAAGACAACCACAAAGCAGTCTACAGCTATGTCAAGAATCTCAATGGCAACACTCAGATCTGCTCTGAGTTACAGCACAATGGCACTAAATATACAAAACCAACTGATAATGCCAGCATCCTGGCAGACAGGTTCAGTGCTAACTTTACCCCTCTCTTACCCCCCTAAAGGGCCCATCTCTATACCGGAAGAATGTAAAGTTCCTGTAATCATGGCTGCACAGGTAAAAAAACACACTCGCCAAAGCCAAGAACACAGCATCCATGGGACCTGACAACATCCCAGGCTGTGTTCTACACAAACTACGGAACAAACTGGCACCCTACCTGAGTACCATGTTCAATCATAGCCTCATCTCAGGCTTTGTGCACACTAAATGGCACACAACAATGGTTATCCCACTCCACAAAGGGGGAGCCAGCATGGACCCTGGGAACTACCGCCCCATCAGCCTGGTCTGCAAGGCTATGGAACATATCATCATGGAACTTATAAACAATGACATTGGTAATCGCCAAACTCTTGACCTTACCCAGTTCAGCTTTGTAAAAGGCAGATCATGTCTCCTAAACCTGACTGACTTCTTTGAAGCGGTCACCAAAGCCGTAGATGAGGGTAAGGTGGTTCACACAGCCTATCTAGATCTCGCCAAGGCTTTTAACACCATCCCCCACTCTGGAATTATAGATAAACTTACTAAACTAGGTATAAATCCCTATGTCACAAGATGGGTTGCCAACTGGCTCACTGACAGAACCCACACTGTGAAAGTAGCAGACTCTAAATCCAACTTCAGACCAGTGACAATTGGAGTACTACAAGGTTCAGTCCTGGGTCCTCTCCTGTTTGGTATCTACTTCTCTGAAGTACAGGCGAACACAGAAGGTCTTTGGCTAAAAAAGTTCGCAGATGACTGCAAACTAGGAGCCATAATCAAAACTCCTAACGATGTGGACATCCTACAAAAGGGCCTCACTGAGACAGATGCCTGGTGTAAAAGCCATGGCCTCAAGCTCAATGCCAAAAAGTGCATTGTCATCCCTTCTGGTAAAAACTCTGTACCCATGAACTACCACATAGGCGATAGTCTACTTAACACTGAAAGTGTGATAAGAGACCTTGAGACACAGGTGGACAGTAGTCTCTCCTTTGATAATCACATTGCCACAGTACTCAGGAAATCCTTCTATGTGGCACACCTCATCACAAAAGGTTTCTCATCCAGGAAAAAAAGAGGTCATTGTTCCCCTCTACTCATCACTCATTAGACGCATTATAGAGTACAACCCCCCTTTTGGTATGTACCTTACAAGACATCTACAACAACTGGAAAGGCTGCAGAAATACCTCACAAAGAGGATTACCGGCTTCAAACAGATGCCCTATGCAGACCGTCTCAAAAAACTCCAGCTTTACTCTGTCGCATATCACCTACTCAGAGGTGATCTCTGCCTAACATACAAAGCAATGTCAAACCCAGAGCTGTTGGACATGCTCCACTTAAAGAAATCCCAATCCCTCAGAGCTACATGCTCTAGGGACCTAAACCTTGTCACCACAATAAACAGAACATGCTGGAGGGATAGATTCCTGTCCCAGAGACTTTCCATACTCTGGAACAAAGTACCTATCTATATCAAACAAAGCTCTTCATTAGCACTCAAGAAAAATCTCAATGATTGGATGGAAGATAGGAAATTCAACTCTGGGATCACTTCTGTGGCTCTGCTTGACAGGGCACAGGAAAATAATTTTCTTGGGTGGCAAAAGCCAGGGTACCATTTGGTTAGGCTTATATAGACCCTAGGGCCAATAGCCTAGTACCTACCTATGAACATATGAACCTCCTGCTATGCTACGCACTTCTGCAAGTGAGAACATGGCAAAATTTCAAGCCCCTATAAACCCTGAGAACACTACTGCCTCTGCAGAATGGTTCACAGAAACCCTGTACAAGCATGTTAATAGCTGCATAGAGGCAGCTGTACCCACCAGGAAGAAGTACAAAACTAACTCAAAAATCAAGCCACCCTGGTGGAATCACAAAATCAATTGGGCGTATAACAGGAGGAAGAAAATCATGGCAAAAAGAGGTGCAACATCCAGCGGGATGACAGCACTCTCATTAAACTAAACAAACAAATCAGAGGACAAAGTCTACCAAAGCCAAATTTGAGGTAAGTTTGGCCTCCCAGGCCAAGGACAACCACAAAGCATTCTTTAGCTATGTCCGCAACCTCAAAGGCAATACACAATTGTGTGCAGAGCTCATTGTAAATGGAGCCACCTATACTGATCCAGAAGATATAGCAAACCTCCTGGCTGATAAACCCAGCTCCAACTTTACTCCTCTCTCCCCCTCAACCTTCTCTCAGGAAATATCAAATATAACTCCCCCTACTATCACTAGGGAACACGTCCTTAATGCTCTCTCCAAGACCGAACACTGCATCAATGGGCCCAGACAATATCCCAGGATGCCTTCTAAATAGCTTGAAACATGGCCTATCAGGGCTTCTGGAATTACTATTTAACTGTACCCTCCAAACAGGCTTCGTGCCTCGTGAATGGAGAAAGGCAACAGTCATCCCTCTGCACAAAGGTAGGCCAGCTACAGACCCTAGAAACTACAGACCCATAAGTCTCACTAGTCTTATATGCAAAGCCATGGAAAGAATTATCATAGATATGATCAATAGAGACACAGCAAACCTCCAGACACTGGGTCCAACCCAGTTTGGTTTTGTCAAGGGCAGATCATGCCTATTCAACCTGGTAGACTTCTTTGAGAAGATCACCAAAGCAATGGATGACGGCAAAATCGTTTACACTGCCTACCCTGACCTGGCCAAGGCATTTGACAATATCCTACTCAGGCATTGTTAAACTCAAGAGGTTAGGTATAAACCCATATGGCACCTGGTGGATAGCCAACTGGCTCACAGACAGGGCCCAGGAAGTTAGAATTGGGGAATCCACCTTTACAAAGAGGCCAGTCACAAGTGGAGTCCCTCAGGGAACAGTCCTTGGACCGTTACTTTTTGGCAGTTATTTCTCAGAAGTCAAGGTCAATGTGAGTGGTCTCTGGCTGACTAAATTGCAGATGACTGCAAATTAGGAGCTGTCATCGAATCTTACACTGACACAAATGTTCTCCAGGAGGGGCTGACCCAGACAAACAACTGGTGTCAGAGCCATGGACTACAAATAATGCCAGGAAATACATAATGCTATCCTTCAGGAAGTCATTAATCCCTGGTAACTATCATATTGACAACACACCCCTTAGAGTTGACCCAGTAGTCAGGGATTTGGGGACACACAAAGATTGCAATCTAACCTTTGATCATCACGTGTTTACAGTGGTGAAGAAATCATTCTATGTTGCGTAACTTAAACAAAGGCATGGCATCTAAGTCCAAGGAAGTCATTGTTCCACTGTATTCATCATTCATCAGACCTATCATTGCATACAATGCCCCCTTTGGTATGTATCTAACCAGGCATATTCAACAACTGGAACGTCCACAGAGGTTCCTCACTTAAAGAATACAGGGCGTTAAGTAATATGTCCTATGAAGACCACCTCAAGGCCCTATCCCTGTATTCTCTCTCCTATATACTTTTGAGGGGGAAGCTATGCCTGGCATACAGCGCATTGTGAGACCCCATTCTGAGGGACCTTCTGCATAGCCACAAAACAAACAGTACCAGAATTACCCGTTCTAAAGACTTAAACCTTGCCTATGATATAAATAGGACCTGCTGAAGAGATAGGTATGTATCCCAGAGGCTACCCCATCTATGGAACATGCACCCTATCCATGTGAAGCAGAGTTCCTCCCTAATCCAATTCAAGTGCAACTTGAACAACTGGATGGGAAACCGGAAATTCATCGCTGGTGTGGCATCTATGTCTGTGATGCAAACAGGTAACCTGTAAATGGCTCATCTCCCAGGCCCATGCTTATACTTATCAAGAATATTAGAACTTGTCAGAGATTTGAGATGCATGGCTAGGCTTAAAAAGGTCCTTGTGGTTGTTAGCCTAGTAAACACCTATGAACCGGACATGAACTGCTGGAGCTGTCTGTGGAAGAAAATGACAAACTGTTTGCTCATACTTTTCATTTTGCAGGATTAATGGGAGTTGTGTGAAACAACTTGAAATACTTTAATACATGGCTGTTGGTGGCATGGAGCAAATATGAAATGCATTTAATGTCCATCACTTTTCTATCACAATCAGATGTGTGAAGTGTACACAGAAGTGGCTATAACTGTTGGATGGAAGGTGGAAGGTGGGAGCGTTCAGTGAATGAATGTAACTGACCTTGTCATTTGCTCACTTTAAACAGTCACTGATATGGCTTTTGCAAGATTAGCATGTATTTTGTGAACCAAGATGGATTACTATATTATTGTGACTGCTATTTATTAATTAGCAAAGTCTGACATCTGAGTTGTACATAATAAAATGGATATAAGTGATGGGTACAGAGACCATCTGTGGGTGTAAGTGAATTATCTCTGTTGTTATTTGCTCACTGTTAAACAGCAGTCCCTGATCAGGTGTGGCAGAAGTAGAGTCAAACAATGTATTCACTAAATTAGTGTAAAACCAGTACTGATATGGCCTATGCTTGTGGATGTGAGTGCTTACATGCTTATGTGTGCATAAATGTGAGCACACGGTGTGCTGGCGTAGTTGCAGGGAAACAGGTTGGCCATAATTTTTTCACCTTCCGTCATACGTATCAGTATTGCCACAATAAGGATCATTGGCACAAGGGCAGAGTGAGTAGTATTTCCATTTCATTGCGCAAAGCTCTAGTTAATTTCTTGACTATGGTTTCTTCTATGCAGAGTCTGCATGCTCTCCCTTTATATGGATGGGTTTATCCATGTGGTCTGGTTTCCACAAACACCCCTACAACTTGATGTAGATGAACTAGTGTTACTCCAATTTGCTTGTACATAAGTGTTCAGTGTGTGTGTGTGTGTGTGTGCGTGTGTGCGTGTGTGCGTGTGTGTGTGTATCTTGTAACAGACCTGGCATGAGAAATATGAGTATATGTATGGTTATGATAAAAATCAGTACAGTTTGGCTTAACACAGAAAAAAATTATCTCTGGATAGCCACAGCATAGCCGGTACATGCATAGCTCTTCTGGGTAACGGTACAAATAATAAAATATTAGTTAAAGTACTTATTTTGCACCAGTACAAAAATAAAATATTAGTTAGCAAGTTATTATCTTGAAAAAAGGAAGGTATAAAACATATCACAGAACATTCAGACCCTCGGAACATTTGAGGGCCCGAAGGCCCCTACACTGTAGGCTATTATAAGGTGGATATGTCATAACAGTTAAGGTCTTCACCTTATAAATACAAGGTACAGGGTTTAATTCTGACCTTGGGTTACTGGCTAGGCTTAAAATTACTCTTAAGGGCAGTTAGCCTAATATTCACCTATGAAAAGTCACCCCCTGAACCTCATCTAGACTAAGATTCGCCCTTCTCAGAGGTGTACACACAACCTTGATGTAGCTTGTGGGGAGCAGGGGACAATATGATCATTATTTATTTTTCTTTCCTCAAACATCAGATGAGCAAAGACCTTCACTGCAGATTATATATGGGCAATGTACTGTCATTTACACTTTAAACACAATTATTAAATTATTAAATTATCACTTAAGACATTGGCTCAATATATTAATAGAAAAAACATAACATTTTTTCTTTTACATATATGCTTTTGTCATTACAACTCTAATTTAGTCCAACATTAAATGAATTGCTCAGTTTCTGCCTTTCCTAAATCTCACTCCTCCTGACCATTATTTTGCATTTATTCATTTTGCATTTCCACAAATTCCATTCATCTCCAAGTAATTTGCTCCTTCCCCTTTCTAAAGTTCCCATTTCCTTTTATTTTAACCCTCTTACAATATCCAGTACTTCAAATACAGCTGACTGAGGTTTTGATTCCCATTTTCTAACAATCGTTTTTTTTTTTTGGCAACTAACAAAATTAAACTTCATAAGACTTGACTACATCAAGGCAAGTCAGATCCTGTGTCCCAGTTCAAAGGTTGGTCTCCCAATACTTCTGACAGAGTATTCTGTAGAGAATTTTTAAAATCTCCTTCCCTCATTTTCTCAAAAGCATGTTCCCAGTTACCTCTTACTTCATCAGTCCAACATCTGCTGTCTACCTGAGGAAAATCCTTTGAAGTCAAATTTGAAGTCTATTTTCCATCCATGTTTTAACACTGTAAACTACTTCTTGAACGAAGTGTTGTAGCATAATCTTGCATCTGCAGATACGTATATATATATATATATATATATATATATATATATATATATATATTTGTTTTATAGCACATCTTTGTATCTGTATTAATTTCGTATGTGATCCTATTCACCTGGGCTGTGCCTGCAAATGGTCCATTGAGATCAGTGCAAGACCCTGGTAAACAAAAATAAAGTCTGCTACGGGGTATAAAAATACCTATGCAAACACTTCAAAACAAAAATCACAAAACTTTTGAATCTGCTTGCATAACAGAGAGCCATATATATGTCTTCCCATTGTTCCCTTGTAAAGTGATTTTCCAATCTCTCTTCCCAATTTTTTCTAACCTCCTGCAGAAGATTTTTATAGTTATCATGCAATATTTTGCATGTCCTACAAATTATCCCATTTTTCACAGCAGCTTCTGTTCTAGATTAAACTAAAAACTAAACCAGAGCATTTTTTTTCTTTTTTTACTTAGAACTCAACTATCTCTTTCTCTTTGCCTATGCTCTTATATCATTCCCTGCTAGGGAAGGTATGTCGCTAACCTGCAGTCCAAACTTCTTCTTGGCTTCAACCCACTCTATTACCTCTCCTTCTCTAGTTATTTGGTCCCAATACTTGGGTTCCTTTACTAGTTTTCTCCAGTAAATTCCAGTCCCCTCTTCCCTATTTTCTGTAGTCCTACTTGCAGTCATCCCTATTAGCAAAATCTTCTTTTTTCATTCCTGTGTTGGCATCGTTCTTAGAATACATTTTGCAACTTTATGACTGTAATATACGGTATGGCTGCTGTTATTCTCAAGAATAAGATTCCAAAAGACCACTTTTTCCTTATTTCTTGAATCCCCCTCTTCATCACCTCTTTACACTCTGATTCCAATAAAAATTTACACAGAATGCTTCCAGACTGAACTTAAAGCATGTGACTAGTCACCACTGAAACACTTCCAACTAGAGGAAGCAGTGTCATACTTTAATAGTAAATTCTTACAAATTCTAGACTACCATACCCCCATATGCACTATCAGAATTAGGACTAAATCTGCTCCATGGCTTACAAATGAAACCAGACTGAAAATTTCACATAGAAACAAAATCTGGGCCAAATGAAGATCTTCCAAAAATCCAACAGATCATCTAGACTTTAAACAATTGAGAAATGCTGCTAAAAGATCTATAATGACTGACAAAAATAACTACTTTCAACTCCAGCAGACCCACAAACACAAACCACAGAAATTCTGGTCAGGCATAAACAAACTCTTCCAATCAGGTCACACCAAAACACCAACCCCATCAGATATCACCAGTAACAATCCTAAGCACATTGCCAATGCCTTTAATACCTTCTTTACTGAGGCTATCCAGTCACTAGCAAATTTTCTACCCCCTGTTAAACCAAGTCTGTCATCCACCTTAATTAGCTTACTACCATCATTCTACCTACAACCAGTTCCTACATCCCTCATTAGCACCCTTCTCCTAAAACTAAAGCCATGCACCCTTTCAGCAGACCTCCTACAAGCTGAATACTTGCAAAAAGCAGCCAAAGTTGTAGTCTATCCCATTTCCATCCTAATAAATAGGACAATTCCTGAAGGAACTATTTCATCTATCTGGAAAATCTCCCATATTATCCCTTTACATAAGGGTGGGAACTCCACTGACCTTTAACTTTCGACCAATTGCTTTACTCTCTCCCTTAGCAAAAATAATGGAAAAATGTATCCACCGACAACTACTCAACCACCTTCTCCAAAATAATTTACTAGTTAGCTGTCAGCATGGATTTTGGCCATTCCATATTACCACCTCTGCCCTTTTATCCTTTTCTGACTGCATCAACAAAAATCATAACAACAACACTCTATCTTCTGCACTTTTCATTGACCTCTCAAAGGCTTTTGATATGGTTAACCATCAGCTTCTTATTGATCTACTTAAATCTCTCTCTCCTGATACACTTGCACTAAAATAGTTCTATTCCTACCTGGAGAACTGTCAACCAGCTGTGCTGTAGGATAACATACTATCCACAAATCTTCCCGTCTCCCTAGTTGTCCCTCAGGGCTCTATTTTGGGATCCCTCCTATTCTCAATTTTTATTAATGACCTCAATTTAACGATTCCTCAAGCTACCTGCATACAATATGAAGATGATTCAACATTAATATGCTCTGTTACTTCATTATCAGAACTCCAATCCCTAACCCAAAGGGTACTGAACATTGTGGAAGACTTGTTCCTACAGCGCTGCCTACTCCTGAACCCCCCCCCCCCAAAAAAAACTAATTATTGCTCTTTAATCCTACAAAAAAGTCCACACAAATAGACGTCTCAGTGTTATCCAGTAATGGCACTGCTATATCTCCTGACCCAACTACCAAACTCTTAGGAGTAACAATTGATAACAATCTGACCTTTGGCACACACACACACACACACACACACACACACACACACACACACACACACACACACAACACAATAAAATCAGTGAACAGAAAGCTAGGCTCACTTTATAGGATTAAAGCCTTCCTTACTCCTACAGCTAGAACTACTATTGCCCACACCCATCTTATCTCTACCCTCCTTTATGCCTCTCCAATTTATACCAATCTTTCCAAAAGCAACCTCAGCAAACTTACAAACTCTTACAACAACATTACTAGATTTGCATGTTCCCCATTTAGAACCCACCATTGTCACAATCTAAAACAAGTGGGTTGGCTGGAACTTCATAATCAACTTCTCTTTTACCACCTTACTACCACACACAAGGTCCTCTACCATCCTAGTAACACACCTATACTCACTAGCCTGGTTACCCCCTACATAAATCTATCTATCCTACGCTCAGCAAACAAACTGCAAGTATCAATACACAAGTCCTACAATAAGGCTGGGGGACTCTGTTTTCCAACACTATGGGGAAACTTGTAACCTGCTCCCAAAAAACTCTCATCTCTTTCCTCTACACCACTCTTCAAGAAACAACTCAAAGAATACCTTAAAAATAACTAGCTATGTCCATGCTCCAACCTAGATTAATCACTTCCTTCCTTCATACTTATTCTAAACTTATCTCACTACTGCTGTGCTATGCACTCCTTCCTACTAACCTCTGAATGTATCAGCTATCAGCTAATAAAGTTAGGTACTAGCTTAGAGTATTGTAGAAAGTACTATAGTAGTTTGTCCTTTCTTAGCAAGCTTTCTATAGTATAGTATTGTATTTGTCTATAACTCTTGTATATATTTTTTCACCATTTGTCTTGTAAAACCTTTGTTGATTAATTGATGTTTAGCTATCATCTAAATAACTTGTATTGCCTAGCCTTAAAAATGTACTGTATCTATATTTCTAGTAACTGTTAGTGGAGCTTTTCTCCCTGGGCCTCTACTGAAAATGGACATATATCCAGTTGGACTAGCCCGGTCAACAAATGTAAAATAAAATAATAAAATAAAAATAAATAAATAAATTTATAACTTTCTTTTTGAGTTATGTATATGATCCTTAACTGTGTAGCTCTGAAATATCCATTCAAATAAGGTAATCCTAAACCACTTTCCTCAATTGGGAGGATAAATTTATGCCACTTAACTCGTCTTCTTCCCATCCCAGTTAAATTACTTAAACTCCTTCTGACAACCTTGCCCTGGCCCAGCAATCAAGGAGCCTCAATCCTCACCACTAACGCCAGGGAGGTTGTCTCATAGAAGAGGAAAGGATAACAAATACACACAGCAAAGTACAATTTCCCTTAAGTGCACACAGAGATCACAGTCAGTCTGGGGCTAGTTGCTCCCTTACTCCCCAGGTCACCAATAAGACTCCCCACTGGCACGGCTATAAGGTCCAGATCTCAGCCTAGCTGGCAAGCTAACCTCCATTACCATCTCTGTCCAACCAGTGCTTCATGTCCCTGCCCAGGTAGCTGACACACACCCACACTTTAAGTATTTATACAACTTCACAGACACTCCTTGGAAAGGCTGACAGATTCTCCAGCTGTGCCCCTTTACCCAGACTATATGGTAGTAATTTCTGCTACCACCAGCTAACAATTATCAGCTACCCAAAGGCCCTTGAAAGGGTATCCAATTATTACTGTGCAATATTATTATCCAATTGGTAATGTGACTATTCAGTCTAAGGCTTAGTAGAGAAGCTTATTAGAGTGGCTTATTACAATCAACTCTATAAATATGCAATGTACTCAAGTCTATTTCTCTAAACAAACCCGGCACAGGTAAAGGTTTTTAAAATATTTAATAATAAATAATTAAAACACAAGACAATACTACTACACCACAGATATATCCAAGAGTTCAGAGATCACACAAAAAAATAATACAGTAGGACAGGTCTGATGTCAAAGAAAAACACAATCTAACTTTCTAATCTTTAGCTATTCTTAAGACAAAACACAGTGCTATAATCCTACTTACATATATAAAGAGGGGTTGATGGTCCAAGACAAAATGTGTTTAGTCTCTCTCTCTCTACAATAGTTTTTAAAACTCGCCAACAAACAGCTCTGCTAAGGCCCTCCCAAATTACATCATTTTGACACTTAGATTTTCCCAGTATTCACATTACATAATTTTGACAATTAGTCTGGAGTTCCCAGGCCACAAACTGCATTATTTAGCAATCTAACACCTGCTCAGGAAACTACAACAACAAAAGACAGTTCACATGTATACTCTAACAATTATTCCTTAAGTTAAGACAATAGAAAGAATTTATTCAGCCAATCGCTTCGGCACCACTTTTTTAGATAATTGTAACTTTAAAGAACATTTGAAATGTTTGGCTTGGTTTTCCTTACAGCAGATGGCAATGTTGCAACAATCTTGAAGTTCACATTTTACAGTGTTTTCTTTCATTTAAGAACACAAGCCTGTATTTTACATTTATTTATACAAATTATAGAATTATGCATCAAATTCTACTTGACTAGGCTGGCAGCCTTCGCCTATCTTTCCCCAATCGTCACACTCCTTATTAATTATTGTCAACAACTTCTCTCATTGATAAAAGTATGCCTGACCTGTGTATAAAACTAAAATAAGTACGAATAATTGTGCATTTTATTTGAAAAATTAATTACAGTAGGCCAGGATGTGAGCTCTTTAAAACAACAGAACAACAGCAAAAATAAGTTTAAAGGCTACAAGAAAAGCTGCAAGATAAGGAGGAAGATAAATAGCAATTAAAGCTAAGGCTCAGAAGTAGATTCACAGAGTACATCAACTAACAAATACAATAAAAAGAGTAAAGATAGATGATCTTTAAAATTGGTCATGAAGGAGTAACATCAGGATAAATGGAATACAAGAGAGTGAGTAGCAATGAACTGGAAAATATGTAATGTAACTATTACATGAGAATTCTGTGCTAACGGGACATCAAGAAACACTAATGAGAGAGTTTATACAGAATGGGATAAGAACTAAGCATGTTTTGGCACATCTCCATTCTTTTGATGGAAAAAAAGGAAATAAGGCAAGTAAAACTATTTAACATTATCCCATTTGCAGGGATGTTCATAATGGTGGTCAAGGATTATTCAGATACAATCTATAAGAGAAGGAAACCTATGCTGCAGGTATTAAATGAAGTAAGAATGAATGGAAGCAGCTGCATGATTGAAATGTCCTGCAATTCTGGAAGTAAAGTAAGAAGGAGAATGGTTCACGCTACTCAATACAGAGGATGTTTAAAAGTTTAAACAAAGGTATCACAGACAGCTAAATAACCCAGGCCATAACAATCTGAATTGCCTGCCACACAAGGGACAGGGAAAGCACCTTAGGCATAGGAGAGGTGAGACACAGATGCTGGGAGGATGTGCAATGTCAGATTGTTAACCCTCCCCCCCCCCCCCGGGGGGAAGAAAAGACCAAGAAGTGTAGAGCAGCATCATGCTAGTAACGGAAATGGGCCAACAAAAATCACAGACACAAGAAAATGAGAAAATAGGCATGGTGGTGGAGGGACAACAAATGAAGGAGATATATCAAAGTGACAGAAGAATGAAAAGCCTCTCCTAATGGAGATTTAGGCACAAAAACACAGAAAATGCAAAAGCAGAGACAGATGAGGGACAGCTCTAAGGAGATGGGAGGATGGTGGGTCAGATGGTCTGGACAACTCAGAAATAAACTGCTAAACAAACAGGGGACCAAAGCTAAACAGATCCATGTGTCACAGATGGCAGAGTCAAAGAGGTGAAAGGCAGGGCTACAGAAGGACTGAAAGTGACCACAGAAAGAAAAGCAATACAAAAGTTGGACTGTTACACAAATGAAGCTGGCATACCAGACTGACAGCAACAATATGGAGGAGAGACAAATGAATGGGAATGCTGTAATATAAAAAATATGGTGACATCAGTACTGGGCTTGCATGCAATGCACGACTGTGAGGGAAATGGAAAAGAATATAAAGAATGTCTTAAAAGGCCCATCTCCAAGGCCTACTCATGCATTTACAAGGTCAAATTGCTAACTGGTACAGACAAAAAGAGATGGATTAGAGATAATGGAGGAGAGGGGACTACAATGTCCCTGTATAACCAGTAAAAGAAAGTTTATATGGAAGAAAGGAATATAACAACAAAATGAGACAAGGACTACCCTAAGGAATGCAAGTGGGAGTCTGGCTGGACATATGGAAGGAAGGGTATCAAAATGAGAAGGAATACACCTTCATAGGAAATATTTTGGTGCAGACAAGTTGGCTAGTCAAGTTCTTAATGACAGAAACCTAGTGGAAATAATGGAAGAGATCCAAATACAGGAGAGGCACATATCAGATCATGGAGCAGAGAGACTTAAGCTACGTGTGCAGGAACAGAAAACAAAGAGAAGATAATAGAGGTGGGCTAGCTATAAATGGAAAGGGACAGAGGACAAGGAAACACTGCAAGGTCTAATAAAGGAGTTGATACAGGACAATATGAAAGACAAACTGGAAGAGTGCTGGTGGGATGAAATTAAGCTCAGTATGAAAAAAGGATGAGTGAACAGCTGGAAAGAGAGCTAGACATGGTACATATCAGGGAAGGACCAATAAGAATGGAATTAGTAAATGTATTACAGAACAAGAAATCCAACAATGATACTGGAGGGACTACTTGTGGAATCTGGGGCAGGCACAAGGGAAACAGCAAAAAAAATACAAGGAGCAGCAGACAAAGAAGAGGAACACAGAAGATAGATAGAGAAGGTGAAGAATATTTAGAAGAAAATGAGCTAATCAGTGAAAGATTCAATGAACACTAAAAGGGAGATTTTCAAACAACACAAAGGGACAGAAGCCTCAGGATGGAACTGGAGAAAGTGTAGAGGGATTTATACTGGAGGACAAACAAAGACACAAGCTGAATGCAGAGGTGACACCGTGAGATAAGAAATGTGACATACACGATTAAAAGGAAAGCTGGAGGGGCAGATTAACTTCCCCTACATTCTACAAATAGGGAGGGGAAGAAATGTGGAAGGTCCTAGAGGGGGAATACAAGAAAACATAGGACTCAGGTAAAATTTCTAAAAGTACTTGAAAGGCCAGGATAACCATGATACCTAAAGGAGGAGGAGGAGAAGAACAGGAGGAAGAGGGAAATTATAGGCTTATCTGTTTGATGAATACTGATATTAAGATTTTAACCAAAGTATTAGCAGGAAGAAAGTATTGTCTAAAGTAATACTAGCAGGGCAAAATTACTTCATGAAGGAAGGGAAGGAAGAAAAAAACTGTGGGACCTGCAAGAACAGATGCACAGGGAGGAAAAGAATCAGGAAGGGAAAGGTGGAATTGCACTCCTTGACCTGCAGAAGACCTTTGATAATGCAAAGTGGGAATTCCTATGGAAGACACTGCAGCAATGGTAGGGATGGAAAAGTTAATACATCAGATACAGGCCATATACCAATACCCAGAAATTGAAATATTTACAATGGGGAAACAAGATATAGAGGAGGGGCAGATGTGGGTGCACACTGTTCTCCGACATGTTTACTCTTGTGATCGATGAGTTGGCAGAGGATGTCAGATGCAATTTAGCAATGCTTGAAGAAAAGCAGGGGATAACATCTCAAGTTTGTCTCACACGCAGGTGACTACATGCTAATGTCAGAAGTTGTGGCTGCAGCAATGGGAGCTATGAGAGAGACAAAAATATTTAAGGAGCTAGTGAGACTCAGGTGCAACAAGGAAAAGTTGTAGTATGATTGGGAAAAGGGAAGGGGAAAGGAGAAGTAGGTGAGATAAAACAGGCAGAGTTCCCCCTAGTACCCAGGACTCTATGTTGGGAATGCAGTAAAAGAGAGAGAGATCAGGAAAAAACCTAGAGGAAGTTGGAGTTATGGAGTACTTCTAGTGGGGGGAGGGCTTTTACAATGCTTGGGAGAATTAATGCAGTACGGATGACGATAATACAAATAGTCCTCCTAATCTGTAATACACAACTAGACCCCAGGGTCAAAAAGCTACCACAAATGCAAAAAAATATATAGGACTGGGTCACTGAAGGCAAGGGAAAAAGACTCAGCAAAGTAAAAATGAGAAAATAGGAAAAGGGAGGCGGGGGCGCCCACATATCCTGACTTGTGCACTAATGTGATATTCACTGGATAGAAACAGAAGAGGAGGATAAGCAATACAGGGAGAGGGAGACATGGAGAAGCTTAATAAAATACATCAATGAAACAGCACCAAAACAACTGGGATGCATGAAGTGGAGTGAATGGAACCTCAAAAAAAATATAGGGAACTGAAAGATGGGGCAGTGAAAGGGAAGAAAAATTAAACATGAAAAAATGGAATAGTTCAAGAGGAGAATTTTGTTTTTAAAGAAAAGGATTGTGGGAAAAGACTTGAAACAAGGCAGGTGTTAATACAGAATATGACAGGCCCAATGGTAGAATGACCTGGGACTCATGGAGACCTGGAAAAATAATACAGAGAGGGCAACAGGTGAAAGGAAGAGCAGGATGGGAAAGAACAGAGGATGGCTCCCTAGTGTAAATGGAAGAGGTTAGGGAGACAAAAGACCAAACAGCAGACCTATGAAGTATTGAGAGCAAAAAAGGGACAAGGTCAAGTAAGAATGAGAAAGAATCTGGAATGGGAAAAAGTGTGGAAGGGAATTGCAGGATAACGATAGAAGATGATTTAGGTAGTAAGGCACATGCAGAAAGCACAGAGAACAGGTGACAAATACCATCTCTGCAGTATTCACTGGCTTTTAACTCCCATGACGTTGGTAAAAGACTGCCAAAAGGAGGACAGTAGATGCTGGTGGTGTCAAGAGAAAGAGGCAGGAATGATGCATATGTTCAGGAATTTGGGGCAAACAGGAAGTCTGCAGGAAGGTGAGCAGCCACGGTGGTACAGCGGTTAGCCTTGCCATCTCACAAGCAAGAGGTTCTCCAGTTCGATCCTCGGCTGGAGTGCCCTCTGTGTGGAGTCTGCATGTCCTCCCTGTGGTTGTGTGGGTTTCCTCCAGGTGCTCCGGTTTCCTCCCACATCCCAAAGACATGCTGTAGGTGGATTGGACACTCTAAATTGGCCCTAGGTGTGAATGCATGCACGTATGTGCCTTCTGTGGAAGGTTGGGCGCCGGGCTGGCAACTCAATACTGTAAAACTCCACTGCCAATCATGAGCAGACAGGTGAACCGCTGTGGCAACCCCCTAACCGGGAAAAAGCCGAAAGAGGAAGAAGGAAGTCTACAGGCCAGTACTGGAGATTTGGGGAGACATATTTCAAAAGGAAACAGACCTCACTTTGTAATTCTGTATATGGGGCATAAAGAAAAGGACAGCATCTGGAAGAAAAGACAGAAGAGAAAGAGAAATAAACATTATCAGACTGCTAAGTACTGAATTTATATCCACTGCACTCAAAACTGGAAGGGGACAAAAGTAATACTGGGGCAAAAAATACACAAAAGGTTCCAGGGCATAGGGAGAAGATAGCAGAAATGTGGAAAGAAGGGGAGGAAAAATGAAAAACCAATGAAAAGAAATGTTAGAATACTACAAGAGTAAAAATTATACCGGGAAGGACAGAGTGAACCCAAACAATAACCAGGAGGAATATATATGGAAGTATGAAATGAAGCAGACAACTGATGAGATATGATGAATCGGGTCTACTTCAGAAGACTGAAAAAAAAACAAAAGGCTGAATATATATAGTTAGCAGGGGGTGCGCCCCCACATGAGGGGTGCAGGGGGGCTTGCCCCTGCATTAAAAATGTGTTCAGTATTTTGAATTTTCAGTCTTTTGAGATTCAGTCTTTGGGTTTGTCATTCTTGAAGTAGACCTGATGTACCATTTATTTACTTATTTTTACATTTGTTAACTGAAACAGTCCAATTGGGAAGATCCCCCTTTTCGGCAGACATGGGGACAAAAACTCCATGAAATATAATTGGATAAAAACAAAATGAAGAAAAGTTCCATGAAATACAATAGTATAAAAACAAGATTTGTATGCACAAAAGTCAGTGATAAAACACAGACATAAAAATACAGTGGTGAACATAAATGAAACATCAAATGTTTATGGAAGTACAGATTGAACATGGATGGAATATACCAAATCGAGTTAATGGAGTTAATAAACTTTAAAATGCAAAAAATAAATAAATAAATAATGAGAAAAGTTGCAAAAAAGTAATATGGCTGATGTGGGGAGGGCATGGTGGTGGTGAGGCAAATTAAAGAGATGATATAACCAATCATTCCCCTGCTGTTACCAGTGGGATTAAAGGCATGAAAGGTAGAAAACCCAAACAAAGATGTGGTGCTGTCATTACATTTGAATCATGTCTAGCTAACACAAAAATGGACACTTTCCATATGCAAAACTCCTTCCAAATTAGGCAGTTTATTGTTAAGAATCTTGGCATTCACAAGGGTCACCTTAAAGCTGTCCAGTCTGCGATTCAAAATTTAGGTTAGGCTGGAATGTTTTTAGATGAACTCTGTCTCTGAAAGACAGAAGGGGGGAAGCAACGTCTTTGACCTTTATGAGGAAACCCGTGAACAAGAGGTGTTGACCATCGCTTACAAAGCAAGTTTAGACTGTCAATCATCTTATCCCTAGGTAATACAAACTGGATTCTACTGGAATAACACCAGTTACTTAGACAATTATCGAAGATAATTATCTTTTCCTAGAATTTAGACATCATTCATGGTGAAGGGAAGACACCATTTAGAACCAGTGCGTTACATTTGACTGAACATGCATAACAAGCTCCAGCCTGTCCTCCTGCATGCCCCTCAAGGGGTTTCTGCCAAGTCATTTACTTTCATATGGACTACATGCCATATGCTGTTGTCATACTTGCTGATGGAGAGGGTCTTCAGTGCCCTTGAGATGTCTGCAATAATGGCTCCAGAGAGGCAGTAAACAAATCTAATCCTTGCCCATCCTGGTGAACTTGGAATCTGTGTGGCTAACAAGAGAGTCACAAATTACTAACATGGTTCTAGAAGCTGGTTTATACATCAGAGGTGTGGGAGTGGCATGTTGTTAGTGACATGTTAATGAGTGTGTGTGAGTGTGTGTGTGTGTGTGTGTGTGTGTGTGTGTGTGTGTGTGTGTGTGTGTGTGTGTGTGTGTGTGTGTGTAGTACATGTATTTAAGGAGTTCACTAATGCCTAATCAGTTTAAGGAGGCTTGCTAGTGCTTTTTTAATAGCATCAGCATATGATAGCTTTGTGTTGTCTAAACGAGGATGTCACATCTATATGTGTAGGTATATGATGGATAAATTGTCACTGTATACCTCTGACTGTGAAGGGGTTACCAAAAGGTGTGCTAAGTATGTACACCTGTCAAACAGAATATACTAGGTTGAGCAGGAGCTAATTTTTGGTGGGCATGAGGTAGTTCTTACACTGTTACAGGACACTAATTGGTAGGTTGACAACAGAAGAAGAGCTTGTTTGCTGTCTCTGCATGATACCTCTTCCATTGTTAACAGGACCTCAAAGGGGATAAGGAAGGGCCTTCGTGAGAGTTAAAGGAGGGAGGTTACTGGGTTCTCAATGACTATTTTGACCACTACATGCATGCTAGCACAGCTATAGCACATTAGTACAAATTAAGGCCCACAGCACAATAGTGTCTAGAGCTTGTGAAATGAAGGAAGATATTATTTCAGTGTTAACTAATGGAAAATTGTTTTGACTCATGCACACTACAAACAATTCAGCTACATCTCTGAACAACATATAAAGCAAGCAAAGAAACAAAAGAACCAATGAAAAGCAGTTACAAAGAAAGCAAGACAACCAATGAAGAGCATCTACACATTTGAGCCAACAGTGCTCAGCTACCTAGAAATAGCAACAATTCAACTATTCTCACTAGAATAAACACTGCTCTCACTCAGATGGGCCCCCACAACTGGTCACAACAGGCTGTTACCAAGATAAGCTTTAAGAAAATTAAGTGAAATAAAACAGATTAAACAATATCAAAACAACAGAAATAACAAAACGACTTCAAGTCCAATACAAAAATACAAAAAAAATGAACATTCTTGATTCTTTTAATGCAGCTGGAGTCCAGGAAAATCAATTCACAGGTTTCTCGAATGCACACAGGTAGGGCTCTCATGTACTCTGTCTACTACTTTGCCTCCTATATTATGTGTCCATCAAATCTGTCTTTTCCCCTACATATGCCATCAATTTTCCATCTACCTGACCAACTTTTCCTTCTTACTGTTTTCAGTAACCATACTCATTACGAATTACCTCATACTCCAATGTAATCTCAGCTCCAACTCTTTTTTGCAGCAACCTTCATTACACTTGCCTGTAATGTCCTCCAAATACCTACTCAGCATTCTGTAACCTGCCAATCCTATTTGTTTCACATCCTTGAATCCTTCCAAATTACCATCCTATCTCACTTTCTTATCCAGTGCCTTCAACTTCTAATGCATCATTTTCAACAAATACACTATCCTCTGTCTGCCCTTTGTTTTTCTTCTCCTTTTATTTTCTCTTACTTTTTTTTATTATTCATGTCATCCTCTCCCTTAGATATCCCCAAAGTTATACTTCACTTATCTAGGTCCAATGTTGCATGTTAAATGGCAGGACCATACAACTCATATCACATATCAAAAAGTCTCTCATTTAACATATCAACGAACATCAGCAAAAAATTTTTTTTTTTTGCATTTTAAAATTTTCTTCTTCCTTATTACTGAACTTCAGCTGCAATAAACTGGCCACATCACTATACATTACCACTACACCACTGACCACCATGATAAAACCTTCCTTACTGTGGAGCTGTAAGTTATCTTCATTTATTCAGTACAAGTACATGTTACAGTATATGTATCATGTTTGACATGATATTCATTACTGTTTCTGTTTCTTATTTCCTGCTTTGTCTAAGTAATTAACTTTGCTCGCCATCCTCAAATGTAAATAGGCCATGACCAATTGGAGGATTCCTGGTCAAACAGGAACAAACACACGAACAATAAGCCACAACCTAAAAACATATGTGTTTAACGGAAACAGCATAATTCTGATAGAAAAGGTTACCCATAACTCATGAAAACATGAAGATAGTACAGCTGTGTAAAATCTTACCATAATGACAGATGTCCTTCTCTTCACTGTCGCAGTATTCATAACATTAGGGATCACCTGCCAAGGGCAGCCAGACGTCCGGCCAGTATACCAAAGCCTTAGGTTGCCTTAAGATATTCCATACATCTCACATATGCATATGTGTAGCATAAGGCACAAGGGTGATGTCCGGATGTATCATCCTTAGAACTGAGAGGCCCAGTAGGAACATGAGTCCAAGGAAAAAAAAGTAAACAATACATACAGAAGATAAATGGACCAGGTGGAGGAGGGAGGGAGAGAATACTGCAACAGTGAAGAGAAGGACATCTACCATTATGGTAAGATTTTACACAACTGCACTATGTCCTCCTATTTCACTGTTGCAGTATTCACAACATTAGGGAGAGTAACAAAGCTCAGGAAGAAGCCTGGGAGAAGAAAGGACCAGCAAGACCCTCTACGAAGCCATGAAGTATGGCCATAACAAACCCAGCTCTAGCTCTGGAGATTCCATCCAACTTGCAGTGCTTGGTAAATGTATGCACAGAAATCCATGTAGCTGCCTCAGGAATTGAGTTACTATCCAAACCCTTGAAAAAAGCACTAGAAGAAGCCATAGCTCTAGTAGTATGAGCCTTAACAGAACAAGGAAGGGTCTTACCATGAAAGGAATAATAAAAAGAAATAGCTTTAGAGACCCAAGAAGAAATAGATTGCCTGCGCATAGCTAGTCCCCAAGGACCTAGGATGAAAGGAAACAGACCTGATCAGATTTCCTAACACTCTTAGTCTTATCCAAATAAAATCTGAGTGGTCTATGCACATTCAACATGTGCAGCACCTTCTCACTGGCAGATTGTGGAGAAGGGAGAAAAGGAGGCAAATGAATAGACTGATTAAGGGGCAACTTATCCATCACCTTGGTTATAAAAGAAGGATTAGTATGCAAGGATAATCTGTCCTTATGGAATACCAAAAAAAAAAAAGAGGACAAGCTACAAGGGCTTGAAGCCCAGACACCCATCTGGCAGAAGTAATGGCTAACAAAAGTGCAATCTTCCAAAAGCAATGTTACAAGGAAGCTGAAACTGCAGGCTCAAAAGGAGCCTGTCAATTTCTTCAAAGCAAAATTAAGATCCCAGGGAGGAAAAGCAGGCTTCTTGGGAGTCCTAATATGAAAGATGCCTTTAAGAAATTCTTTAGCTTCAAATCTAGAAGATGAAAGAGGAGATAAAGGCAAACAAGGAGAGATTACTGCTAAGTGGGTGTAACAGAAGAATAAGCCAACCCAGCATCAAGCAAATTCACACAGATAAGAAAGAACCAAAGGAACATCTACACAAAGTAGATACAGGTTACAAGAAAGACATGAAACAGAAAATCTCTTCCATTTGGACAAGTAGGATTTCCTAGTCTCCCGCAGGACCACTAAGCACACCCTCATTCCTATGTGGAATCAAAATCCTATTAACCACAGTGTCAGTTGGAGAGTGGACAAGTTGGTATGAATGAGATATCCCTTGTCCTGTGTGAGTAAGTCCATCTTCTGAAGTAATTTGTGATGATTGCCCTTGGGTAAATGTAGAAGAGGAAAGTGATGCTGTCTGGGCCAACAAGGAGTCACCAACAAGATTTTGGGAACATCCTGTTGAATTCTAAACAGGACTTCTGTAATGAGGGGAATGGGAGGAAAAGTGTAGAGAAACATTCCCTTCAAAGAAAAAGACAGGGCGTCCACCTTCCAAACCCAAAAGACCTGGGACTCTGGCACAAAAGAGAGGAAAACCAAATGTAAAACAAATACACAACTAGAAAAACTTGTAAAAAAACAAAACAAAAAAAAAAGAGAGAGAGAGGGGCAGAATCAGCTAGTCCAACAAGCAAACTGTTTAATGGTTAGCACTTTCGTCTGCCACTAACGAGCAAACTTCATCAGACAAGGAAAATAGGAAATTACTTATTTTAAATAGTAAAAATTACATGACATCACTTCCTATCTCTGTTAAAAAAGACATAACACTTTTAAATATATGTATAAAAAAATATATATATATATATATATATATATATATATATATATATATATATATATATACACACACATACACACACACACACACATATACATATACATATACATATATATATATATATATATATATATATATATATATATATATATATATATATATATATATATATATATACACATACACACACATATACATACATATATATATATATATATATATATATATATATATATATATATATATATATATATATATATATGAGAAAAAAGTTTAAATATTTATATGCATATGTAGCTATGTAAACCTATAGTTAAAAATCATCCTTCTAAAAATTTAAGTTTTAAAAGTAATTTCACATTACAGGTGTCATTTAATCCCGGGTAGCTGAAAGCATTCAAAACCAGCTGTCAGTTAAGTTCCTTTTCTTCCAACGGCAATGACCAAGGGCCACCCCGAATGTCTGTGAGAAGTTGTTCTATAACCACAAATGAAAAAGTGTGCCATGGTCTGCTACTGACATGTCTGGCTAAGGTGTTAGTAGGATTTTGTTTCCCTATATTGTATATGTGCTCATAAATGCATTGTTTTAAAAGAAGCTGTAACTTGAAAGCCTTACTTGAAAAACCTAATAAAAAATCTGTTAACAGTCCTGGGATGTATAAATGTGGCAGATGACATTTTTGCAAGTACATTAAAGTTGGTAAAAGAATAACTGTCAACAAACATCAATTGTACATAACTAGTAGGTTCAACTGTGAAACAAAAGGACTGATATGCTTAGCTTTGTGCGATAAATGTGAATGTTTTTAGACGGACAGACAGCTAAAACAATGCATTTATTAGAGAAAAAAAAGAGGATGAAAAGCCTGAAGTGTCAGCAGAAGAGCTTTCACCTCTTTGACATTGATGTGCTCTTTCTGTGGATGAGGCGACCACATCTCCTGCATCTTTAGTGAGCCAAAAGCTGCTCCCCATCTCATGTTTGAGGTGTCTGAACAGTTCTTGAGAAGGAACAGCTCTTGAGAAGGAACAGGAGGGATGAAGGGAGAGCCCTGGATTTAGAGGCAACTGCTGTGTTCACCACTGAAGTTCTTTCTTGACATAAGGCAGAAGAGGAACTACAAATTCTAGGGAATGTGCATGCTGAAGCCAAACTGACTTCAGGAACCAGTGAAACCTTCTCAACTGGAGTTTGGCCATTGGGAGCATAGGTATGGTGGATGCCATGAACCCCAGAGCTCTGAGAGATTCCCTGACTGTTACAGAGGTCACAGGGCGAAGAGTTTGAAAGAAGGAATTAGATGTTATGTACTTACCATAACTTAGGATCTGTGTTGTCCATTTTCATTCCTCCTCACCACTGGGTTATGGTTCTGACCCTCAGATTTAACTCGGCCAGATTTTCAGACTTGGATCCCAGTCTCGAGCTCCTCCCTCTACCCATAATGCCCTACACTCAGTTTAGCTTCCTCAGATTGAGTTTGCTGATTTACTGCCTACCAGATAAAGACAACAGAAAGAAATCAGAGGCTCACACCAGGAACATAAAGGCTCCTATAAATGCAGTAGGTCCTCTAGCAGCTAACAGGTTGGGGGATAGCTGGGAGGGAAGGTGAGGGTGAGGAAGAATGAAAATGGACAACACAGATGCCAAGTTATAGTAAGTACATATAAGTCTGATGTTGTCCTTTTCATTCTTCCTCACTATTGGGTCAGGTGGCCTCAAGCAAGGATATTCTGCTGCACTGTTGAACCAAAAGAAGATCTACTTCTAAAGACAATGTCCAGTTTATAATGTGTTACACGTGTGTGAGTCTTGGAACAAGTGGCTCCAGCACAAATATCATCAATTGATGCTCTGGAGGAAGAAAAAGATGATATAGTAGAATGAGCTTTAGGAGGACGAGGCAAGTTTAATCCATTTTTTGAATAAATTACTGAAATACAGTCAGTAATCCATGTAGCTAATGTAACTTTGGAGACTGCTTGACCTAGATGGTTCAGACAGAAAGAAACAAATAATTGCTCAGACTTTCAGCACTGTTTTGTTCTATGAACGTAGGATCGTAGTAGTCCATGAACATCAAGCAGATGCAAAAGATATTCACCCTTGTTAGAAAAATTTGGAAAGAAGTCTGGCAACTGTACAGACTGGTTAATATTAGTCTATGTGGCTACCTTAGATGTAAAAGATGGATTGGTATGGAGAGATACTCTATGTTTATGAAAAATTATGTAAGGCTGATTTGATAAGGCCTGAAGTTTGGAAATTTTTCTTGCTGATGTGACAGCTACCACAAAGTTGGTTTTCCAAGAAAGGAATTTCATTTCACAATCATTCGCTGGTTAAAAGGGTTTTTGAGTTGGTCCTTGAAGAATAACCTTTAGATCCCAAAGCAAAGTAGGATCTTTTATTGGGGGTCTGAACAGAAAGTCCCTTTCATGATAGCCTTATATAATTTAGATGTAGCAAGGGAGCTAGAAACATTTCTGCCATGAAAATTGGAAATGGATGCCAGCTGAAGTTTTATACAGGAAAAACTAGCCCCTTTCTTGAAGAAAGAAGTAAGGAAGAGAAAGATGGCTGAAATCATGGCTGAGAAAGGATCACTATTCTCTTTGGAAGCCTAAATGGCAAATCTTTTCCATTTGCTATGGTACACTTTTTTAGTAGAATCTTTTTGGGAAGCTAAAACTATGTCTCGATCAGGGGAAGCAAGCCTGGACCTTTGTAGAAGTAATGGAATTGGAGATACCAAGAGGTCAGTTTGAGGGTGAGCAGACTGGGATGTTGATTCTCTGATGGATGAGAAAGGAGGTCCTGTCTGGGCTCCAAAATCCATGTGAGATATTTCAGATAAGACCAGAGAAAGGGGAACCATACCTGATGAGGCCAGTAGGGGGCAATGAGGATTACTGAACTCTTCAGCCTTCTAGATTTCTGCAGGAACTTCAGGATCAGTGTTACAGGAGGATAGGCATAAAGGAGACCAGAGGGTCAATTGTGAACTACATCACCACTCAGGACTCCCCTAGAGGGGGGATCAGAGCAAAGTACTCGCTGCACTTGTTGTTTTGGGGAGAAGCAAAGAGGTCACAGCAAGGTTGGCCCCAACCGCTGAAAATCTGATTCACCACTGACTGATCGAGAGACCACTCGTGAGGAGTCAGAATGGACCTACTGAGTTTGTCTGCTAGAAAGTTGCTTTTCCCTGGTATGTGCATTGCAACTAGAAAGCAGTCTGAAGATATCGTCCATTTCCAGACCATAACAGGTAAGAACGGGTTCCTCCTTGTTTGTTGATATACCAGACTACTGACGTGTTGTCAGTGTGTACTGCAATTGTCCCAAAGGGGAGGCTGTCCTGAAAGGCTTGCAATGTTAGAAGAACTGCTCTCATCTGTAGGACATTGATATGCAATCTGATCTCTGAGGAAGACCACATGCCTTGGACCATCTTTCCCTTGAAATGCCCCCCCCCCCCCATTGGGAAGAATCCATGGTCATTGTGGCCGTGGGGGGAAGAAGGAACAGCCTGCCCAGTAACAGGTCTGAATGAATCCACCACTGAAGAAGTTGTTTGCAAATCGGAGTTAAATTGACAGGAACAGATAACTGCTAGTAAAGAATACACCACCGAACAGCCAAGGTCCACTGGAGAACTCACAAAGAATCTTGCTTAGGGCACAGGGCCGATGGCAGCTAACACAGAGCCAAGAGCTTGAAGTTTATCAGTCTCACCAAAAAAATAAGGTAAAAAAATTATGTCCCGTATTTGGTTTCTCAAGGACGTTAAGTGATAAGGAGACAAAGAAGCTATCTGATGCATTGTACCTAGAAAGGCGCCAATGAATTCCAATCTCTGAAAAGGGGACAGGTTCGATTTGATAAGATTTATGGTAATGCCCACGGAGCTGAAGATCTAGAACAAATAGTCTATGGCCTGAAGTAGCTGATGCCAGGTTGGGGCAGTTAGAAGCCAGTTGTCCAAATATGAAAACACCTTCAATCCTTTCAGTCTCAGATGACCTGCCACTAATGCCATGCATTTGGTGTGGTGAGTCCAAAGGGCATATTTCTGAATTGGTAATGACTGGCTCCCAGCCTGAAATGCAAATTACTTCTGGAGCATCTGTCTACTTTGATGTGATGGCACACATTCTGTACATCTATGGAGCACATCAAGTCATTCTTGTGCAACAGAGGTAGAATGGACTGAACCGTAACCATCTGAAACTTTGACTTTTTTTTGCACATTGATTTAGATTGGTCAGATCTAAAATGGATTTTAGGTTCCCCCATTTTCTTTGGCACTAAAATGAAGTGGGAGTAAGTTCCAAATCCTCTTTGTTCAGTGAGGACCTCTTGAATGACTTTTTTGCAGCAATTTTTGAATTTCCAGTACTGCACACTCCCTCTGGCTGGTTGGTATGTCAGGGAGTTTCTTGTGCTCCACTGGAGGTGGAAGGAGAAAGGGATTGTAATAATCTCTGGATATTATCCTTAGCACCCAGGCATTTGTTGTCAGATTGGTCCATGGGTCTAGGTGCAGGGAACAATGACCCCCGACTGCCTCCAGAGACAGACAGCCTGACAGCACTTCAGGAACACTGATAGGGCTTGTCAGAAAAAGGTTCTCTGAAGCCCTGATTCTGCGGACTCCCTCTGTCTCTGGGGCAGTGTCTACCATTGAAACATCTGCCACTGAAGGAAGAATCCTCATGCTGATCCAGGAAAGACCCTTGAGACTTTTGAAATCAAGTCTTCTTACCACCTTGCTGATTTCTGAAAAAGAAGCCCCGAGGGGTAGAAAACTTTATCCTAATGGCAGACAGGGTCTCTCCTTCCTGCTCGCTGGGGGTAAGAGTCTCTTCGATGGATGGCCCAAACAAAGAGGAGTCATTGAAAGTGGCACTGACAAAGGATGCCTTGAAAAGCTCCGCAAAGTAACAAACCCTCATCGAGGCATGTCTTCTGACTGCAATACCTGAGCTTGCTGCTGCCCGTGAGGTGCCTTCTGCTGAACAGGAAATGAGTCTCATAGAAGAGTTAGTCATGGAAGCAAGAGAAGCCGATAGGGGAAATACTTTCTTGAAATCTTCATCCAACATGGTCTCTGCAAGAGTGTTGGATAGCGCCTTGACCAAATATCTCTGCAATCAACTGAAATGTGCCAAGTAATGTAACAATCTCAGAGCAAATATAGCTGAGGCATAAATGCGCTTACCAAACCTGTCCATCGTTAGAGACTCCCTGTTCAGCAGAAGGACAGAGGAGCTCTGTTTGGCTAGCTAATTCTCGGTAGCTGCTGCCACAACAATAGCATCAACAGGAATACCTTTAGACCAATGAATCCTGTCTTTCAGGGGAACAAGAAATTTGTCAGGACTTTACGGGATTGGCTTGATAGTGTCCAGCTCCTTCCAAGCCCAGCAGGAAACTATGTCAATGAGATCATTCACTGGGGGGGGTCACCCAAGACATAGAGGGTCCCACCCCAAAAGCCTTCAAGAACACAAACTTTTCAGAAGGAGGAGGTAGGGTTGGCCATCCACTTTTCTGCCTAATAATTCCAAAGAAGACATCATCTGGTGGTGATCATGGGGATCCTTCTCCCTCATCAAAGTCTGTGTCTTTGTTGAGTGACTCCATTGGGGAATCAATATGCCTCCTTTTAGATGTTTTCTTCTGAGGAACCTCCTCTGTGGGATGTTCAGGGAAGGTATCAGAAGAAAAGGGGGTTTCCTCGGGGGCTGAATAACTTGTAGGCTTCTCAAGGCAGGCTGACCTTGAACAGGGTTGATGGGCTCAGCACTCAGATCCAGTGAAGGACAACAGGAAGGATTAGAGATGAGAGGTCAGTTCTCTGTGAGCAGAGAAAGCCCTTTCCACAATCTGGAAAGCAGACAGACCCAGAGAAACTCCCCACATCTCCCTCAAAGCCGAAACCATCAAGAAAACAAGGATGGGAACAACTCCTGATCCATGGTCTCCAGACAGAATCAGACCCGAGCTGTTGAGGGCCGCAGCACCAAGAGGAAAGGACAGATCCGAGAAGGTCGGAGCTGATCCCCTCTCCCCGGATCCGAAGCTGATGTCATGGATTCAAGACCCACTCAGATCTGACAAAATCAGAGCAGAGCTGGTCAGGGTAGCCATCAGAGTTGAGGAAGGGAGCTTCCTCGGCTCAGACGCCGACTGTCTCAGGTACATAGGATCCTGGGACTCTGAGACAGCTGGTCAGGTTGGAGAAGGACACTGAATTACAGTAGCAGGGACACTCACAGATCCAAATGGGGATGGAGCTGACAACACCCCCATCTGGATTTGAGCTTTGAGGAATCTTTGCATCATCCTGTGCATGTCAACATCAAATGGACTCCTAGAGCACCTACAGGAGGCAACTGATGCAGATCTTGAATGATTGGAGGGAATTTGTTAAAGCTTTGAGGGCAGAGTTGGGGAAACTTCCCTGATGGAATACTGTGGTGTCCTGGTACTAACTCTCTGATCTGAGGCCTTTTAATCTGAGGTAGAAGAGGGTGGTGTAGGAGAGGTAGTCACAGTAATATTACCTGTTGGATCTGAGGAGCACCTTGGATCTGAAGGGGCAGACGTGGGTCTTGGATCCCATAAGACCAGCTCTGACGTCTTGGCTGATTTAGATGGAGGCTCCGAGTAAGCACTTGAGGTCTTATGAGGATATTTCCTCGGCTCCAACGACCCACAATGACTCACAGTGGGAGTTCGAGCCCCCTGATTAGGATGATGAAGCAGGTAATAGGCCTTTTAAGATCAGCTAATTCCCATGATAGGCAACGGCCCAAGGATTAAACCAGTCACAAATGACAAGCCGATCACAGATGGTCCAGACCTGAACAGTACACACAATTACGGTGTACATCAGACTGGGGGATTTTGTGCCCACAATCTGAGCAGTGCTTGAAACCAGATGGTTTGCCAGACATAACTGCACAAGCAAGATCTCACACACACACACACACACACACACACACACACACACACACACACACACACAGAAGCAGCAGTGTACACTACAATCACTGTAAAGTTAGAGAAAACCCTGTACTAACAAAAAAGGGGAAAGTTTTTTTTTGTTTGTTTGTTTGTTTTTTTTCGGAAGGCAGAAGTGCCAACAGCTCTGGGAACTAGAAACAGGAAGGAAAGGACAAGAAAAAAGGACCCTAATGCTTGCAAGAACTAATGGGAAAGGGAGGATAAACTATAAAAACTATTCTAACACTAGAAGGTAGAACAAAAAAAAATTGACATCATAACATCCAATGAAAAGTTCTCACACAAGACCAGGAATATGCATCTGTACCAGACAGGTGGCAAACGAGATCTGTGGAAGCTAAGGAGAGTGTAGAGCATTGTGGGTAGAGAGAGGAGCTTGAGACTAGGATCCAAGTCTGAAAAATGCTGCAGAGTTGGATCCGAGGGTTGGAGCTATTACCCAACAGTGAGGAATAATGAAAAGAATAACATCAGATATGAGTGTTAAGGCCTTGGGAGGGGGCAGGGATGCCAGCGTATATACAGTCTGTATCCTGCACCCCAGAAAAACATGGTCTTGAGAAGGAATCAGAAAATATTTTTTGAAGCTTATTGTGAACGCCAAGCTTTGCAGAAGAAAAATGGCAAAATGAAGATTTTGCAACAGGATCTCTGGAGAGGATGCCTGAAACAAAAGGTCCAAGTAAGGAAAGACTTGCATCCCCTGAATCCTGCACAAAGCAATCACAGGTGTGCGGCATTTGGTGAATACCTTTGGAGCAGCAGAAAGGCCAAAGGGCAAAGCAGAGAACTGAAAATGCCAGGAAGTAACAAAGAAATGCAAAATTTCCTGGGAGTGAATTGGAATACGGAGATAAAAATACCTAAGATCCAGGGACATCATATAAGCCTGAGGGAGCAGAAGAAGGAATAAGTCTGAAGGGGCAACATTAGAAAGGAGGGCACCTTCAGAAAAGTGTTTAGATGAGAGAGGTTCAGAACTGGTCTCCAAGTACCCTCTTTCTTGGGCACTAGAAACATCCTGGAGTAAAACCCCTCCCCCTTTGAGACACAAGCTCCTCTTGAATATTATCCTGAGTCAAAAGATCCCAAAGCACCTCTGGAAAGAAGATGGTAGTTCCTGAGTAGGCTAAGGAACACTCATGGGGGGGATTTCCAGACCATGAAATACCACTGGCGAATAACGGACAGGACCCAGAAGTCCTGAGTAATCTGTAGTCAAATAGCAAGAGAGAGAGAAAGGCAGAAAAAAAACAGGAAAGTGGCTGGGTAGAGCAGGACAGTCAGACAGCACCTGGTTTAGCTGGAAAAGAAGACTTCTGAGGCACAAACGTCTGAGTAGCTTTAGCAGGGGCAGCCAGTTTACCATCCTTTATACCCTTGGGAGGAGGGGGGATTGCCTGTGAACAAAAGCTGACTTAGGGTAATTTCTCTGGAATTTAGGCACAGTAGAAACAAACATATATTTAAGTTCCTGTAAAGTCTTACCCTTGTTTCCTGAACAGACTTAAACAAAGCAGCAGCAGCTTCACCCATGTTTATCATCAAGAGGGGCTTCCATCAAGTTAGCCTTAATACCATCAAGGCAAAGGTTGAAGCCAAAGCAAATAATACCTCCTCATCACTGACCCAAAATCAGCAGCCCTAGAAGAAGCATCTGCTGCATCATAACTACACTTGATAGAATGATGAGTCACCTGTGAGGAAGTCCTTAAATGGGAAAGGGCAGAAGTCTTATCCTCAGAGGCTGGAAGGTCAAAAATATCCTGACAAGCCTGGGATAAGAGAGTTAACAAACACTTGGACATATAGGTCTGATAATTAACAGCCCTAAACGCCAAGGTGGCAGAGGTATAAACCTTCTTGTCTAGCCTTTCCTTGGTCCTGCTAGCTTTATCAGAGGGCAGTAACTTAGGAGAAGGAAGCAAGTGATAGGGCTTATCAGAAGCTACAGACACCACACCAAGGTGTCAGCAGAAGGACATCTGTACAAAAAATTAAAGTCTTCAGACAACCTTTAGACTCTATCAGGTTTCTTGGGAGCAGGGGGCTGTGAATGTGAAGCATTAGAAAATGCATCCAGTAAGGCAGCCAGAACAGGAGGAACAAGAGAAGGCATAGGAGAGTCCATCTGCAGAACTCAATGTACCTTTTTTGTACCTCAGAAACCGGAGCACAATCCCGTTTGAGGAACTCTCATCATCCTAGAGACCGTGTCCCCAAAAGAAATTTCTTCAAAGGGAGTATCAGGACTAGTAGACTTCTCTTCCTCTAAGCCATAACCAAAGGAGAGGGGATCGGAGAAGAGTAAGCAAGGGATTCCTCATCCAAATCCAGCTCTTTCTCCAAAGATTCCTGCTCCCACTCCCTGGGTCTTTTAAGAGGAATAGAGGACCAAGGTAAAGCTGGAGCAGAAACTCCCTAAGGAGGTTTCAAAGCCATCAAAGCACTACACAAGCCCTGAGTAAAGGACTGCCACTCAATTTGAGGGTCCCTTTGGAGAAGGAGTAATGTACTTAAATCTTTTGCTTCTTCCTAAATGGGACGCTGCCTTATAAAATTTGGAAGACTCTGACCCAGAATGGTATTCAATGTTGGTAGTAAGAACTTCTTCCCTGACTAATATCTGAGGAACACCCCTAGTCCCTGACTAATATCTGAGGAACACCCCTAGTCCCCTCAGAGATAATCAGCCGTGGTTCCCGCGGAGTGTCTGAAGCAGACATCTGCAATGCCTCCTTAAATGTGTTTAAAGTCTGATCCCTACCAGTCTCCAACCTGGTCGCTGCAGAGAAATCCAATGATAAAGCCGGGCAAACCTCTGGGCATTAAATCACCTCAGGAGAGATATTCAGCAGAGACTGAACAGCAGAAGATTCTGGCCTAGGCTTCTTGGCCTTCTTTTTCACTGATGGCTGTCTTTCAGAGTGGGACGTTCCCTCCATCATAACTTTTGCAAGAAGCTTAAGATGCCAATTCTCAAGATAAAGTGCCAAAGAATAGAGTCGACTATGCAGGCTTTTAGGTACAAAAGGCTCACAGATGGAACAGAACGTATGGTCGTGCGAGATGCCAAGGCAAAACAGACACTGTTCGTGGTGGTCTTTATGAGGAATTTGTCCCTCACACTGGCATTTACCTTTCTCGGATGACATGAAACCCCACAAGCAACAAAAACAAAAATAAGTAAAAAGGAACCCCAACACGGCACTTATCTGCAATAGCGCAGTGAAACCAGCAACAGAACATTGGTGTTCAGAGATGGTGTTCAGGGAGTTGATCAAGAGATGGCATTTGGACTGGTGGCAAAAAAGTTCAGAGGATAGTACGCACAGACATCACCTTTATGCCCTATGCTATGCGAGGAGGGGATCCCTAATGTTATGAATACTGCAACAATGAAATGTAAGGACATCAAGTGATTCATGCAGTCTAAATGTATTGTATATCCATGGACAAAATAAACACATTCCCCATGGCAGTATGAAACACTATTGTTACATAGCCCTGTTGCTGCCTGTACCTCTGCCATGCTGTCAGGCAGAATATTCTATACAAATACTATTCCCTTCAATAAGAATGCAACTTCTCACATCTTTCTAATCACTGTGTCAGCTTTATCACATATCAGGGTGGGGGAATTATGGGAGTACAAACACAGACACATTCTGAAAAATCTAATCCATTTTGTCACTTCATGACAAAATTATGCAATCTCATCCCAAAACACAAGATATATGAAACGTATATTTTCTACACAAACACCATCTATGTAACTATACTATTCATGTTACGCGTTCTTCTTCTACTACCTAGAAGGTTCCTGCTGGTGCATATAAAATGATCCACTTCCAGATGCACATCTGCGTTTACTTCATCTGCTATATCATTGAGTAGGAAGAGAGCTCATTATTTTTTTAACAGTCTTTCTATTTCTGGACAAAGTGCTACAACACTGAAAGGATGAATACTTCTACAATACTGCAGGAATGATAAAACAATCACTTGCTCACTACGCAGTCTGGCTAGTTTTCAGCCTAAATAATGCACTAGGATTCACTTCCTGCCAGTGAAACATGCAAGACATAAACCATAAATGTCCTAATACATACTACTAATGTTCCCATGGTACCACTGCCAACTACAAACTGAGATGATACTGTCACTTACCAGATATGCAGTCTGTTCAACAGACTACATAAAATAAGGTAGTATAAAAAAGTAAGGAAATATATGGTTACATCTTACAAGACATTATTGACAGAAGTTGTTACATCATTTGACAGTATTAGGGCTGTCGCATGTCGGGTTCTAAAGTCCATGAATAAAGCTTCTAGCAGCAGAATACTATTAAGAAACCACCCAACCCACAGCCAGTAGGCTGCACAGCACACACACATATATGAAAGCGATCCCCCCATCCCAGCAGTCTCTTTAGTGCTCTCACCACTGCACTACCTACAAAAAATTTATATTCCCATTTGAAAATGTTTATGTCAATCATGGTGTAAACACCCTTTGCTGACACCAACAAAATGACACCGACTAGTGCCTTTATAAAATGCAGATCAATAACAACAATGTAAGCTCCTATTGACTATTCTATTTGTAACTACAGAACTAAATCACAACCAGGCCACCTAACACAGAGAACAAACAAGTCCAAAGATAAAGTCAGAGCCAATAGCTCAATTAGTTACTCACTCAGCACTAATGAGGGAAGATAACGTGCTGTACATTCTATCCTCACACCAGGAAATTGGGTACGTATTCTAATCGTGACACACCAATATAGTATAAAGTATATCCTTTGTATGTTGAAGCTACCTACATTACTGGTAAGCAGTTAGGACATGGTGGGGGTCATTGGTCTCATGATCAAATGTCCCCATGTAATATAAGTGATGCCAGAACATTGGACCTTCCATAAGGTTTTATAAAGAATAACAGTGACATGCATTAACTAGGATAATATATAATTTAGTTGTATTTAAAGATAGCCAGTGCATTTGTTTCTTAAGGCTAAAAGTTAATGTTTTCTGAAAGCATTTAAGCCATTTTTCACATCTGGAAGGAAGAAAAGACCAAAGAGTAGTTAGTGTAAGTAGGAGCACAGTAGTAACATGAGCTGTAGCATGGATAACCTTAATTTTATGTTAGTTAACATCTGTGGATGCAGCTGTCAATTTAGGACACTTGTTCCTATCAAGAGGATTACAGTGCATTATTTGAAGATGTGCATAGTTTTCCTTGTTTGTTTTAAATTAATAGGTTATGGTGGTGTGTTTCTTTTTTTGTTTGAGGGTTTTCATTAAAACAAAAAAGTCTTGTGAAATGCGACATAGGTTCAAACGAAGATAAGGAACAACTGTATAAAGGACCAACCTGCCAAACATAAGTGGGTGCATATAACACAAAAGCTGGAAATAGCCATCTAAAAAAGCTGTTATATATAACAGGTGGGAATAATAACTTATCATAATGCATACCCTAAACATACTATTTGGGAACGTGAATGGCCTCACAGGTATAGACAAAAAGGTAAGACTATTGAATTATGTTAAGAAATGCAGACTGCAAATAGCAATGCTACAGAACACACATTTTGAAAAAAGTGACCATGTGAATTTGATAAAGAAAGGAGTTCAGGATGGATAGTCAGCAGAAAATGAGGAACAAAGGAAAAAAGACAGTAGTTATATTAATTGCTAAAGGAGTTTCAATAGTGATACAAAAGGAAAAAAATATAGTAATGGTATTTGTGGTAGTATAGGGATACTGCAAATTGAGAAGGATTATGCAAGCATGCATTTATATTCCACCTAAAAGTGCTATTATGGAGCTTAAATTGGGGGGGGGGTATAGTCAGCTTTCAGCAGGGAATATTACTTATAGGTGGGGACTGGAACTTGATTTGCAACAGTAAGGATGCATCAAGGGGACCTAGAAGGGAAAGTGTAACAAAACAGGTACTGTCAGTGTGCATACAGTGTGTGTATAGAAAATTAATTACAGATTGTATGGAAGCAAAACAGTCACTATGTAAAACTAACTGGAGTGATGTGTTCAGTGGAAAAATTGCAGATGGAATGTGGAATGTTTTGAAAGAGAACTTGTTTGAGTGCAAAAAAATCAAAAAATGTTTTAACAACAACATAAGAGCAAGATACCTGGTTAAGGTACGAAACAAAAAAATACGAAATGCAAGAAAGTTGAAACTACAACTTTGAAAACTGAAATAAACAAGCTGGACAAACAAATTAAGCATAGTGTGAGACAAGATCTTTATAGATATAATACACAATAAGAAACCTTTTTATAGATGCATAAGATGTGGAAGGAGTAAAGACATGCAAATTGATAAACTGTGTGCAGATTCTAAAATGTATTCTCAGACACAACAGATTATAGATATATTTACCAACTATTATGCAAAACAGTTTGGCTCCACAAAGGGGGTGATAAGTTGTCCTAGTTACACCCAGGTAACCTCAGATACTGGAATCAAATTAGATTATATTGAAAAAGAACTGCGCAAACTGGATCCAAACAAAGCACAGAGAGGAGACTGAATTAGTAATAATGACCGGAGAACACTTCAGCAAGGACTTACAGTACTATTACATCTATTATTCACTAGGTTATATAAATATGGGGAGATTCCTCAAGACTGGAGGCATCTGCTTATTAAACATGCCTTTAAGGGAAAGGGAAGTAGGGCAAACCAAGAGTCATACAGACCCTTAAGACTACTTTCATGCTGTGGAAAAGTAATGCAGAAGGTAATACTGCATAAGTTAGTCAGAATTGGATAGGTTGGGACTTGAAACCATATATCAGCATGAATATGTTGAAAATAGATCTATTGCCACCTGTAACATAACATTCTATAACAATATAATAACAGCTATGAATGAAAAATTGTTCTGTGATGTAATTTATATAGATTCAACTTCAGCATTTGACAGGGTCATACACAAAATACTGATCAATAAATTGGAGCAACTTGGTATCGATGTACTTTTCATAAGATGGATAGCTTCATGTCTTACAAACAGGACATGACAAGTATCATACAGTGACTGGACAGGTGGAATCCTTGGTTACAGTCAGGGTGTCCCACAGAGATCTGTCTTTGGCCCTTACTTGCTTAGATTGCATCTTTCAGACTTAATTTTTTCATCTGAGGTGTTCTACCCTCTATATGCAGATAAACCTGAAATTGAGTAAACTGATTACATGAGCTACAGATAAGGCATGTCTGCAAAAGAACTTGACTAAATCGACCATTTGGGCATAGGAGAATAACATGCTGATAAATAAATCAAAAACTAAGCATATAAGATTTGGGAGGCATAAACTGAAATGTGAATATTTAATACAGCACACAGTTATTGAAACTGTAGACTCATTTAAGGACCTGGGTATATGGGTAGATTCAGCTATGAGTTTTTCTAATCATATCAACCAATTGATTAATGACAGTTATAGACCTATAGGTTGTATAAAAAGATGTACAAGGTCTAGGAAATCAGAAATGATGACGTCATTGTTTTTTTTAGTTACGTTAGATCCAAACTTCAGTATGGAATAACAATATGGAAACCTTATACGAAAACAAACCTAAGTAAACTGAAAAGAGTAAAGTGGAAATATACCAAGGTCATCCATGGATGTAAAAATTTAAGCTATTATGAAAGACTAAAATATCTGAACACGTACAGTGTCTCTTAAAGATACCTATGAGGAGATTTTATTAGGTACATAGGGCATTTAGAGACAACTACCTCTCGGAATGTTTGGGGTTATCAAAAGGTAGTAGAGAATCATCGTACAACCTATGTAGACGATTCTATAGGAATGAGAAGTACGCTAATTGGTACCTGTTGTGCTACTAGCACTGATTTCAAATGCTATATTGGAAACACCGGTGAGCATCTGCTAAACAAAACAGTTCCACATCGAAAAAAGAGTTATCAACAACAGTAAACCTCTCTTCCCTTGAAGCTCACATTCCATAGAAGTGCACTAAAACTCATTCATTCATTAAAAATGCAACTACCCCTGTAGTTTTGAAAAATATTCCCATTAAGCAGTGAAGCACAGTGTATGAACAAATAAAAGACTTACCCACTTCAGAACATTTCAATCATCTCTGATGACTAAGCAGTCTGGTAGTTGGTGTAGAAGAGTAAGGCTTTAGTCTCCTGTAACCAAGGTATAAGGTTTGAGACTGAGTAAGCTAACTAACATGCCACCCAAAACTAGGGCATTACACACACACACAAGTAGGGTACCTGTTGATCTAGTCTCCTGGAGCATGGCAGGAGTTATCCACAGGATGGTATCTGCGTGTTTGAGAATTCAAACTCCACTGCATGTGTATAATGCAAGTAGAGTGCAAGCGTAGTACTGCAGACACAAATACATACCACAGACGTACGTCTTCAATGGAGGAAATGTAGTAATTGTATTTATTTTTTTTAATTTCTTAATTAAATGCTGTGTTAGCCAACAGGCTCTGGGCAATTGCCTAGAGCTGGATCCATCTCTTAAAGGGAATATCTAGATAACATGCATGAGTTTAGAAAGACTGCTGTTAAGCAACTGTTTTTTGATAACTCCGGAACACAAAAACTTTTAGCACAATGACTTGGGCAACAGAAAGCAGAAAGAGTTGTTGTTAAACCCAAGGAGCCCATAACAGGCAAAATAATGACAGATCCTGTAGAGGTATTAGAGATATTTCGAAAATTTTATGAAATTTGTATAAACCAGAGGAATGTGGAAATCAAGAAAAAGTGCAAAATGAAATATTTATTAAAGACTTATGTATGCCAAGACAAGAGGTACATGAAGCTCAACAATTAACAGCTGATATAGGAGAAGATGACACAAAAATGGTGATGTATAATCAATCTGCAGCAAAGTCTCCAGGAAGAGATGGTATTCCAGTAGAAGCTTGGAAGCTAGGAGGGAAGAAAGCAATAAAGATCTGGATGGTTTTGATTAACAATTTTTTAAAAGGAGTGGAAGCACCAATATCCTGGAAGAAAGCTGTGGTGGCTGTAACACCTAAAGATGGTAAACATCCATCAGACCCAGACTCATATAGCCCTATTTCAATTTTTCTAAAGTGCTTATGTTTAAACAAATTATTTGAATTAAAAGAATGCCAAATGGTGTTTCCAAAATTGACAGATATAAATCAGTGATATTTTGTGAAGGGGAGGCAAACATTTGGCAACATTAATAGAACAATGATGATCCAGAGGAAAGCAAAATTTAACAAAATACTGCTATTGTTAATGGGTCTTGATGCAGAGAAAGTATTCAACAGACAAAGGTAGTACTTTATGAGTAGGGCAATGGAAGAATTTACACTTCCTTATGCAATAAGGTAAATTAGAAGGTTATATGAGGGATCAAAGGCAAAAATTAAAGTGGACAGGTTCTTTTCTGATGCGTTGTGTCTGAATATAGGAATAAGGCAGGGGTTCCTCTTTCTCCTTTGTTATTTGCATTACATTTAGAGCTATTAACAGAGGAAAAAAGGGACTCAAATTTCAGGATATAAATAGTATGCAATCAAGAAAAGGTGTCTTTATCTGCAGCCAATATTTTGTACCTGATAAAACCAGAAAAGGACATCTCATTGTCATGGAACATTACCAGACAGTTTCAAGTTTTTTTGGGATATAAAATTATAGCTGTAAACTATGTACCCACACATGAATTGCTTCAGCAATACCCACATTTATGGGGACATGATAAAATAAGGCATTTAGGAGTATGGGTTGAAAAGGATTCTGTTATGGCAGATAAAGATATGTGGGAACAGACTAAAAAAATATTACAATAACTAAGAAACTGGAAGTAAGTGTTTATGGACATGGATAGCAAGGTACAAGCAGGGAAAACGTTTTTAGTCCCTCTAGGTTTACACACAGGCCAGGTGTATTTTTATCAACCATAGGACAAGTTGTAATCAGTAATTAATAAGGAGTTAAAGGATTTTATCTGGATGGGGAAAGAGCAAGGGTCAAATGGGATAAGTCAACCCTTCTAATAAAACAAGATGGTTTAGGATTACCTGATTTCAAGGGCTATTTTAGAGCTACACAGTTAAGGTTCATATACATAACACAAACGAAAATGCTAACATTCAAAGTGGAAAGGAATGAAGATGACGTGAGGTGGGGGGGTTCAAGAAATATAAGTATGGGATTCTGGATCTAGTCATAGAGAACATTATATTCATGAAGCAGCAGAAAGTATTCTAAGAACTAAGCCAACAAGAGAAAGGAGATTCTCACAATGGGGATGAACGCATTTAGGGGGTACGTGCAACAGGCAAGAGAAGACTGGAATTTACAAGCGAAAACTGGCAAAGGAGCCAAGGTATTAGGAGGAAACAAGGCAAAGGCAAGAGAATGGGAAGAGGCCAAGAAGACATTTGGATTGCAAGCTAGAGACTGCTTTCCCCATCAGGAATTGATATCAGAGTACAGGAAAAGAGAAAGGGTCAGGGGAATCCTAATTGAAAGACTTGGCCTGGTATAGTTTTTAGATGACTCGAGAACAGAAGCTGCTGTCAAAAAGAGATATAAAATATATTGCATGGTAACTACTGAAATCAATCAGAGGAGGATAGAAAAGATTGGGAAGAGAAATTGGATAAGCAATTCACAAGGAAACAATGGGAGGACATATGTATTGCTCTCAAATATTTACAAACTCTGGAAAATTTAGGAGTTTTGTTTGGAAGTGTTTACGTAGGTATTTTGATACCACAGGCAGACTCCAAAGAATTTTTCCTCAGGTAGATGTCAAATGTTGGATTTGTGAAAGGGGAAAAAACAGGTAACTGAAAGGCTATGTTTTGGAAGTGTAATGAATTGGCAGACTCTAAAAATTCTCTACAGAGTACTCTCAGAAATACTTGGTGAGCAATGGGTGTAACGAAGGAAATTATTTTTTTAAGCTGGGATACAAGGTCTAAATTGCCTAGACAGAGTAAGACGCTAAGTTGAATTCTGGTGGCTGACAGAAAAACAACTGATATGGAAGACAAAGTCTAAACCAACTGTATTTGAAGTAGTGACTATTGTAGCAGAGGAAAGTGGGACATTTAGGAAAGAGTAGGAGCAGATCACATAGAAATATGGAAAATGTGAGAACAATACATGTACAACAAAGCTTTAGAGGAGGAGTGAGGTTTAAGGAAAGGTAGGAATTGTTGGATTTTTGTAATTTTGGATTGATAATAACTCAATAAAGAATATATGTTGTGTATAATATTTGTAACTGTGAACATATTAAGATGGTTTGTTTTATTCTATATGAATGCATGTTTCCCTATCCCTTGAGTGATAATTTAAGAAAGGTGTTTAAAAAAAAAGGAATAACAATGGCAGGTACACAGACTGACAGGTACATTAGATCAAACATATAAAGATACAGTTAACTTTAAAAGAGGGAATGCACAACCCTTTAAATCCCTATGTATCGAAGAATTTTTTTAAGATGAAGAATGTAGGTTACTGCACCAGTCACCCCCATTAGAAAAGGAATTAAATGAAAAGCCTCATAATGGCACATATTTGTCTAGGTCATGAAAAGTAACATGACTCACTCAGCAGTGAGTACCGACGTGCTTTGCTCACTTCTCAAATATCACAACTCGTTAAGGTATGATCATCTGTTCTGACAATAATTTATTTAACACAATACATCATTAAAAAAGAAATGGTTAGCAGGCCTCAGCAATGTTACATGAATGCTTTTATTTTAAGTTAGTTATAAGTCACCTGTCAGCAGAGTGTATAATGTTGCCAGGAAAACACTACTCTTCTGAAACACAAAATGAATCGGCTGCAGACAAATTATACTGCTGCTGCTGCTGTATCATTTTGATGGCTACGAAGGTGCACTAATAAGGTTCAGTATTCTCCATTTGCATTACAAAGCCACAACAGTACTCAGTGGGACCTAGCTGGTCATCAATGTAAAACAAATAGCTCTACTATAGAAGCCTGGACAGCAAAACACAGAATAATAAATTATGGAAAAATAATGTTAGAAAATCAAAATCACAGAAACATAAAAGTTCAAAACTCAAATGAATGAAAAACATTAAGACTAATCAGCACTGCTCATCCTCTTTAGTTATACTGGTTTACTACCAAAATGAAGAATGAAGCTTTGGCAAACACAGGAATGCTGAACGAAGTTGGCCAATTCCCATGTTTCCAACCTTCAACTGAGCGAGTGTCCTTTGCAGCAAATGCCACTGTGCATTCACTTATATGTGGTCAATCTTAGGAACAGAGATTGCGGTACATTGCGGAGTGGGAAATTTATCCTTTCCCTTACTGTAGCGCAATCTTGGAGTTGGAATATATAGTTTGCAAGGGGTGGGGGGGGGCACAGCCCCTCAGGGGGTGCAGGAGGGCTTGCTCCTCTGCAAAAATGTGAAGTCCATTTTATGAATTATACCTACTTTAGCAGGTATAAGTATATGACATTTGGTGAAAATGGCGAATCCGCTGAATTTGTTCATTAGATTCTACATTTACACCTAATTAGTATGCGTGATGTCAATGTTGTCTTTCGGTGTAAAAGCTGTTTTTTTACTTTGAATGTCGACATTTTGATAGTAAACCAGTTATACCTCCCAAACTTATTCTTCATTTGGAAGGGAACTGAGGTAGAATTTTGTTCCTTTTTCCAATTACTTAAATAGTAGTACTGACCTTCTCAACATCACTATCAGTTGATTGGGCAGGGAGATCAACTTTCTTGATATTACTTTAAAAGTTAATGAACATGGTGGTGTACTTCACAGCAGGATTTTTAGAAAGGACATTTTTGTCAACAACTATTTACAGCAAAGCAGCCTGCACCCTTTCCACATGAAAAGGGGAGTTAAGGGGCAGTTTATCTGACTGAGTAGGCTTACCAACCAGGATACAATTTTTCTTAAAGAAATTAAACAGCTAAAAGACTTATTTCTTAACAAAGGGTATTTGACAAGTCTGGTACAAACCATCATACGAGAAGTTACTGAACTCAGAAACACCAAGCAAAGCCTATTTTAAGATCGATTGCTACTGACACAAATACGTGCCTCAGATAAGACTTGGCTGTTTTTAGCAATACACCGGAGCATTCCCTTTACCCATTAACACTGATATGCTTTTTATTAGAAACACTATTAGAAACAATTGAAAAATAACCATAGGTAACCAAGAAATGGCTGAATCTTTAGGTAAAGAGCCCTTGTTTAAATGGAATAAATCATCCAATGTTAAAAACATGGTAGCTAAGGCTAAGAACACTGCAGGTACATTAACAACTATTCTAGTGTACACATACAAGCAGTGAATAGAACTATTTTTGCCCAGGAGAGATATAATTGTGATTCTTGTGGAGTTCTCTACTTGGCATGTTGTGAGACATGTCCTAGTTTTTATGTAGGAAAGACTATTTGATAAATGAACGTGTGTTGGCCATAAAAAAAAGGATGTTAAAGTTTTTAGCTAAGCACCCCATGTCTTGTATTGATTTTAGAAAGTTTCATTTCTTTGTGTTGGATAATGTTAACGTGGATCATTTTTATGGTAATTTTAGTGTTTTGTTAGAGTGCGGGAAGCCGAATGGCAGATCCAACTAGCTGCTGACAAGAAACCAGGTCTTAATGAATATATACATTTCAAGTGTTTTTTAATGACACACAGGTTATGATTATTTCACCTCTTTTTCCAGGAAATGTTCATTTGAATGTGTCTCAGTTTTTTAAGCCTTCACTGATTTTAACTATTACTGATGCAAAAAGTGAAGTTGTTACCACTTTAATTTTTACTCATTCATGAATTACTGCTTTGCAATTCTGTGTCTGTGTCTTTCGGCTTTTCCCGGTTAGGGGTCGCCACAGCGGAACTCCGGTCCGCTAATGATTGGTAGTTGATTTTTACGTACCGAGTTACCAGCTCTGACGCACAACCTTGAACGAAGGTACGCAGATGACGCTCTAGCTGAGAATCGAACCGGACAGTGTCTTACTGTGAGGCGACAACGCTACTGCAGCACCACCACCGAATTTGCTTAAATTCGTCATGTGACTCTTTTAAACTGAAACACTGTTTTTTAACTTTATTTCTGATAAAGTTCTAAGAATAAATATAGAACAAAAACACTAAACAATTGCATCCTAGTCTCCTTTTGGCTGCCACTCTAGTAGTTTATGGTGGTATTTAAGTATATCTCCCAAATTCTTTCATTACACTGACTCATCTTTAGCAAAATTTGTATGGTTTCTAAAGTCAGTACAAATTAAATACAGCAAACTGGTTGCACCACAACCATTAGGATGCATCAATCTCCACGAATTTCAGTTTGCTATTTTGTTACACATACTTTTAGACTGTGGAAATCATTTAATAAAACTCTCTGTGGGAGATTATTTGGCATAGGATTTTTAAATCATACTCTCTTAATCCATTAGCCATAACATTCTTTAAAACGAATACATATTCAACAATTTAAAGTTCATTAGCTTTTCTGTCATTATACGCTCCTTCAAGAAAGTGATAAAACATTTAAAATCTAGACGATGGGTAAGACACCTGTTCAAAGCAATCTTAACATTTTATTAAATACTCAAATGATTGATTTCTCCAGCTACCATCTGTGTTACATTCCTCTTAAAAAACTTTATCTTATTCAGTTTATGACTTTAAATCAAGCATACCACACCCCAGCTAAAAAGTACTTTATTCTTCCACTATCCCTAATGTTTGCTTCAATTGTGGATCTACTAAAGCAGCTATAATGCACATCTCTGGTTCGGGCCTATATTAGAACATCGAAGTTTCAAAACTTCAAATGTTCTAACATTGACCCCTATTAAGCAAACGTTTACAACATCGAACATTTCCTAGGGAAAAAATTTGCTGTTCCAAAACACATACACACAACACAAGCACACCAAACAGCAATCCACACACATACACCTAAAATCTTACATCTAACCCTACACTAAACTGTACATACACCACTAACTAGCCACTTACCTTAACACAAACCCTAACCCTAAGGTCCGTCACTATCGCACACTCACCTCACCCGCACCCTAACCCTAACCCACCTACCCCACCCTAACCTTCACGTCTACACAATCATACACTTACCTGACCCGCACCCTAACCCTAACTCACCTAACCCGCCCTAACCCTCATGTCCACACAATCGCACACATACCTAACCCGCGCCCTAACTCTAACTCACCTAACCCGAGCCCAATCGCACACTTACCTGAACCCAACCCGTAACTTTCCACCACATCACTGAAAATAGCGAAATGACAGAAACGGACAACCGAATTCTTTCCCTAGGAAAAAAATTCGGTTTTCTGTACCTTCGCTATTTTTAGCGTTCACTAAAAAGGGGTCGATATTAGAACATTTGAAGTTTTGAAACCTCGATGTTCTAATATAGACCCTCTGGTTCTGTAAGTTTTCTTAATCTGATTTGGAACACCATAACATCTAAAATGTAATGTAATATTCCTGATGTTGGAGCTACTCCCTGGCAACTACTTATTTATTTGTTTATTTACTTATTTGTCTTGGTTTACCGAGAAAGTCCAACTGGGTAATAACTATTTTCAGCGGAGGTCAGGGGAGAAAAGCTCTATTTGCTTACATGGCATTTTATTAAGTTCCAGTTAAACACAGTATAGTTACAGTTCTGTTTATATTTACAGTAGTTACATTTATACATTCTACGATTTTACAGAGGTGAAAGTTACTGAAGACAAAGCCGGCGTGTAACTTAGTGGATTGTACAGGCAGCAGTTCTGTATAAAAATTGTTTTGTCATTTCAGTGAGAGTTTGAGTGTATTCTGTTTAAGAAGTGTATTTGGAAAGTATCGTACAGTGAAAACAAAGTCTCAATCTTGAGGCAAGCATGTGCAGAACCAGGATTAAGATGTTGTTTAAGCAGTGGTTTAAAACTACTGAGTTTGCCAGATTGTTTTATTTGTGTGGGGATACTATTCGAGTTTAACAATGTATTGGGAGGATAGCGAGTCTCCTGCAACATTATTTGACTTATCTGTAAGTAACAAGAGTTTGTTACTGGAGTGGAGGTCCCTTTCTGGACAGTAAGTCAGTAATAAGTTATGTAGTGCAGGGTATTTTTCTAGATGAGTGAATATGTTAGGTACTTGTGTAGTTCAAACCAGTTTAATTGCTTTAAGCTATGACACTGGAGTGTCCTATGAGGGAGACTGGTAGCAAGTTTAGTTACTTTACTGTAACAGGAGGCAAGTTTCGTTGAGTATCGTTTACGTTTGTTAGGACAGCAGCAGCATATGAGACAGTCTGTAATAAGAAAGTGGTGGCTAGAGTTTTGCTTGTAGTATCTGTAAGGAATCTATTGATTCTATAAAGGAAGCCTAGTTTCTGGTGAGTAGATTTAATGGTGTGCAGTATATGCTTGCCGTGTTTGAGTCTGTCATCTATAATGTCTAGAAGTTTACTGTGAGTTACAGTTTCAGTGACAGTATTAAATGACAATTAGCTATTTTTATATCCCATTTTCAAAAATACACAAAGCTAACTTATTTATTTTAATTATCTGCTTTTCTTTACTCAAGTCATACATTTCTTAAAGTTGGTCTAACTTAAAATCATTAAGATGGAAAAACTACACTGTCATGGGAATCAAACATCTTAAAGCTTTAAAAATTGCTTCTTTGGTTTCCACGAAGAGAAAATTTATAGCCTAAGTAACTTGAATATCTTATTAAATATTTTATTATGATTATCACTTCAGGCCTACTTGCTTCATAACAACTCTTCAGTCAAGTAATTACTCACGCAGTTATTGCATATATATTTCAATATTTATATCCAATCTGCTTAAGTATTTGCCTCTTTTTCTTTAATACCAAAGATGTTGAGCTTATACTTGTAATTTCTTTCTCTTTTCTCTTAATTGTTTTCCTGTCTTGTAAAGAGAACTTATTATTGTTATCAATTAATTATTAACTTATTTGTTCAAAGGTTCATCATAGGTGTATACTAAGCTAATGATCACTACGGCCATTTTAAGCCTAGTCATGCATCCCAAATCTCTGACAAGTTCTGGTACCCTTGATAAATGTAAGAAGAGGCTTAGGAGATTAAACATTTACAAGCAGTGGCCTGGGAAATGAACCACTTACAGGTTGCCTGTAATCATTAGAGAGACAGGTACCAGGCCTGGGACAAATTTCCTGTTCCTCATCCAGTTGTCCAAGTTACATTTGAAATGGGTTAGGAAGGAACTCTGCTTAGCATGGATAGGAAGCCTGTTCTAGTGAAGGGGTAGTCTCTGGGATACATACCTGTCTCTCCAGCAGGTCCTATTTATATCACAGACCAGGTTGAATTCTTTAGAATGGGTAATTCTGATGTTGTCTGTTTTGTGGATATGCAGGTCCAACAGTGTGGAGTCCAACAATGCCTTCTAGGCCAGGCACTGATATCTTCTCAACAGCCTGTACAGGGTTTTGAGGTTGGCTGCATAACACATGCTGCTTACACCCTGTATTTTTTTTAGTGAGGAACCTCTGTGGGCATTCCAATTGTTGGATATGACTGGCTAGATACACACCAAAGGGGGCACTGCACTCAATGAAATGTGTGATGAATGCCAAATACAGTGGAACAATGACTTCCTTGTACCTGGATACCATACCTTTGCTTATATGTTGCGCAACACAGAATGATTTCCTCACCACCATAGATATGTGATGGTCAAATGCAAAATTACTGTCTACATGTGCCCCCAAGTCCCTGACTACTGGGTTGACTATTAGGGGTGTGTTAACAATATGACTGTTACCAGGGAGGATAACTTCCCATAGGATACTCTAATCCATTTCTTGGCATTTAGTTTTAGTCCATGGCTCTGACACCAGTTGTTTGTCTGTGTCAGCCCTTCCTAGAGAACATTTGTGTTGGTAGGGGATTCAATGACAGCTCCTAATGTGCAACTGTCTGAAAATTTCATCAGCCATAGGCTCCTGATATTGGCATTGATGTCAGAGAAGTAGATGCCAAAAAGGAGTGCTCTCAGAACTGATCCCTGAAGGAATCCACTGGTGACTGGACTCTATTGAGGTGGAATCTCTAATGTTAACTTCCTGGTGCCTGTCTGTGAGCTAGCTGGCTATGCACTGGGTGACATTAAGGTTTATACATAATCTCTTGAGTTTGTCAACAATGCCTCAGTGGGGTATTGTGTCAAATGCCTTGGCCAGTCAAGGTAGGCAGTGTGAACTGTTTTACCTTTATCCATTGCTTCGGTGACCTTTTCAAAGTCCACCAAGGTGACTAGGCATGACCTAGTCTCGACAAAATCAGATTGGGTTGGGTTCAGTGTCTTGAGGTTTCCTATGTTGTTATTAATCATTTCCATGACAATTCTTTCCATCGTTTTGCATATGAGACTAGTGAGACTTATGGGTCTGTAGTTGGCCCGCCTTTGTCAGAGGGATGATTGCTGCTGTTCTCCACTCGTGAGGCAAGAAGGCAGTTTGGAGGTTTTGGTTAAATAGTGACACCAGACAGCCTGATAGGTCATGTTTCATGCTGTTTAGAAGACAGCCTGGGATACTGTCAGGGACCATCTAAGCAGTTGTAAATATTGTAAATAATTTATATAGTTCACAATGGTAGTTTAGATTAGTGGTGTTTTTTGTTATAATATGTTTCTTATTGTTTATAATTTGATCCTAGTTTTTTTTTTTTTTTTAATTTTGTCAACTCGATTTATGGGTTTGTCATCCTTTTATGCACTTAAATCTTAACAAAATGTTTACAAAAAAAATGAACTAAACAGCGTTGCAATAACATTTACAATAATTAGTTTCATAATTATAAACTATACATTTTTGCTACAGTTTAAAGGGACTAGGCAAAACAAAGTTAAGACTAAGGTATGAACAGTATGCCACACTGATGAAGAAAGAAGAGGACACTGCATGACTGTATAGGGGGGTGTGGTTATAGCATTCTATCAAGGATGTCATATACTTATTGCATGATAGCAACTGACATTACATAAACACAAAGGAAGACAGATGTAAGGCAGGAGAGTGAATGTATTTGGTGAAAAGGAATTAACAAGTGGTGCCAAACTACTGGGTTTCCAGACAGGTATGGATCTAGGGCCAAAAGTGCGGCAATAATTTTTTAAATTGTATGCTAACTTCTACAATGTAGCACCCTCCCAACTTAAGTGTACCCTCACAACCCTGGACACTGCATTTTCTGAACAGTATACCCTTTCAATACAGCAAAAAGAATATTTCCCAAGAAGACAAGCTTTAAAAAAATAGGCAGCGATAAAACATTTTGAAATGAATGCTTTTTAACAAAATGTTACTATGATCCATGATGCATACATATATTTTTTTAAATTAAATGGCAAACATGTTTTGTCTGACAGTTGGTACAAAGTGTTAAGGCTATGAGCTGTAGTTCCTGTAGTACAGGGTTTGACTTCCTCTACCCTCATTTGCCTACTGTGTAAGCTTGAGCAAGTCACTTAACCAGACCTTATTCCCAGGTCACCCCTGAAAAAGGACCACATCAGGGCCACTGGGTTTTTTGTAACCACTTACCCCAAAAACTATACTCATCTTACTGACATTTTATTTATTTATTTATTTTATTTTACATTTGTTGACCGGGCTAGTCCAGCTGGATATATGTCCATTTTCAGTGGAGGCCCGGGGAGAAAAGCTCCACAAACAACAAAAAATAGGCCAAGACAATGATATTTACAATAGAAATTGGTACATTGCAAAGCTTTATAACATATTACATATCTAGGATTTTATATTCTGCATTCCAATAAGGAAAAAACTGATGTAAATAAACCTAGCTGCAACAGTAGCTTGTATTAATAATGCAAATTATATCTAAGAGATACTATAGATTCCAAAGTCACACACAAATATCAAAAGAAAAACGCTAGTGTAAGTGGATAGAGTATTCAAAAGCAAAGTACAAGGATACAATTATAATGTTCAGTCTCACAAGAGTTCTGGTCTTGTATGAAAATGGTTAGTCATTCAGTTGTATATACATAGTTACATGAGGAATAACCCTCAGAATGGTCAAGCACACTATTATCGGCGAGTAAACACAAGATAAAGTTCATAAGAGGCTAGGAATCAAGGGAATCTAGAAAAGGGTATTTCTTTTTATACATCTTGAAATAGTTACGCTATACTCCTGATTGGCACTGTATAACATTGTATTGCTACTTAATGCCTTGTAATAATCCTGTAACATTGCTGTTTAATGCTAATTTATAATGAAAATTGTATAATATGTTGGAGCTTTTCTCCCTGGGCCTCCACTGAAAAAGGGCTCATCAGCTCAGTCGGACAATCCCGGTCAACAAATGTAAAATAAAAAATAAATTAAAAAGGACCATGTGACCAGTTGTCCTCCCTGGTTAAAAAATGGGTATGATTATTATATTATTGATGTACAAAATAAAAACTGCATGCCATGGCATACATGGAGTATGCCTGTCACCTTTGACAGAGGTCAGTTTATTTTTGAGCACAGGGCATTCTTCTGCTACACCTGACATGTATCAGGTGGTACATCTATGCAGCTTTTCAAATGTTCTGGTTCCACAAGTTAACATCCTTCAAAGACAGATAGCCAAATTAAGGGTTTGATGACTACATATATCTTTATGACACCCATACCTAATCACAGATGGCTTTAATATTTGGGGACCTACTGCAAGGTTAACAAAGTCCAGGCACCAAAGCAAAACTAACAGTGTAAGCAGACCTCCAACAAAATGAAAGAAGCTAAGGGCACAAATTATCAGACAGAAGATGCAGCGATAACAGGCCAGTTAGATGCAGATGTATAAACAAACTTGTGGGTGCCCAGAACTATTAAAGTCAGTGAGCCCACTGCAGCTTCAGTAACCGTCAAAAGGCCCCAGCATGGCCAATGGAATTGCATGCTAACTGCATGAACATAAACCAGAGGGTTTGCAGCAGAATTAATGGATTCAAAAGATTCACATCAGGATTAAAGAAACTGGGGGTCTATCACGATTGATCATGGGCTCACAGCAGAACGGAAGGAGTTGGGGCTCCATTAATATTGACAGATCTAGAGGCCCCAGGGCAAGTTTAAATGAATGAGGAAACTAACCAATAAGTTTCTAACAGATTTGGTGTGAAATTCTAAACTCCTGTTTCATGAATACTCATCACCCAGCATAACCTAGTGCAGCGTGTGTAGTCACAATTTACAATACTTTCTTCAAACAATCAGAAATATATTTACATCTTAAAGGTATAACAGCAATGGCAGTTTGTGGGAATCTTCATCACTCTGCATTCATCATAACAAATCTAATATATAAAAGGCAGGAAATGCTGCACAAGCTGATCTGCCCATGCCCTATTTCAGCATTGGGTTCCCCAGTGCCCAGTGTGTTTACTGGTATTTAAAACTAGCTATGTCTTCAAGACCAGCGTAAGTGCAGTACTTGGTAACAGAGAACCTCATCTAAACTGTAAGAGCCCAAGTTCACTGTCTTTGACTTGCACTTCATGATTCCTGCTTCCTTGGGCTCTTCTGATATGTCACTTTTGAGCAGTATCTAAAAAATGTTCTGTAGTGCCATTCAAAATAGGATCAGCCAAAATGTTTCTTTATCCAGATAAATCTGACCTACCCTGTCCCCTTCTCAACCCACATTCCGAAGACAGATGATACTGCTCCTCAGCAAGAAGGTGAAAACCAGAACTTACATCACTGCAAATCCTTATAATAAGAGTGATGACGTGAAAAGAAAACTACCCAAATTTTTAAAAAATGAGAAGAAATGAGATTAAGGCAATATTACACAATGCAAAATGATATTCTGCCAAATAACTTCTTAACAATCACTTTAACATTCTAATGGAATATCTGTGGATATGCCTCCAGTATTTTAAGTATATTAAAAAAAAAATCTTTATAATATAGTACCAAGTAAAACTTGCAGTATACAGTGGATATAAAAAGTGCGCACACCCCTGTTAAAATGCCAGTTTTTTTGTGATATAAAAAATGAGACCACAATAAATCATTTCAAAACTTTTCCCAGCTTTAATGTGACCTATAACCTGTACAATTCAATTGAAAAACAAACAAGTCTATTAGGGGAAAAAATATAAAAAATAAAAAACGCACAATAAGCTGGTTGGGTAAGTGTGCACACCCTCAAATTAATACTTTGTTGAAGCACCTTTTGGTTTAATTACAGCATTCAGTCTTCTTAGGTACACACATGCCATCAATTAGAGAGACTCAAATTAACCCCAGATAATGTTCAGCTGTCCTAGTAGGATTTTCCTGACATTTACTCAGTTCCCTGCTACAGCAAAAGCCATGGTTCGCAGAAAGCTTACAAAGCATCAAAGGGATCTCACTGTTGAAAGGCATCAGTCGGGAGAAGGGTCCAAAAAATTTCCACAGCATTGGATATACCATGGAACACAGTGAACACAGTCATCAAAAAGTGGAGAAAATATGGGACAACAGTGACGTTGCAAAAAAACTGGACGTCCCTCCAAAACTGATGAAAAGACAAGATGAAAACTGGTCAGGGAGGCTGACAAGAGACCTGCAGCAACACTGAAGGAGCTGCAGGAATTTCTGGCAAGTACTGGTTGTGTATTACATGTGACAACAATCTTCTGTATTCTCCATATGTCTGGACTATGGTGGAGGGTTGCAAGATAGAAGCCTTTTCTTACACAGAAAAACATCCGGCCCGGCTAAATTTTGCAAAACAATACATCAAGTCTCCCAAAAGCACGTGGGAAAATGTGTTATGGTCTGATGAGACCAAGGCTGAACTTTTTGGCCATAATTCCAAAAGGTATGTTTGGCACAAAAACAACACTTTGCATCACCAAAAGAAGACCATCCCCATGGTGAAGCAAGGTGGTTGGCAGTATCATGCTTTGGGGTTGCTTTTCTTCAGCTGGAACTGGGGCTTTAGTCAAGGTGGAGGGCCCAAAATCTTCAGCTGTTTGCTAGAAAAAGCTGAAGATGAAGAGGTATTTCACCTTTCAGCACAACAATGACCCCAAGCATACATCCAAATCAATAAAAGAATGGCTTCACCAGAAGAAAATTAATGTTTTGGAATGGCCCAGCCAGAGTCCAGACCTAAATCCAATAGAAAATCTATGGGGTGACCTGAAGAGGGCTGTGCACAAGAGATGCCCTCACAATCTGACAGATTTGGAGCTCTTTTGCAAGGAAGAGTGGGCAAATAATGTGCCATGCTGACAGACTCCTACCCAAGAAGACAAAAGGTACTTCAACAAAGTAATAGTGTAAAGGTGTGCACACTTATGCAACTAAATTACTGTATGTTTCTTTCATTTTTTATATTTTTTCCCCTAACAGATTTGTTTTTCAATTGAATTATACAAGCTATAGGTCACATTAAAGGTGTGAAAAGTTTTAAAATGATTTACTGTGGTCTCATTTTTTTAGATCATAAAAACCTGGCATTTTAACAGGGATGTATGCACTTTTTATACCACTGTAGAAAGGATAGTCACCTCACTGTGAATGAAAAGATTTTTTGGATAAATACCTACATGGAAAAAATGGAAATGTGTGCAGCATCCAAGCTTTGTTTTGGGCACACGTGTTCAAACAGGCTGGTGTGCATTTGTCAAGTTCAAGGAAGAGACTTTTTGCAGCAGATATCTTGCAATATTTGACAAACACTACACTAGGCAGGATTTTTGCCAGGCCGAATATTTAGATAGCAACATTTGATGCATCTCTGATGGTTGTTATTGCTAGGAGCATTAATAATAAAGTTTTTTATTGCAAAACGTGCTACATTCCCACAAGACTGATGTTATTATTTGTGAAACATGGTTAAAGAACAATGACTGGAAACCAGTTCTGTCAGAGTATAAATGTTTTTACTGTAACAGACATTCTAACAAAAAATCAGGTGGAGGTGTTATGATAGGGATTAAAGATAGCTATGAGACCTGGGATTATTACATGTTCAGTGATAACACCAATACTATAGACTGTGTAACTGACAATAAAGACAACCCTGGAACATATAACAATTGTTGGAGTGTAAAGACCACCAAAGTCAAGTGCAGATGACCTAGAGGAATTCACACATTTCTTATATGAAACACAGGAGAGAATAATAATATTATCTGGGGACTTAAATTTACCAGAAAAAGACTGGAATAATACTGATTCAACAACATTAGTAAGGAAATTATTCAGAGTATATTCAGGAACAACTGCTTCATATTGTAAAAAAACCTACCTGGGGACAGAATATACTAGACACTGTAGGTGTTCCCAAAGAAATTACTGTAACTTCAAGTCATTTTATCACCACTGATGTGCAGTGATCAAGGGGTTATATAAAGGTTAATTTGTTGCTAGATAGTTCTGCCAAACTGAATTCTAAACCAATGCACAGGTTAATTACAGATTATATGGAAGCAAAACAGTCACTATGTAAAACCAACTGGAGTGAGGCATTCAGTGGAAAAACTGCAGCTGGAAATGTGGAAAGTTTTAAAAGAAACTGAGTGCAAAAAGTCAAAAAAATATTTAACATCAGGCTCTAGGCATACAATATCAGGGGGATATATTTCCATAAGAACAAGATATCTGATTAAGGTGAGAGACAAAAAATATAAGAAATGGAAGAGAGGTCGAACTACAACTTTGAAAAGTGAAATAAATAAGATGGACAGATTATGTATAGTCTATTAAAGTACAGAGACAAGATCAAGAAAAATTTGAAGAAAATGTATATAAAGATATTGATCATAATCGGAAACCTTTTTGTAGATACAGATGTGGAAGGAGTAAAGATACACAAACTGATAAACTGTGCAGATTCTAAAATGTATTTTCAGACACAACAAATTATAGATATATTTACAAAATCTTATGCAAAACAGTTTGGCTCCACAAAAGGGGTGGTATGTTGTCCTAGTGACATCCAGGTAACCCCCCTGATACTGGAATCAAATTAGATTATACTGAAAAACAACTGTGCAAACTAGATCCAAACAAAGCGCAGAGAGGAGACGGAATTAGTAACAATGACCTGAGAACACTTCAGCAAGAACTTATGGTACCATTATATGTATTATTCACTAGGTCATATAACTATGGGAGATTCCTCAAGATTGGAGACATGCGCTTATTAAACCTGTCTTTACGGGAAAGGGGAGTAGGACAAACCCAGAATCATATAGGCCCTTAAGTCTACTTTCATGTTGTGGAAAAATAACAGAGAAGGTAATATCAGATAAGTTATTGTCAGAACTGCATAGGTTGGTACTTGAAACCATATATCAGCATGCATATGTTGAAAATAGATCTATTACCACCTGTAACATGATGTTCTAGAACAATATAACAGCAATGAATGAAAAATTGTATTGTGATGTAATTTATATAGATTTAGCATCAGCATTTGCTAGAGTCGTACACAAAACACTGATCAATAAATTAGTACAACTAGGTATTGATGTACTCTTGATAAAAGGGATAGCTGCATGGCTTACAAATAGGACATGGCAAACATCATACAGCAAATGGACAGGTGAAATCCTTGGTTACAGTCAGGGTGTCCCACATGGCTCTGTCCTAGGCCCTTACTTGTTTAGATTGCATCTTTCAGACCTAACCTTTTCATCTGAGATGTTCTACAGTCTACATACAGACTACCTGAAATTGAGTAAACTGATTACATGCGTTACAGATAAGACATGTCTGCAAAATAACTTGACTAAATTGACCATTTGGGCACAGGATAATAATATGCTGATAAATACATCAAAAACTAGGCATATGAGATTTGAGAGACAGACTGAAAGATGAATACTTAATACAGCACAGAGTGATTGAAGCTGTAGACTCATTTAAGGACCTGGGTATATGAGTACATTCAGCTCTTTCTAATCATATGAACCAATTAGTTAATGATAGACATAGAACTATAGGTTGTATATAAAAAGATTTATAAAGTCTAGGAAATCAAAAATAAGAAGTCATTGTTGGTTACATTAGACCCAAACTTGAGTATGGAATAACAATATGGAAACCCTATAAGAATACAAGCATGAGTAAATTGGAAAGAGTACAGTGGAAATATACCAAGGGCATCCATGGATATGAACATTTAAGTTATTATGAAAGACTAAAATATCTGAATTTGTACAGTGTCTCTTACATCTAAGAGGAGATCTTGTTCAGGTATATAGGGCATTTAGAGACAACTATCTCTGGGAATGTTTGGGGTCATCAAAAAGTACTACAGAATCATCAGACAACCTATGTAGAAGATTTGATAGGAATGAGAAGTGTACTAGTTGGTTCTCTGACAGAGTAACTGATGCATGGAACAGACTACCAAATTACATTAAAGAAAGTACTTTGTCTTTCGGCTTTTTCCTGGTTAGGGGTCACCAAAGCGGATCACCTGTCCGCTCATGATTGGCAGTGGGATTTTACTGTGTCGAGTTGCCAGCCCGGTGCCCAACCTTCAACAGAGGGCACACACAGGCACGCACTCATGTCTAGGGCCAATTTAGAGTGCCCAATCCACCTACAGCATGTCTTTGGGAATATGAGAGGAAACCGGAGCACCCGGAGGAAACCCACGTGACCACAGGGAGGACATGCAGACTCCAAACAGAAGGCACCCCAGCTGAGAATCGAACCAGAGAACATCTTGCTGTGAGGCGACAATGCTAACCGCTGCACAACCATGGCAGCCCACATTAAAGCAAATACTAGTTTAGATATTTTAAGAACAGCCTGGACACTAATTATGGGGACAAGTGTTTTGGTATATTGGTAAGCTAGAAGGGCATTAATGCCCGTGCTTGAAATATTTGTATGTATGTATGTAAAGGCAAGTAAGTTGCAGCACAATGGACCAACTTCAAAGTAAATAGAGGTCCCCCACACCCCCCCCTAACTATATATACCAACACCAAGATCACACTACAGTGGAGAAAAGGACAAAGTTGTGTAGTTGGCCAATGACTTCTTTGCCCTTGGTAAATTCGATGAATCACTGAAGCGATTTTCATTGGATAGGGTTCGATGATCAGGTGTTCACTGAAATCACATTTCGGCAAACTAATATAGACCCCTTTCTTCTGCACTGCTCTCATTTCTGCCTGCAAATCCTGACATTTTATGACCTTGTCTCTCTGTACTTAAGACACTAGAATCGCTAGGTGTAGCAGTTTCAGTGATGGCATACAAGGATTTGATGGTTGTACCATCATTCATTTCTTTCTGCCCTTCCCAGGAGCACAGACAACACCCCCAGTCCTCACTCTGTAAAGATCACAGGGACTCTTCCCTTTGCTTGCCTAAGTAGTAGTTAGTGTTCATCTAAGTAGTAGTCAGTGTTCATTTATTACTGCTTGGTGCAACTCATTCTAAGTCTTTTAGTTTAAGCACTTGGGATTCAGACCAGTTGTTTTACATTAAGAAGGTTTGTGGTCTGCACTGTAGTGGCAGAACAGGTAGCTTACATCCTTCTAAGTTGGGAACTGCTGATTGAGGACTCAGTGTCTGTTATTCTAAAAGTTTATTATATTATCTGGTTAAGCACTTGGGCTTCAGGCCAGTTATTTTACATTAAGAGGGTTCATGGTCTGCACTCTTGTGGGAGGAGAGGCTGGACTCTGCCCTTCTGACCTGAGAATTTCTGGTTTAAGGCTTATACTGCCTGCATATTTGAACTGCTTCTTACTGAAATTGGTACACCTTGTTTGCTGTAGCATAGACTAGATCCAGGCCTGCTGAATCTAGCTTTGTTTGTATAACTTGAGCACTAATCCAGGCATTCTTTAAAGTATTCAATTGTATTTATTACTGCTTGGTAGTAACTGATTAAAGTGTAGCTATCATTATAAGTCTTCTGGATTAAGCACTTGGGCTTCAGACCAGTTGTTTTACATTATGAAGGTTTGTGGCCTGCACTGTGGTGGCAGGACAGGTAGCTTACATCCTTCTAAGTTGGAAACTGCTGATTGAGGGCTCAGTGTCTGTTATCCTAAAAGTGTATTAGTTCTGGTTTAGGCTTCAGGCCAGTTATTTTACATTAAGAAGGTTGGTGGTCTGCACTCTTGTGGGAGGAGAGGCTGGACTGCCCTTCTGAGCTGGGAATTTCTGGTTAAAGGCTTATAGTGCCTGCATATTTGAACTGTTTCTTACTGAAATTGGTACACCTTGTTTGCTGTAGCATAGACTAGATCCAGACCTGCTGAATCTAGCTTTGTTTGTATGCTTGTTGTTTGTTTGCTTATTTCCCTGAAACGCTAATTCCACCTAAAATGCGACTTTTCAGCGCTTCTGTGGATTCCTAGTGATATCTGCATTGCTTACTGTACTAATTTCCTTGTTTCACTAGAAAGAAAGTTACTGTTTGTTGTTTTTGCATTTAAGTTACCTGGCACTTGCTCACTAACGCAATTATATAAGTCAGCACTAAAAAATTAAAAGCACTACACCCTCACAAACTTCCCTTGAGTACCTTGTTCCCCATTGGCCCTTTTTTTCAATTATAAAGGAATTCCCAATACAATTCTAGCATATCTAAAGGTCAGTTGTCAGTCTCCTCTCCAGTCCAGCTGGTGAAACTGGGAATCTTGAGGCAATGTTACAACTGCCTCATGTACACAGACAACCCTCTCCTCCTCCCAACAAATTCCAACACATGTGAGACATGCAACCATATAGCCAAACTGGAGGCTAAGCTCTCTCAACTCAATACTGGTGTAACCAGTCAGGAGGAGAGGGAAACCACACTCACTACAATTCCAGTCTCACACAGACCTACCACGACAGCAAACCAAACACACACACACAAAAACATACTCGGAGGCTCTAAATAAAAATCTGCCTAAGCAGCAGAGACCTCCAAAGCAGACACCCAAGCAAACGCTACCCCAAAACAAAACACGTGCAACACATAGCTCACAAAGCCAGTGTGCCAAACAGTCACAGCCCTCAAGACTAAACAACACACCTGATACACTTGTAATAGGTGACTATCGTCAGGCACACAGATGTCCCACTCACCAGGCTGAACAAGGAGAAGGTCACGGTGAGCTGACTGTCAGGCGCTAGGATTCGTCACATAACACAAGCACTCAGGTCACTCCAAGGCAAGTACAAATATGACTCTGTCATTGTCCATGCTGGTGTGAATGACCTGAGATGTACCTCCCTGGACTACATGAAAAGAGACATAGAGGAGCTCTCTGAGCATGTAGCCCAGGCCGGTATGACCCTGACCTTGAGTAGCATCTTACCCTCACCAAGAATGATGCCACAATATGAAGACAAGATGATCAATTTCAACAACTGGCTTAAGTACTGGTGTCATTCAAAGGGGATCCAATCCCGGTCAGCCTGGGATGACATGCTCGACAAGCCACGATGCTTCACTAGGGACGGCTTGCACTTGTCACCCCTGGGCTTTCGGATATTGGCAAAGGCTCTTGCTTCCCCCATAGTGCCTTTTTTAGGCAAGGCTCAAAAGACAAACCCACCTCCATAGGTATCACAAGGGATAAGAAACTAAGAGTAATGCTACTCAACGCCAGAAGTCTAAACCTCAAGATGCACGCACCCAAAACTCTCCTTAGCATGGTGAACATAGATATCTGTGCAGTAACAGAAACCTGGTTCAAGGCTCCTGAGAGCACCCCAGCACTACCAGGTTATAACCTCATACCATGCTTTTTGGCCCCAAAATTTGTACCGAACCACAAAAGGAGGGGGAGTATCAATATTCGTTAAAGATACCCACACCTCCAGGTTGGTGGCACAGCACAAAGCATCAGAGACTATCCATGTGCAACTAACGGTGGGTAAAACTGCCTTCCAGTTTATAGCCTGCTACAGACCAAACCCAGGAACCCCACTCGGCCTTCCTGAGAACACTGGAAAATATGAAGATCTCTCCAAACACCATTATATTGGGTGACTTCAACTACCCAAACATAGACTGGGAGCATTACTCTAGCTCCAACACCCTAGCCCAAAGTTTCCTCGAATTTATAAACTCAAATGCTATGGAACAACTTGTTACCACTCCCACAAGAGGGGAAAACATACTGGACCTGATCATCACCAACATGGGGACTCTATGCTCCAGACCAGAAGCGTATCCCTCACTGGTAAGATCAGACCAAAAACTAATCTCACTGGATATTCACGTCCCGACCCCACAACCCTGCCAGGAAAACCACAGTGAAAAACTTCTCTAAAGCAAATTTCACACTCCTCAAAACCGAGGTGGAATCCTTCAAAGCCCCCAAGCCTGTGCAAAATACGGCCCAGACCGCAGAATCCTTTATAAACACATTCTATGAACACCTTCAGGAATGCATGGATCATGGATTGGGATTGGGATTATGCAATCCCAAATAAAACCAAGACCCAATCCTCCAAAGGCAGACGTCCTGTCTGGTGGACCCCAGCCATAAACAAACTATACAACATAAGGAGGAAGCTACTACATATGATGGAGCAAAATCCCAAAAAGGGAAGGCATCTCTGATCAGTATTAGCAAAAAACTACGGGCACTCATAAAATCGTCTAAGGCCAGCTTTGAGAGAAAAATTGCACAGGACACTAAGGATAATCACAAGGCTTTCTTTAGTTATGTTAGGAACCCAGGTGGGAATTCCCAGATATGCTCAGAATTAGTCCAAAATGACAAAAAATACATCAAACCCACAGACATTGCCAACATCCTAGCTGACAGGTTCAGCGCAATCTCCCCCCCCCCCCCCACCAAAAGGGCAAATATCTATCCCAGCAGAGTGCTGCCCCCCTGACATCTCAGATGCTCAGGTAAGAGCCGCCCTCTCCAAAGCAAGAAACACAGCTTAAATGGGTCCAGACGGTGTCCCGTCTGCATCCTACATGAACTCCAAGAAGAGCTTACCTTATTACCTTCATCGAACACCCACTTACATTCCAGCCAAACTATACACAGAAACATACTTCTATTTTCCATACTTCTCTTACTTCATTCTTAAATTATAATTCCACCCCTAGCTACCACCTTCCTAAATTCCATAGGTACACTCACCTCACCTATGCCTTACCCTCTGATAAAAAAATGAAACAACTAACCCTTCTTAAAAGCAACCTCACATCTAGCCCTATAAATCCTACCTTACAAGACGGTGACATTCACCCCAACCCTGGCCCTGTATATCTCTCCCCTCAAGCATCTAAGCCTAGCTTAACAAATACCTTACACACAGGACATCTTAACATATGAAGTGTAAACAACAAAGTACCCTACCTACATGCCCTCTTAGATACCCATCATTTTGACATTGACATTCTTTGCCTCTCAGAGACCTGGCTTAAACCAGTCACTAAAGATGCTGAGATTATACCCCAAGGCTATAATATACTTAGGCTTGATCGTTCTAAACGAAAGGGTGGTGGAGTAGCAATTCTACTTAAGAACCATCTCAACATCTCCTCCCTCCCAGCTTGTCCAATCCAGGATAGTAAAGCTGAAGCCATCATCACTAAACTCCAATTAAATGCTAAGAAAGCCCTTTACATCATATGTATATACCACCAGGCAACAATATACCTATCTTAGAAGACTTCCTCAGTTGGGTTTCTACTAATTACCCCCAAGAAATCATAATTCTGGGTGACTTTAATATAGATTGGAATACTATTAATAGTGAAAAATCCCTCCTCTCACATAAACCTAAATGGCTTTACTCAATCCATTACCTCTACTACAAGACTTAATAAGCCAAGTAAGAAACAGAGTATCTTAGACTGGATACTCATAAACAAAGTCAACATCACATATAAAGTAGGAACTTTGCCTGACTACCTCAGTGACCACTGCTTAACTTTTATCACTAGAGAAAAGACCGATTGTCAAAACCTCCCTAACATAAGAAAAATACGCTCTACCAAACACTTTAAAATTGACCTATTTCAAAACGAACTCAAATCATGTAACTGGAACCTCTTAAAATCACTCCCACTTAACGAAGCAGTATCTTTCTTTAATTCTACTTTCCTTTCCATTCTTGATAAACATGCTCCTGAGCATTCCATTAGAATGAAGTCTAATACAGCCCCATGGCTTTCAAATGAAACAAAGAAACTAATTCTCACTAAAAACAAAGTTTGGGCCAAATGGAGATGCCATAGACTCAGCTCTGATTTTCTTCACTTCCGCCAACTTAGAAATCTTACAAAAAAAGCGATGATCACTGATAAAAGAAAATTCTTCTGCGAACTTCAAGAAACAAATTTCAATAAACCCAAACAATTCTGGTCCTCAATCAATAGACTCCCATCACCAGGAACAGCCAAAACTCCCTCCCCTCTAAACGCTGACCCAGATACCCCTTACCATACTGCAAACGCTTTTAACTCCTTCTTTACTGAAACTATTCAATCTCTTGCCAGACAACTGAACACCAATAACTTTTACCCTCCTAATAATCTTGTAAACTCCTCCCATAACTTCACTCTTCAACCCATCCCTTCCTCTTTCATCTACAAACTTATTCTCAAACTGAAACCATGTACCCCCCTCTGCTGACAAGCTCCCTTCTCTCTTTCTTCAAAAGGCTGCCAAAGAAATTGCTTACCCAATAACTATACTCATAAATAGAACTATCCAAGAGGGAACCATCCCTGATATCTGGAAAGTCTCTCATATTATCCCACTACACAAAGGTGGTAACTCTATTGAATACTCTAACTTTAGACCAATTGCTCTTCTCTCACCTTTAGCTAAGATCATGGAGAAATGTATTCATCAGCAACTTGTACAGTATCGCTCTTCACATAACATCATAGCTAACTGTCAGCATGGCTTTAGACCTCACCATAGCACCACCACTGCCCTCCTTTCCTTTGCTGACACCATTAACAACCTTCGTAACTCCAATCTTTTCTCCTCTGCTCTATTCATTGACCTCTCCAAAGCATTCGACATGGTTAATCACTCTTCTTTAATCAATATCCTTGAATCCCTCTCATTTGATAACCTTGCTATTAAATGGTTTAGTTCTTATCTAAGCAATAGACAACAAGCCGTCCTTTGGGATAACCACATCTCTTCCTTATTGTCCATTTCTATTGGAGTCCCTCAGGGCTCTATTCTTGGTCCACTTCTTTTCTCCCTTTACATAAACGATCTTCACTCTGTAATCCCTCAAGCTACCTGCATCCAATACGCTGACGATTCCACTATTATTTGTTCAGCATCTACCTCTTCAGATCTTCTGTCACTAACTCAAAATACCTTCAACACAGTAGAAACATGGTTTACTAGACGGTACCTCCTACTTAATGCTAAAAAAACTAAACTTCTTCTCTTCACCCCCACCACTCGGACCTCCCCATTCAACTTCACCATCTTATCAAATGATGCCACTGTCATCTATCCTGACTCTTCAACTAAACTGCTAGGAATTTCCATTGATAATCTCACTTTTGATCAACACATCAATAACACCATCAAAACAGTTAACAAAAAACTAGGATCCTTATACCGTATTAAACCATTTCTCACGCCATCTACCAGAGCTACCATCGCCCACTCCCATCTGATATCTACTCTCTTCTATGCCTCACCTATCTTTACTAACCTAAAGAAGGCTAACCTGAATAAACTAGCAACTTGTTACAACAGCATTGCCCGCTTTGCCACTAGTAACCCTTTCAGAACACATCACTGTCTTAATTTGAAACTTTTAGGCTGGCTTGAACTACAAAACTGTCTTCTGATCTCACAACTTACTATTGCCCACAAAATATTGTACCAACCAGATAACACCCCTATACTCTCACAACTTTTAATCCCCTACAACAATCTTACCTCCCTTCGCTCCTCTAGTAAACTCTTGACCAAATCCATCAAGTCCCACAACTTAGCTAGTGACTCTCTTTTCACTAATACTGTAGGTAAAACTTGGAATCTTCTACCCACAGATATAACTCTTATAGCTTCCTTACCTCTCTTCAAACAAAAAATCAAACTGTACTTCCAAAATCACTGGCTTTGTTCATGTAGTACTCCAGACTGACCTTCCTCACTCCCCTGTGCTCTACCTTAAACTTACACTGTACTTAATTGCTAAGTAAATTCCTATATTTTCTCTTACCCTTTTCACTCCCTTCATGCTATGACTCGCTTCTCTTTCTCTTCACCGTCCTCTTTTCTGTCTCCTTTCCTCCTCTCTCTTCTAGACTTTTGTCTCACTCTACTCTCCTATCCTGTACTTCTCTCATATTCCTTCTAGTCTATTCTTACATCATTTTTTATTTCTTCGACTAATTATTGAAGCTTATTTGCGTTGCCTTTAGCATTATAGTTGCAATGTCGTTTAACTGATCTCATATTTCTGTGTGTTTTAGGGATACTGATGTTTTTTACTAAATTTATATTCTTATTGTACTTTTAATTGTTAAGATTAATATGTCTGATTATCATGTTTTGTGTGGAGCTTTTCTCCCCGGGCCTCTACTGAAAATGGACATATATCCAGCTAGACTAGCCCTGTCAACAAATGTAAAATAAAATAAATAAAATAAAATAAAGAGCTAAACCCAAACATAAAACTACTGTTCAATCTCAGCCTTACTACAGGATATGTACCCAAAGAGTGGTGTACAGCAACAGTGGTCCCTCTCCACAAAGGTGGTGCCTCAACGGATCCTGGAATCTATATAAGCCTGACTAGCTTGGTCTGCAAAGCTATGGAAAGGATCACCATGGACCTCAAATAAAGATATTGGGGACCTACAGACACTGGATCCTACCCAGTTCGGCTTTAAGGGCAGATCCTGCCTCTTAAACCTGGTCGATTTCTTTGAAACAGTCAGCAAGGCCATTGATGAGGGGAAGGTAGTCCACACAACCTACCTGGACCTCACAAAAGCCTTCGATACAATACCCCACTCGGGCATTATAGATAAGCTCACCAGCTTAAATATAAACCCCCCTAAGTCACTAGATCGGTTGCAAACTGGCTCAAGGACAGAGCCCACATGGTTAGAATTGCTGGAGCCATGTCAGACTTCGAGCCAGTTACAAGTGGCGTCCCACAAGGCTCAGTCCTGGGACCTCTCTTGTTCGGTATATATTTCTCGGGAGTACAGGCCAACACGGAAGGACTGTGGCTGACCAAGTTTGCAGATGACTGCAAACTGGGCGCCATAATCGACTCTCCAGCCGACACAAGCATCCTCCAAAAGGGCCTCATAGAAACAGACAACTGGTGGCAGAGCCATGGCCTCAGGCTAAACGTCAAAAAGTGTACAGTCATCCCCTTTGGCAAAAACAAAGTGCCCACAAATTACCCCACAGGTGGTAATCCATTAAGTACAGAAGAAGTAATTAGGGACCTGGGGACCCAAGTTGATAGCAATCTCTCATTTGACAACCACATGGCCAAAGTGGTTAGAAAAACATTTTATATAGCCCACCTAATCATGAAGGGATTCACATCTAGATCAGGGGAGGTCATCGTGCCTCTTTACTCATCCCTCATCAGGCCCATAATTGAGTACAATGCCCCTTTTGGGATGTACCTTACCAGACCCCTGCAGCAACTGGAAAGACCCCAAAAGTACCTCACCAAGAGGATCAAAGGGCTCAAACAGATGCCATATACTGCCTGGTTAAAGAAACTCAAGCTCTACTCAGTGGCATACCGCCTGCTCAGAGGCGATCTGTGCCTGACATATAAAGCCATGTCCAACTCAGAACTAATGGACATGCTGCACCTCAGAAAATCCAAATCCCATCGAGCTACGTGCTCGAGAGACTTGAACCTCAGCACTGAAATAAATAGGACATGCTGGAGGAACAGATTCATAACCCAGAGGCTCCCTTCACTCTGGAATAAAATCCCAGTCCAGGTTAGGCAGAGTCCCTCATTGACTCTCTTCAAGAGGAATCTTGATGAGTGGAGGGAGATCGTAGGTTTACCCCGGGTATCACTTCTGTGTCACTGTTAACCTTGAAAAAGGGCATAGTAAAATTAATTTACAATGGGTGGCGAAAGCCAAACACACTCTGGCTAGGCTTATAAATGCCCTAGGGCAGATAGCCTAGTATGAACCTATGAATCTATAACCTATCAGGGCAATGCTGGCATGAATCCCCTGCAGGAAAAAAAACAAGGTCAAACTGAAAAAAAGGAGCTGGAGATGCCCAAGGATAACCTGCTGAGCTCCTGTTCTCTGGGGAACTGGCTACCCATAACCATAAAATGAAGTCAGGGGAGCTGAAGGATAACAGCTTAAACTGCAGCAGTGATCTCCTACTTGAACATCTGTTGTTATGGTGAGTTTGCTCATACAGCTGTACTATGTTTACCATGAGGACTACTACTGCAGTAGATAGGTATGTAGTTTACAATGGCTAAGAAAAATGTGGACTAAGGTCCACGTAAATACCTCACACAATTCTGTAACCCACTACTGTCAGGATGCATCCTAACACAGCAGCAGCCGTAACAGGTACCTCTAATATTCTTCTGCTGGGCTCAGAACAATATGTATTTGCCCAATATTTAAAGAAGGTATTCTTAGATACCTGGACATCAGTTATAAAACAGGCAAAAAGTTTGGCTATTTTCCTGATGTCTTTGGCTCTAGCAATGTATTATGTGAGGTGCCACTGAATGCCCAGAAGGAGAAGGATCCTAATAAAAAAGATTGGGTTCCTGGCGAGTTATTTTGATAACAGGTCAGAAACTATCTTTGGCATAAAGGATGGATTGGGCATAAGGAGAATCCTTGTTTTTTATGGAACATTGTAAAACGCTCACTGCACTGACGCTCTGATGGTCTTTGGCCAATGAGACTGCTACTAATAAAGGAGTTTTCAAATACAGCAACCTTAGAGATATCAAAGCAGTGTGCTAAAATGGAAACCCCTTCAAGAACTGTTTTGTCAGAAGTATGTTAGGCACACTGCAAAAAAAAAAAAAAAAAAAAAAAAAAAAAAAAAAGATGCACCTTCATCCAAGTGTAAGAAAGATCCTTTGAGAAAGACTCCACTAGATATTTCAAGACTTAAGGATAAAGCATTGTGTTGGGCATGTGCCACTACAAGTGTTTCAGCAACATCTTAACAACCTCCTCCAACATCCTGTCCTTAATTTATATCAGGCAGAGAAAATGTTAAAAGCCTTAGGGTCCTGAGGTCTGTGGATGCCAGTATCCTTGGTAGCACAACTAAAGTGAAAGAAGACATACGACAGATTTTTCTAGCATGGCATGCCAACAGCATATGCTGACCAAGCCTTTGGATGTGGAAAAATGGAACAAAAGATCTGGAGTTTATTATTTTCATTTAAAGTGAACAGTTCTGTTATGGCAAGCCACTAATCTCTTACAGAGCTTCTGAAACACTTTCATATCAAACTTCCACTTCAGGACTTGCTCAGGTTTTCTGTAAGCACACATTAAGCCAAGAGAATATAGGTTGCTTCAAAGTATAGCACCAGACGTTTCACAGCTTCCCAAATTATGAGGATCAGCCAGCACAGCTGACAACAGTGGGAGCTCCTTTTCTTGTTCATACCACATCAAAGTGGTACTGTTTACAAACTCTCACAATGTGCCTGGACTCAGCTCCATAGTGAAAGCCTTTAATGTGGTGAGGTAGTTATTCCACCAGGCTACAATATCCTCAGACATGACAGAAAAAAAAGTAGGTGGAGTAGCTATCAAATCAAAACAGTTAACCTCTATATTCATCCATTTGCCTTCCTCCAATCTGTCAGTAACACAGAAATTCTTATGTCTTCACTTAAAATAAACAAAAGTCTAACCACAACAGGAGTCTACATCACCATGCAGTATCAGTGACCCTACTGAGGGGCGCCTCTCAAGGGCATTCTAGGGGACTTTAATACTGATTGGTTAGCAGTAAAAAAATTCCTCCAAAAATAACATCAGTCTTTGTGGTTTCAGTAAAGTCATATAGTACCCCAATGACATACAACAAAAATAGTAATAGACAATATACTCTAGACTGGATCCTCACAACACCCCAACCAAAATTACTTCTGCAGCTTCTCTCCCCGATAACATTAAGCAGCCATCTACTCATTTTTGTTGTAAGGAACAATACATGCACCTTAAAATGCACCACTATAACCTCTCACATAATATAACCATCTTTGATACTGACACCTTCACCACTGCTCTGAAAACTGTTAACTGAAAACAACTAAAAACTACAACATGATGAAGCTGCATCTCTGTTTAATATCACATTTCTCAATTAAACATGCCCCAGTCAGAAATAAACAGGTTAAATTTGATCCAGTTCCCTAGCTAATTAGGCAAATAAAACTATTAATTAAAGCGAGAAAGAGAGAGAGAGAGAGAGAGAGACATGAACTTGCAATTAAACCCAATCCCCAGAAATATAGACAGCTTAGAAATCAGACCAAAATAAGATTAACTTGGACAAAAGAGCATTTTACCCCATCCTACAAAATTCAAGTCAAACAAACCCAAAACTGTTTTTGTCATCAGTAAACAAACTTATCCACCCTGGCTGTAATACTCAGCTATCTCACTCAGCAGACAACCAGTCATATAATACAGCTAGACAGTTCAACTTCTGCTTTATTCAAACAGTAGCCTCTCTCTTGAAAGACAAAAGCTCAGCCGCCCCATCTATTGATAACAGTTGCTACCATCACAACAAAATATTTCTCCAACCCACAGCAACATCCACCATAAAAAGCTACTCAAATTAAAACCAACATTTGATCCAGTCAACCTTCCAATGGAATATATGAAAACTGCAGCAGACACTTTAGCCTATCTTGTGTTCAATCAGCCAGTCAAGTCAACTAAGGTTACATCCCCATACTCTGGAATAAATCAAGCATCCTGTCAGTTCATAAATGTGGCAAATCAACTGACTTTAGCAACTACTGGCACATTGATATTCTTCTTCCATTATGTAAAATTCTAGAAAAATGTATTCAATGTCAAATACACAGCTCCATAACTGACAACAAAACTACAATCTCCTACTCAGCATGGTTTTCTTCTGTATCATAGTATCATCTATGCACTCCTCAGTTTTGCCACCTCCATTAATCTACCTAGTAATGTTGGTAAACTTGTACCTGTGGTATTTCTTATCCTGCCCAAGTCCGTTGATACTGTGTCTCACCGTAAACTTCTTAATAGATTCTCATCAACTGGACTACACACATCCTCTCTCTCGCCGTTTGCTAGTGGTCTATCTAGCACGCAACAAGCTGTCAAATGGCACACTGACATCTCCGTTTTACAGTATCTGTGACATGTTCCACAAAAATCTATCCTATGGCCACAACTATTTAACATTTCCATACATCACCTAAACAAAGCCAACAAATGTGCCATCATTATACAGTAACCTTATAACTCTACGCTCTTTGCAGCTAAGACGCTTGAAAAACTACAACTCAGAAATCCATCCATTTTGTTGAGGCACAGTTCAGCAACTTACAACTCCTATTAAATCCCCCAACCCCCCCCCCCAAAAAAAACTAGTTCTGGTTACACCTAAACCATACAAAGACAAAACGTCAGCCTTTCCTTACCTTATTCCAACAGCACCACAACTGTAGTAAACTTTGCCTACACCAAACTTCATGCTGTCACTATAGATGAAAACATGAAATTTGATCTCCACATAAAATAAGTTGTTAAAAAAAAAACATCAAAAGCATGACAGTGGTGGCACTCTCTACTGCATAAAGGGAAGAAAACACATAGCTACTGCAAACCTACTCCCAACTCTTCTCTATGGAGTTCACATACACTTCAATTTACAATCTACTCAATCCCACCAACATGAGCAGTGCTCTAAAGAAACAGTTAAAATTGCAGCCAATATACCTCCACAAGTCACATCACTGTTCAGTCCTCAAATTACTCTGCTGGATTGAACTCCTTCACTGCTTGGTTTACTCTAAAAAGTAACCCTCATGCTCTCATCTACAGTCCTGAAAAATGCAGAAGCAAACATCTACTGAATGTAGTCAGAACCGACTTAGCATGCGATTGTTCTGTCATGTTTCAAAAATGTAGAACACCACATTGCTCTTACTAAGACTAATCAGTAAACTTAAATCCTTTAAACTAAAGGAACACCTGATGGATAGTTGGTCCTGCTCTTGCTCTACCTGTCATTATTAGACCCAGTATAATTTACCCAACAAACTACAACCAACCAGCTCAACCAGTGCCTTACAAGAAAGACTTCTGCAAAACTTGCAGGATGTTTCTTGCAGTACCCGATCCATGATCCCAACCTCCCCTCCAAGCTCTTCAAGTGAAGAGCAAAAATAGACATTCCTTCTACTGACATGCCAGTTCCGTGACACCTCTCCCACCTGCTCCAACCATTCAGGTCCAGTTTCTGTGGCCTGGCACTAATCTCCTTCCACACATTTTAGTAAAAAAAAAAAAATCAGTTCTTATTTTAAACTGTAGCCAACATGGAGCCCTACAGTGCTCAGGTTTTAGTTTAAAACAAAAAAAAATTCTTATCTTTTACTTATAAACTTTATTTACTAGTTTAACCACCACAGAGTGCTACAGTGCTCAGGTTTGACTGCAAATGCAATAGCAGCTTTTAAAAAGATCAAGCGGGATAATGGATGGCCAATTTCACCTCCTCAACAACTTGCAGCCAGGGCAATTGTCCCATCTTGGCCCATTGTAGCTATTCTATCGCTATGTATAACTTACCTACAAACTACAGAACTATCTATAACAATATCACCTTTGCTTCTTTATCTCCCCTTACTGTCACTCTTTTCTGCCAACCATACCTTTATCTCATCCTCCCTTTATTTTATTCTATCTTTCACTGCTTGAACTTTGCTACCTCCCTCTCTACTATTGTGTGCTGTTTGTACTCTCCATAATGGTTTAACATTCGTAGGTTCGTAGGTTCGTACAAAGCTAACTGCTCTTGCGAGCCATTTTAAGCCTAGCCAATTATCCCTTGTGAGACTCAAACACTGTACCTTGTGCTTGCAAGGCAAACACCTTAACCATTAGGCCACCCTCCCAACCCCTGCTACAGCTTTTTGGCTATGATAAACTGAAACATTTATCTTGAATCAGTTTTAAAATTGTAATTTGCCTTACACTGCAAGAACCTTACACTCCTTAGACAATCTATCGTTGCAGATTTGTACTCTTATAGGCAATAAAGGCACTGTATATGGAAGACCTTTGGCAGAATTTGCATTCAACACTGAACACTTCTCTAGGGAATTCAAGGATCTCAGAAAATCTGAAAAATCCACTTCCCAAACATTGCATTTACAGTTCAAAGTAATTTTATTAGTTTCAATGGGAAGAAAAAAATATATATGCAGTAAGTCAGTCAAGAAAGAGAGTTCCCAGACTGGGTCCCTATCATTCTCTGAGAGACACCTGGAAGGAACCAATGGAGTGCAAACTGCAAACAGATCACTTCTTGGCAACAAAAAAATAGTGACATAGTGCGAGTGTGCCCTGCTTATACGTTGTATGGTGACAAGACGGGGGCCAGGTAGGAGCTATGCATACCTCTCAACTGTCCAGATTTTCACAGAAGGTCCAGATTTTTGTGTCGTATTTTTGGTCCGTTTCTTAGAAATATTTGTAGTTTTCCAGCAAATTACTGAGGACTGAAGTTAATTAAAAATGGCACACATTTGACTTTCAGACTTTATATCCTTTAGAAAATACATGTCAACAAAAACCCGTTATGCTATCAGTTTTCTACGTTTATAAGAGCAATATTTAAAATCTGTTCTTTTGGGGCCTTTGCCACTCCCCATTATTTTTGGTCGTGTCAGGATTTCTTGTACTAAGAGGTTGACAGTTATGGAGCTTGGTTAGTAGTGGACGTCTGTAAAAGCTCTGGCAGTTGGAAAGGAAAATAAGAGGTCAGTCTTTGCAGCTTTCATGGATAAGGAATACAACTGCGGCTGTAGTCCCTACAATGAAATTCAGTAAATGTGCACTTCAATAATGTACACAGTACACATAACTAAAAACAATCTTATCAATAGTAAACATTCCATAGGAAATAACACCAGTAATTACACCAAGTCAGTAGCTCAGGTGTATAATATAGCATATATAAAGTGAAGTCCTACTGATTATGTACACAATAGCATAAACAGCAAAAAAAATGTTAACAAATCTAACAATCTGCAACATGGTCTACAAGTGGGAGAAAAAAAGCAAGAAGAAACAACACAACAGAAGATGAGAAAAAAGCATGTAGTGCAAATAGCTGACACCAGTGTCACTGTTGTTTATCAAAAGTCAGCTGCCACAAATGTTTACTATGGGCACAAGTAACAGTCACACATTTTACCCTATATATTTATATGCTGCTACCAACTTCCTTATAAGAAGACAACCTCTCTGAAACTGCAAACCTCAGGTATACTACAAAGACAAGGAGGCAGTCTACTGCAGGTCCTATCTACTGATCAGGAAGAAGCTCTAACCCCAGTATTCAGGTCTGCAGTGGTCTGATATAAACTTACGGCCTCATCAGTGCATGGAAGAAAGGAATGTGGCATCTTTCTGGAGGTGAACAGCACAGCCAGTGCAGGACAGCACTCCTGATTTATAAGTTTAAAGAAGTAAGGCGATAATTTATTCCTTCCCTGGAAGCCCTTTTACATCATAAAGGGTTGAGCAGAAGTGCTCGTCACTGACAGTCAGCAGTCTGAAACTACAAATCCTAAGGTAAGTGATTTGTAGAGAGAAATTATTACAAAGTATGTTTAAGCTGTTGTTGTTTGTCTTTTCGGCTTTTACCGGTTAGGGGTCGCCACAGCAGAACTCCGGTCCGCTAATGATTGGCAGTAGAATTTTTTTTTTTTTTTTAATGGTGCCAAGTTGCCAGCCCAACCTTCAGCGAAGGCACGCCCATTCACGTGTGTCTTTCGGAGGCCACTCGACCGCGGGAAGGACATGCAGACTCCACACAGAAGGCACTCCAGCCCAAGTGGAGGGTATTATTTATTCTGTGGCAAAAAGATTGCTTTACAAGCTGCTTCTCTGGCTTCACAACTGAATAATCAAGAGACGTGTGTGGTGGAGAGGAGTGTTGTTCTTGCCTTGAGGTTCCTGTATATGAACAAGGAAACACTATTTGAGGGGGTCATCCCCAAAGACCTAGGTATCTGACCTGCTGTACTTTTTCTTGTTTGGTACCACGAGTTACACACTTGGCAATCCACAGGAACTTTACCAACCCTTCAGCCTGTACTAAACAACTTTGCCTTAATGTTAAGATTAATATTACTTTTTGTGCAGAAAACCAGTCATCACATTTAAAGATATCATCATACAAGTCTTTCTTGACAGAATTCAATGACCATGCTGCAGGCCAGAGACTGTCTTCCCTATCAGGAATTTATATCAGAGTATAGGTAAAGAAAAAGGCATAGGGGAATCCTAAATGAAAGACCTAGAGCAGTTTTAATAGAATGCAGAACAGAAGCTGCTGTTAAAAAAAGGGATGATTAGTAGGACATATAAAATGTTGCACAACTACTATAGAAATCAATCAGTGGATGCTAGAAAAGGTTGGTAAGAGAAACTCTATAAGCAATTCAAAAGGAAACAATGGGAGGACACATGTATGGTTACCAATTCTGTAACAAAGTCTAGAACATTTAGGATTTTTGCTTGGAAGTGTTTGCATAGGTATTTTTAAACCAGAAGCAGACTCCAAAGACTTTTTCTTTAAGCAGATGGCAAATGTTGGAGGTGTGACTGGGAAGAAAGAGGTACAGTAACTGGGAACATATGGGTTTGAGAGAGTAGGGAGTTGGCAGACTTTAAAAATTCCCTTCAGAGTACTCTGTCAGAAATATTGGGTGATCAAATGGTTGTAACGAAGGAAATTATTTTTTTGAGCAGGGAAACAGAGAGGATCAGAATTACCTAGACATGGTAAAGCCTTGTCAAGTTTAATTCTGGCGGCTGAGAAAAAAGTAGTTACTACAAAATGGAAATCAAAGTCTAAACCAACTGTACTTAAAGTATTGAATATTGTAACAGAGATAAAAGAAATGGAAGTGGGATCGTTTATAAAGGGAAGGAGTAAACGCATAGAAGTAAATGAAAACTGGGAACAATACATGCAGAATAATGTTCAGGAGGAGGAGTGAGGTTTAAGGGAAGGCAGGAATTGATCAGTTTATGTAATGTTAAACTGATGAGGAAGATGCAGAAGAATACATATGATGTACAGTAATGGGGAATATGTTCACATGTTTTGCATTATTTTATATAAATGCAAGTTCGCATGTGTCTTAAGTGATAATTCAATAAATGTGTTAAAAAAGAACTCTGACCAGGAATACCTGGCATGAACCAGCTCATCAGCACATAACAGAACCTGCAGGTCAGGAAGATAAGGAGCGAGCTAATAAAGAGTGATGGGCAAAAGTACTCCAGGGCAGAACCTTGGGCGATTCCTACACGACATTCCGCATGATTACAGAATAAGTTATCGATATGGAGTTTAAATCTGTAGTCCATAAGTAAACCATGCACAAATTGGTGTAGTCAAGTGACTGCAGTACTAAGGAAGGAATGACCATGTTAAAACCCTGAACTTGGCAAAAGTTGTTGCAGACAGAAAAACAAAGTCAATGTTCCTGAAATTGGGGGCCAAAATAGAATACTATCTTAACTCAACATACTTGAGAATTTGGTCACCAATAGGTATCTCAAGTAGTTAAGTCATACATGGGAGGACAGAGGTGGATTTGTATTGAAAGGTTAAAAAAAAGTTTAGAAATATCTGACCTGGGAATCATGACAACTTCTTCTTATGCAGCTGACAACACATTATTGCAAATGAATAAGTTAAACATGTACATAAACGGTCCAGCAACACAAGAAGCATAGGTTGTGACAGATAAACAAATGTATCAGTGCAGGGAGGGAACATTAACAAGCTATAGAAAATGTTCAGTACCTCTGCACAGATTATTTTCATGAAGTGGAAGGGTGGTGTGAAAGGTCTGAAGCATGTACAAGGGTAAAACAGTACATACCGCCTACCTCAACCTGACCAAGGCACTTGACACAATTCTCCACTCAAGTACTATATAAACAAACCTGGGCATGAATACCTATGTCACCAGATGGATAGTCAATTGGCTCACGGACAGGACACGTGGTTAAAGTGGGTGAATTCAGATTCAGCAAGAGGCCAGTTACTAGTGGTGTGCACAGGGCTCAGTGCTGGGACCACTCCTGTTTGGAATATACTTCTCTTAAGTCAAGGCTAACGTGGAAGACCTCCGGATGACAAAGTTTGCTGATGACTGCAAGCTGGGGGCAATCATCGAATCCCCAACAATGTAAACATCCTTCATAAAGGTTTAGATCAGACAAATGATCGGTGCCAGAACCACAGCCTAAAACTAAATGCAAAAAAAAAATACATTATCATATCCCTTGGGAAGTCATATACTCCTACAAATTGCAACATCAACAGCATACCCATAAGAGTTGACTCAAAGGTGAGAACTCCAGGTCTACAGATAGATGGTAGTTTGAACTTTGACTGTCATGTGTCCAGAGAGTTGAGGGCGTCCTTCTATATGGCACAACTTATAAGTAAATGGATGGCATCCAGATCCAAGGAAATTATAGTCCCGCTGTACTCGGCCCTCCCTTGACCAGTAATCAAGTATAAAGCCCCATTTGCCATGTACTTCACTAGGAACTTACAGCAGCTGGGGCGACATCAGAAGTTTCTCACTAAGAAAATGCTAAGCGTAAACAACATGTCCTATGTGGATAGACTAAAAACCCTATCTTTTTACTTCATCTCCTACCAAGTATTAAGGAGTGACCAATGCCTGACCTACAAGTCATTCACAAATCCAGTCCTGATGGTGCTGCTACATATCCACAAGTCAAACAGCACAAAGGCCACCCAATCTAGGGATCTAAACTTAATCAGCGACTCAAGCAAAACATGCTGGAGAGACAAATGTGTCTCAGAGACTGCCCCTTCTTTTAAACAGCTATCCTATTCACTTGAAGCAGAGCCCTTCCCTAGTCATCTTCAAAAGCAGTTTGGATCAATGGATGGGAATCACAAATTCACTCCTGAGGTAGCGTCTATGTCCCTTATGGATAGGGATAATATGTAAGATACTCAAGGCATAGGCACATACATTGGGTAAAATCAGGTTATACTGGCTAGGCTTCTAAGGGGTCTTAAGCCATTGGCCTAGTAATCTCCTATGAACCTATTTTAGAGGCAGACCCAGGCTAAGTTTTTAGTGAAATGCCTTAGCACCTGCTCCTGCCACCCAACCAATTTCATTTCCCCTCCAGAAGGGAAGAGGGTTAGACATCACATCTAAAAGTAGTAGTTATTATGATATGTAAACTGCATGTTTTTCATTTGTCTGAGTTTATATACACTGTGTTTTCCACAGTATTACCAGGCTTTACTTACGGTTATTTTGTAAACCTTTATGCTGAAGTACTTGGCTCAAATTCAGTGTCGATACTCATAACAGATTATACCCAAGGTTGTTAAAGAACTATTGTCTGAGGTATCAGCTTTCACACTGCAAATAATATATTACATGCTACTGTTATCTTCTATTTTTTCACTAGATCTCCTGCAAAAGTAGGGATGTGTGCCAAAAAAGACTTTATGGCTGCAAGATACCTTTCTGCTGGCCAGCTGCTGACCTTCTGCCACTCTGTGGCAATGGGGAGTGAAAACCAATGTGCTACCTACTTTTAAATACAGGAGTCTGAGACGTAATGTTCAGTGCCATTGTATCTGTTAACCACACCTACTACATGAAGCACCATGCTGTAATGTAGCCATATTTTTTTTTTTTTTTTTTTTACAGGCAGCTACACTTGACCTTCCTAATGGCTGACTGTTTGCTAATTTGGCTTTCACACTGCTGCAGCTGTGGTACTGTGTTGTCAGCCTATCTTTTTAGTTGCTGCTTAAACAAACTGCTCTAGTTTTCTGTGAATTTTCTATAGTTATCTGGTACCCTATTTGACAAATTAGTGATAAGGCAGTTTTACAATTTACAATTAATGCAATTCTCCTTTTACATAGTTTCACAGTTTAGTACTAGGCTATCTGCCCTGGGGCATTTGTAAGCCTAGCCATAGTGATGTGGCTTTCGCCACCCCATGAAATGGTACAAAAATGCACAAAAATGCACAGAATAGATTTAGAATACTGTGCCTCTGTCTAGTAGTGACACAATGAAGGCCCCCTTATATAATAGAATTAGTTTACTGTGCCCCTGTCTAGCAGTGACACAGATGTGAACCCTGGGGTAAATTTACGATCTCCCATCTACTCATCAAGATTTCTCTTGAAGAGAGTCAGTGAGGGGCTCTGCCTAACATGAACTGGGATTTTGTTCCAAAGCAAGGGAAGCCTCTGGGTTATGAATCTATCCCTCCAGCATGTCCTATTCATACTTGTGCCGAGGTTTAAGTCTTTAGCTCTCGTGGTCCTGATGGATTTGGATTTTTTGAGGTGGAGCATGTCCATCAGATCCTGATAGGACATGGCCTTGTATGTCAGGCAGAGATCACCTCTGAGCTGGCGGTATGCTACTGAATAGAGCTGGAGTTTCTTTAGTCTGGCAGAATAAGACATATGTTGGAGACCCTTGATCCTCTTGGTGAGGTACTTTTGTGGTCTCTCCAGCTGTTGCAAATGCCGGGTGAGGTACATACCAAATGGGGCATTGTACTCAATCATGGGTCTGATGAGGGAGGAGTATAGGGGCACAATGACATCCTTGGATCTGGATGCGAATCCCTTCATGATGAGGTGTGCAAGGTAGAATGTTTTTCTAACCACTTCGGCAACGTGGGTGTCAAATGAGAGGTCGCTGTCGACTTGGGTCCCTAGGTCTCTGACTACTTTTTCCGTACTCAGTGGGTTGCTGTCTATGTGATAATTTGTGGGTACTTTGTTTTTCCCAAAGGGGATGACTATACATTTTTTGGCATTTAGTTTAAGGCCGTGAGTCCGGCACCATTTGTCCGTTTCTGTGAGGCCTTTTTGTAGGATGTATGTGTCTGCTGGTGTATCGATTATGGCGCCTAGTTTGCAGTCATCTGCAAACTTTGTCAGCCACAACCCTCCCATGTTTGCTTTAACATCTGAGAAATAAATGCCGAACAAGAGGGGTCCCAGGACAGATCCCTGTGGGACACCACTTGTGACTGGCTTTGAGTCTGACATTGCTCCAGCGATTTTAACTTTATGGGTTCTGTCCTTTAGCCAGTTTGCAACCCATCTAGTGACATAAGGGTTTACGTTTAAGCTGGTGAGCTTATCTATGATGCCTGAGTGGGGTATTGTGTCGAAGGCCTTAGCCAAGTCCAGGTAGGCTGTATGGACTGCTTTGCCCTCATCAATGGCTCTAGTGGCTGTTTCGAAAAAGTCAACCAGGTTCAAAAGGCAGGATCTGCCCTTTACAAAGCCGAACTGGGTGGGGTCAAGGGTCTGTAGGTCCCCTATGTCTCTGTTTATGAGTTCCATAATGACTCTTTCCATAGCTTTGCAGACCAGGCTGGTTAAGCTTATGGGGCGGTAGTTCCCAGGGTCTGTAGAGGTACCCCCTTTGTGGAGTGGGACCACTGTTGCTGTACGCCAGTGTTCAGGTACATATCCTGTAGTAAGGCTAAGGTTAAATAGCATTTTTATGTGCGGGTTTAGCTCCTCTTGGAGTTCACGTAGCACGCAACCCGGGATACCGTCAGGTCCCATTGATGCTGTGTTTTTAGCTTTGTTGAGGGCGATTCTCACTTGGACATCTGAGATGACAGGGAGATTACATTCAGCTGGGATAAGTATTTCTTTTTTGGGGGTGAGGGAGGGGAGAAATTTGCACTGAACCTGTCAACCAGAATGTTGGCAATATCTGTGGGTTCAGTGTATTTTTTGTTGTTGTGAACTAACTCTGAGCATATCTGAGGGTTTCCGCCCAGGTTTCTAACATAGCTGAAGAAGGCTTTGTGTTTATCTTTAGTGTCCTTAGCGATTTTTCTCTCAAAGTTGGCCTTGGATGTTTTTATGAGAGAACGTAGTTTTCTGCTAATGTTGATCAGAGATGTCTTCCCTTTATGGGATTTTGCTCTGTCGTGCAGTAGCTTCCTTCTTTTGTTATACAATTTGTTAATGGCTGAGGTCCACCAGACAGGATGCTTGCCTTTGGTGGAGAGGGACTTGGATTTATTTGGGATTGCATGATCCATGAATTCTTTGAGATGTCCATAGAAAGCATTTGTGAAGGATTCAGCATTGTGGGATGTGGTATCCACCGGCCCAGTGGGCTTAAAGTATACCATCTCAGTCTTAAGAAGAGTGAAGTCTGCTTTTGAGAAGTTTTTCACTGTGGTCTTTTGTGCTGGGGGTGGAGGTGGGATATGTATATCCAGGGTGATTAGTTTGTGGTCAGACCTCAGACCTCACTAGTGAGGGGTATACCTCCGGTGTGGAGCATTTTGTCCCCATGTTTGTGATGATCAGGTCTAGTATATTACCTCTCCTAGTGGGAGAGGTGACTAGTTGTTCCAGTGCATTTGAATTTATGAATTCCAGGAACCTTTGGGCTAGGGTGTTAGGGCTAGCATAATGTACCCAATCTATGTTTGGGTAGTTGAAGTCTCCCAGTATGATGGTATTTTGTGATACATTCATATCCTCCAATGTCTTCAGGAAGGCTGAGTGGGGTTCCTGAGATTGGGAGGGTGGTCTGCAACATGCTACCAGTTGTATACCAGTTTTGCCTATGGTTAGTTGCACCTGTATGGTCTCTGATGCTTCATGTGTTGCTACTAACCTGGAGGTGTGGGTGTCCTTGATGAATATGGACACTCCCCCTCCCTTTGTGGTTCGGCCCGGGTTTTGGGGCCGAAAAGCATGATACGAGGTATAGCCTGGTAGTGCTGGGGTGCTCTCAGGAGCCTTGAAACAGGTTTCAGTTACTGCACAGATGTCAATGTTCTCCATACTGAGGAGTGCATCGAGTGCCTGCATCTTGAGATTTAGACTTCTGGCGTTGAGCAGCATTACCCTTAGTTTTTTTTCATTTATGTTTTCTAAGGAGGTGGGTTTGTTTTTTGAGCCTTGCCTAAAAAAGGCACTATGGGGGTGGCAAGAGCCTTGGCCAATATCCGGAAGCCCAGTGGTGACAGGTGCAAGCCGTCCCTTGCAAAGCAGCGTGGCTTGTCCAACATGTCATCCCAGGCAGACAGACATTGGATCCCCTTAGAATGACACCAGTACTTGAGCCAATTATTAAAGCTGATCATCTTGTCTTTGTATTGTGGCATCATTCTTGGTGAGGGCAAAATGCTGCTCAGGGTCAGGGTCATACCAGCCTGGGCAACATAATCAGTGAGCTCCTCTATGTCTCTCTTCATGTAGTCCAGGGAGGTACGTCTCAGGTCATTCACGCCAGCATGGACAATGACGTAGTCATATTTGTACTTGCTTTGGAGTGACCTGAGTGCATGTGTTATGTGGCGGATCCTAGCTCCCGATAGGCAGCTCACAGTCACCCTCTCCTTGTTCAGCCTGGTAAGTGGGACATTAGTGTGTCTGACTACAGAGTCACCTATTACTAGTGTATCAGGCATGGTGTTTGGCCTTAAGGGCTGTGATTGGTTGACACACTGATTTATTGAAGTATGTGCTGCATGTGTTTTGTTTTGAGGTGGTGGATTTTTGGATGTCTGCTTTGGAAGCCTCTGTTGTTTTGGTAAGTTTTTTATTAGAGCCTCCGAGTATGTCTTTGTGTTTTTATGTGTTTGGTTTGCAGTTGTGGTAGGTCTAGCGAGACAGGTTTTAAAAAAAAAAGCAACGGAGAAAGCAAGATCTCCGTTGCGTTTTACACACTGTGTCGCTATGTTAAAGGAGTTTAACATAGCGAGACAGCTTTAAAAAAAGCAACGGAGATCTCTGTTGCTTTTTTTAAACCTGTGTCGCTATAGCGAGACAGTGTTTTAAAAAAAGACTTATACTAATGGAAAAAGTCCGGGCGACCGGACCTTTTTCCATTAGTATAAGTCGATTTACAACGTGCACGCTGGCCAATCAGCGTGCACATTTTGGAATATTAATGGGAGGGTCATGGTATAATGACTAAGTTAGCCTATTATTCACTATTAAACCTATGAATTTCCTATTAATTCCCAGTACACAAAGCATAATATAGTACTCCCACCTTTCACAGACTCCCTGCTAATGTACATTATTTACTAATACAACATAACTGAATGGTGAAGCACTCAATCCATTAATTGATAAATTAATAAAATTAACTAACAGCAGCACAACTTACCTCTATGTATGTTAACTCCAAGTCAGATTACCAACCAAAAAGTGTAGGGTGTACATCTCAACTTCCATCAATTTGTCCTCCTACTAGTCTTAAAAATAAGTCCTTTACAGAATATCTTACCCAACTACAGGTGAAATTTCTAACCTAAAGGTCTGCTTTCTTCTCAATTCCTGGCAACAACTTCTTCCACTAACCTAAGAAATACATACTGTATAAAATTATTTTCACACCTTTCTTCAGCTCTTATTACATATTCTTCTAGCATGTTCCAACTACAAGTGAAATTCCTAACCTAAAAACCCATTTCTCATCTTAATTTATAAAAAACATGACTTTCAACTAATCGGAAAAAAGCTCTCCTACAGAATATTTTAACCACCTTACTTTCTTCAGCTCCTACCACATTTGCATTAATTCTGCATCTCCTAACTCTAGCCATCCTCTAAATGCTACATCACCCTAATTCTGCTTCATATAAGCAAGTCCTTTCACTTATTATTATTAGTACTTAGTTCTAGAAATCTCTCGGTCTTTCATGATATTCTTTTTTACCACCTACCACTACAATGTGCCCACTTTCCTCTATGAATGTATCTGTAATCCCTCTTTTAAGGAAATCCAGAGACTGCCCATGCTATGGAATAGACTTCCCATACATGTCAAGCAGAGCAACCCCACTGGCCCTCTTCAAGAGAAATCTTGATGAGTGGATGGGAAATAGAAAATTCACCCCAAGGATCACTCCAGTAGCGTTACTCGACAGAGGCACTGGGAACTAAGGTAAGGTGGCATGATGCCAGGGTAATCCTATGGGTGGGCTAGGCTTGTAAATGCTCCAGGGCCATTAGCCTAATACACACCTATGAACCTATGTTTAGTGTTAACGGCTTTGAAACCAGATGTAATAGTGATGCCAGAAATTAAGTGATTGTTGGTTTGTAAAGGACAGGGGTTTGTGATTTTATGAGTAAGCAGAAGACATTTACAATGAGCTGTCTGATCTCCGTAAGTGTGTTTTCTGTCATTTATGCTGTCAGTTTTCTCACTGTTGCTGTAATGGTGTAGTAGTTTTTCACTAGTACTGTCATAGTGTAGTTGTTTAACCGTAGTACTGTAATAGTGTTAATAATTCACAAGTCAACAAAACACCACTGTAAAATAAAAGATAGCATGTTTGTAGATAAGACTTTTCTGCTAAATTGTCTGACCATTTTCATTTTTAGCATATTTTCTATGTTAATATTGTCATTGTTTTAAAATAAATATATATATATATATTGTTTGCAGTTTGTGTAATTACTATATCCAGTGTATTTCAGTCATGTTTAGTCTATGTATACTGTCTACATTGATGTCATGAATTCTTTCTCTCTATACCTCTGATGAAAATGTACCCATTTGGGGTTTCCTAATTAAAAAATAAATAAATAAACGGTCACAATAATGTGTTATTGTAATTTGAAAATGCCTCAGTGTTGTCCTCACTTGTGATGATTATTAATGTCAGCTACCTTGGATTATCCCAAGACAGAATTACTTATCTTGAAAGGTCAAAAAGAGAATAAACCATATCCCAGGAAGCACGTACATAATTAGGGGGGGCTGGAATCACACTCATATCTGCTGAGAGTACAATTACTTACCGTTACTCATTTTATTTTACTGTTCATCATGCAATGTTATATGCTATATATTATTGTAGTTACTCTACTATTTTAATTCACTGTGGCCTTACAAACAAAGATTGCTGTCCCATCTGCTTTTCAGCATTAGGTCCAGTAAAACACATAAACACATCCATACTTGTCTGTGAGTATTTCATATGCATAGCACCCACCATGACATTACAGGCTCAAATGACATGCCTCAAACTTTTTTTTTTAACTGTTTTTGCACCCATACAAATGACCATCAGCTCTCCCCAGAGCCTCTCCTTAATAGCCAGATACACCTATCCCTCCAGTCTCTCCTAGACGTATTCCAGTCAGGATTTGGGGCTGGTGTATAGATCAAGGAATCTTAGAATAGTGTCACACTGGCTTTTGGGAGTATTTTGCACCTATGTATTTCCCCTCCCCTGTACACACCCAGTAACGCCGGAAGGTGAGGCATGCAATGGGCATCAGTGTTGGACTTGCACAGCCCTTAAACTTTGGATCCTAATGAGATTATTATGCTACTACTATAAAATGCCTTTCTGTTATTATGAAGAATGTCTCACTTTATTCTATAAGAGACATCTTCTGATGAGAAATGTTCTACAATTACAGCATCACATAGTATGTTCTTAACTTGAAATGTATTTATTAGTTTTTTGTTTGTTTTTGTTACTGTGTAGTACTGCTAGTTAGGTGCCTTATAAGACATACATTAATCATTCTCTTAGTAATTTGTCTGTTTCTACATACATTATGGCATTTGATGAGTTAAGTGCTGCAAAGTATATTCTAGCTTGCTCTTCCTTACTTTTTTGGGCCATTTTAATAGAAAGCTTACTAAACTTTTTATTAAACCATGCCCCTCCCCCAAATTTTTGCTTTTCCACTTGTGACATTAGCATAGGGCAACATGAACTACATCCACAGACTTTAATGGAGCAAATTAGTACATGTGCAGCGGTGCATCTATTAAAGACTACGGACATCTGGCAAAGAAACAACAAATTTTAAACTTTATTTTAAATATGAATGTGATGACAAAAACATTTCCTGATGGGGGAAATGCAGTTTGAGAGTTTATGCACTGCATGCTGTAGTGCAAAGATATATTTTAAAAACGTTAGGAAATTACTTTAAAAATGAAGCTGGTAATACTGCTGGTGAGGTACTCCATAAGACCTATACTGTGCATTTTCATTAGTAATGAAGGGAAATTCTCTTAGTATGTTGCCAACTGATGTGAAAATTTATTAAGCTTTAAAAACTGCTTCACATAAATTTGATACAACGTAAGAACATATGAAGACAGCTGACAAAGAGGTAATTAAGAAGGACATTGATTTTCTACTTTTTTGGGGTGGGGGATAATACTAGGGCATTTCCAATATCAGATAAGCATGAGACTTTTATGGAATTTTGTATTTTACATCACAGCACACATTCACTTTAACTTACCTTTGTTTTTGTATTGACTACTCATAATACTCAATGTACTGTGTATCTTGCATTTATACAGATGCTCTAACATTTAAAATTAAATAATGGTAATAACCAGAAAATGTACTTAATGCTTATAGGCATAATTCCCAGGTTTCACCTGATGCACATGGTATTTCATTTTTCTAAGAGCTATAAATTAATGTTCCTAGGCATTAGCCTATCCGATCCATTCAAGTATGCAGATGCCTCTTTTACAGTTATCCCATTTCCTCCATTTTCTGCATCTTTTCAGACAGTTTAAAAATCTGAAATTTTACACATGATTTTCTCAGTTGGAGGCCTGCTTCATTAATCACCTTCTCAGAAAAAAAAATATTTCCTAACAAGTGACTTCAGCATCCCCTCCCCATCACAGCAGATAGCGTTGTCGCCACAGAGCAAGACGTTCACTGGTTTAGTTCTTGGTTGGAGTGCTTTCTGTGTGGTGTCTGCATGTCCTCCCCATGACTGTGTGGGATTCCTCCGGTTGCTCCAGTTTCCTCCCACATTCTAAAGACATGCAGTAGGTGAATTGGACACACTAAGTTTGCATTAAGTGTGAGTGTGCGTGCGAGTGCAGTAGGACTAGCCAATCAGTGGTGTAAAACTTGGCTGTGGATGATTGTCACTGTTGAAGTGACACCCTGCCCGCAAGTGCAAAAATGGGAAAAAGGAGCTGTGGATGGATGGATGGATGGATGGATCCCCTCCCCATCCACAAATCACAGTCTTTTGTTTTTGTGGAGTCTAATACCTTGTTTCACCCTTTTCCCAGTCAAGTCCCACCTGCCTTATTCCATGCATCTTTTTAATTAAAGCGATCTAACATTTGCAAACTTTTCTAATAAATAAGTGAGTCTAGCATGTTAACCAACTTTGTGTCAATCACCTCAATAACTTTCTAATCATCTTACTATTTGTAGCTGGCCTATGCCTCCAGAAACATAAGCATTAATATTTGTAAGGTCTATCCAGAGACATGTAAGGAAATATAAATTCTTACAAGTCCCCAAGATGCAATGACTCTGCTTATATAAACACAAATCCTGTTAGCTTAACTCAGTCTTCTTAAAATACACAAACTGCCTGAGATGCAGGCTAATAAAAGATCCCTAATCTTTTACACAGTAATTAATTACCTTGGAATAGTTATTCTGACTGAGGTCTGAAAAAACTAACTGAGCAAAGCTACAGATGCATACATTTCTATCAGGAGACTGCGGCTTACCCTGATTACCATGAAGGCTGGATGATGTTCTTTTCTGGGTAGGTACAAACTGGCTCAAACTCAACAAATCTAAGACTGTTGTCATTATCACTCATGTCACCCTTGGGCCATCCTACCCTCATACCACATACTATTTTTACTGGCGTAACAAACTGTATGCCATGTATAACACTGCTGTGATCCCTCTGTCAGTGACTGACATTTTTGGACAAGGTGTCAGCTGCCAGGTCATGCTGTCACTGTCTGGGAAGCATCACCTGTACTAACCACCTAACTTAATCCAAAGATCTATAGATGGTTGTACAGCTTCTTGTTAACTCTTTGTTGGATCCTGTAATGCCCTTTGCACAGGACTTACTATTATTGAGTTCTTTGTCAAATACAGAATCACATTTCTAGTCACTGTGATAATATTTAAAGTACTAAATTATTTACTTAAGGGAGCTCTTTGTAGTATTCCAGCTGCCTTCTCAGGAACTCCAGTCAGCTGCTTTGGGCTGTTAGAGATCTCAGTGTCGAAAATGAAATCACCAGAGCTTAGTTCTTTTTTTTGTCAGGCTCTTACAGATCATAAGCAAAAGGTGCATGCAACTTTCCATCATAAAACTTAATTTTAAAACAGTGCTTACATGCATCTTCATTCAATGAAACACTCGTTTTATTTTTTTATTGTAACAACTTCAAAAACTTACTTTAAAAACTCTTGCTGAAAGTAGACTGTTAAAATGTGCTGGTAGTAGGCAGTTACCTGTTTAGCCAACAGGTAAATGGGTTTAACTGCAAGGTATGAAGGATCAGAAAACACTGCCAACCTGTTAAATCAACAATTTGGCAAAATTTAACAACCACTTGTTGGGTCTTTCGGCTTTTCCCGGTTAAGGGTCGCCACAACTATTTTTGTCAAACTTTCAACAGAAACAGGTTGCAATTATTAGCTTTTCCAATCCTTCACATAAAAATACAATCCAATTACCTTTTGACCATAGAATGAAGTAATTATGTCCTGCTGGCAAATTACTCTTAATACACAACAGCTGGATGCGGACTCATTTCCACTTTCAGAGGCAGTTTTAAAAGTCAGCATTTTTCAGTACTTATAAAAAATATTGTTCTTGAACAAAAGTGCGTTCAAAATCAGGAAGATGCATGCAAATACTTTTTCTGGTTGAAACCCAGAGTTACTATAAAAACATGTAAATTCTCTTTAACCTGTAAGATTCTCTACCTTGGCAATTAAATAAATGAAAATACCATCTAATGGTAACTTTAAGAGTGCCTCAAAACACACCTATTCCAGAAGACTCTAGGCTTTTCAGATACTCTTGTTTATTTTGCTGGACATGACCACCAAAATGTTTTTAAAACATGACATTTGTTAAAAAGGTGATTCGGGTACACATACAGTAAACAGAAAAGCACATACTAGCATTTCCATTGGTATTTTCATGCAGTATGCATTTATATTTTCTTTTTAAAATTTTTAATTCACTACATCATTAGATAAACTGCTTGATCCCTGCCTTCCTTTAAATTATACTCCTGTTCCTGAACATTATTCCACATGTACTGTTCCCACAAATTCCTTTTATTTCTATGCAATTTCATCTTCTCCTTTTCTAAAGATCCAAACTCTATTTCTTTTATCTCTTTTAAAATATTCAGTACTTTAGTTATTGGCTTACATTCTGAATTCCATTTTATAATAAATGCTTTTTTTGTAGCCAGAGGCATTAAACTTACTAAGACCTTACTATGCTTAGGCAATTTAGATCCTATATCCCAGCTCAAATGAATCATTTCCTAAGTTACAACCATTTCCTTCCCCCAGCATTTCTGACAAAGTATGCTACAGGGTATTTTTAAAATCTGCGAGCTCATTACATTCCGAAAAAACACGTTCATATTTACCTTTATCTCTCCCATCACACCTCTGGCATTCGCAGTCAACCTTAGGAAATATTCTCTGAATCATTTGAGGTATAAAAATACCCATGCAAACATTTACATGAAAAAAATCGTAAACCTTTTGGACTTTGCTGTATACTTGAGAACCATAAAGATGTCCTCCCACTGCTCCTCTGTAAAATTGGATACATCTCAAACAGCACTTTGTAAAATACCTCTTCAGCACACGTCTGTACAAACTGTACAACAGAGCATGTGTTGTGACATTAAGAAGCATTTCAAAATGAAGGCAGGTGCATATCAACAGAAAGCATGTGCAGGCAGCAGTACCATTTTGAGTGAACAGCCACAGTGTTAACATGTATGAGTGTGGTAGTCAGTCTCTTTATAAGTATATTTAAGTTATTAAGCCTCAAGCCTGATGTGTTTCTATGTAATAAAGCTACTTGAAAGGAACCCACAGCTGTTCATCTGTTTTATCCTGACTGGGCGAGCGACATGATGCCAGAAGTGGGATGTCTGAATGATGTGGTGCTAGGATTGGCACACCTAAACTGCATGGTGTCAGAACTGGGTATCTGAGCAACAAGAAACCAGACTCCTTGTCCCAACCTGCTCAATTGATTGAAGAAGGCCAGAAATGAATTTCAGGTAATAAAAACACACAAATGATTTATTTCATAAAGAAAATTATATGAAGCATTTTCAAAGAACAAAATGCATTATTAATCAAGCAAAAAGCACAAAACGCATTACTAATTAAGCAAAATGTTTAAAACCATGGCATTTGATAAGATTATTCAAAATACAGAGCATTCAGCACTGATTCTGATTTGCATAATGAGCATGTTAAAAGTAAAACGACCACAACAAAAGTATAATGAGCATGTTAAAGGTCAAACGAGCCTAACAAGTACAATAAAAAGGCAAAATGAGCATGGAAAAGCAAAGCGAATGCATTTTTTAGTAAACTACCACGTTTTTTGATATGAGCTACTATTTCGCACTGACTAAAGCCATTCAAAGTACAACTATAATTGTTCAAAGTATCTCAAAGTGTGCAAAGTGTTTGCAGTGTGTGCTTTATTGCAGTACAATTATTTTGAAGAGTTTAATGTGTACAAAACACAGTTATTTCACAAAGTGCAGTCAGAATACAGTAATTTCCAGAAGTTTCTTGTGCTGTGTGCAGTTATTTTGCTAAGTGCAATCACTTTGAAGTGTTCCTTGCACTGATACGGGTGGTTTCGTAAAGTACAGTGATTTCAAAGTGCTCTTGTGCTATGGAGACTTATTTCACAAAGTGCAGTTACTTCAGAGAGTCTATTGTGCTAGTGAGCGTAATTATAAGTTTCTGGCATAAACGTCTGATGTATGTGTGTACATGTTCATACATAACTCCACGGGTTTTTATTATTGTGTGTTGGCATGGCAGAGGGATTTCTAAGACCCAGTCCACTTGTGTTGGATCATAATATTGCAGAGAATTGAAGAGCATTTGAGCAGGAATACGATATTTTCATACAAGCAGCTTTTTCTGACAAAGATGCACTTACAAGGGTATTTATTCTGCTTAATCTAGCGGGGTCAGAAGCCATTGAAAGAGAGCATTCATTTGTGTATGCACCAGCAGTATATACAGGAGAAGGGGAAAACCGTCATAGTGTTGTACAAGCTGAATCAAGGGAGGACCCCGAGTGCTTGAAACATAAATTTACAGAAATGTGTAACCCCCAGACAAATGTTATATTGGAGAGACACTTATTTTATACAATAGACCAAAAGCCAGGGGAAACTTTTGCAGCTTTTATTACCGACTTGAAAAACCGAGTCTATATTAGAACATCAAAGTTTCAGAACTTCGAATGTTCTAATATCGACCCCTACTCAGCGAACGCTGAAAATAGCAAAGTGACAGAAAACCGAATTCTTTCCTAGGGAAAGAATTTGGTTGTCTGTTCCTGGCTCTTCGCTATTTTCAGCACTGTGGTGGAAAGTTACAGGTTGGGTTCAGGTAAGTGTGCAATTGTGTGGACATGAGGGTTAGGGGAGTTAGGGTTAGGGTTAGGGCGTGTGTCAGGTAAGTGCGTGAATGTGTGGACGTGAGGGATATGGTGGAGTAGGTGAGTTAGGGTTAGGGCGTGGGTGAGGTATGTGTGCAATAGTGACGGACCTTAGGGTTAGAGTTTGGGTTAAGGTAAGTGGGTAGATGATGGTGTATGTACAGTTTAGTGTATGGTTAGATGTAAGAGTTTAGGTGTATGTGTGTGGATTGCTGTTTGTTTGGTGTGCTTGTGTTGTGTGTATGTGTTTTGGAACAGTTCTGTATGTTCGATATTTTCAGCGTTCGCTGAATAGGGGTCGATATTAGAACATTTGAAGTTCTGAAACTTCAATGTTCTAATATAAACTCGAAAAACAAAGCTAAAACGTGCACATTTGGTAAGTATTTTGACCATCTCTGTCAAAAGATATCAATAAAGTACTTTCATCTTGTTCAGTATGCAACAGTACTAAGCCACATTTGCAAAAAGAGCCACTTCCACTAAACCAGATTCCTGAACTACCTTGGTCAACAGTAGCCATTGACATTTGAGTGGAATAGTCAACATTACTTAGTGTTGGTAGACTCTTACTCAAATTGGTTTGAGATTGATCTGCTACCTAACCTAACATCCAGTACTGTCATTAGTAGGCTGAAACATCATTTATTAGTCCATGGCAGTCCACACAAAGTTATTTCTGACAAAGGTGCCCAGTTTACCAGTCAGCTATTTCAGAAATTTGCAAACGAGTGAGATTTTATTCATGGTATCAGTAGTCCTGAGTACACACAAACGGCCTAACTGAACATGCAGTACAAAGTGCAAAGTAATTACTAGAACGGTCAAAGCATGACAATATCAAGGTTTCCTTGAATTTAATTAATCTCAGAAATACCTGTATACCTCGTGACAATTTACTTGGCCCACCTGTTCAGAGACTTCTGTCCAGGCAAACCAGAACAACCTTGCCCCTTGCCTATCATTTCCAGTTTGTTGGTGCTTAATGCTAAATACCAGAGCAATTAAAGCCCAACTATTCAAAATGCATTAATTCCAGAAGTCCAACTATGACAAAAATGAGATTTCTCCATTCATTGAAAGAAGGAGAGATAGTGAGGGTGCAAAGGGCGAAAGGTTTTGATCAAATTGGTCAAGTGAGATGTACAGTGGATATAAAAAGTGTACTTACCCCTGTTAAAATGCCAGTTTTTTGTGATATAAAAACATGACAGTACAATAAATCATTTCAAAACTTATCCCACCTTTAATGTGACCTATAAATAGTACACTTCAATTGAAAAACAAGCAAATCTGTTAAGGGAAAAAAATATAAAAAATGTACAATAAGCTGGTTGCGTAAGTGTGCATAGCCTTAAACTAATACCTTGTTGAAGCACCATTTGATTTAATTACAACATTCAGTCTTCTTGGGTAGAATTCTATCAGCAAGGCACATCTTGACTTGGCAATATTTGCCCGCTCTTCCTTGCAAAAGTGCTCCAAATCTGTCAGATTGTGAGGGCATCTGTTGTGCACAGCCCTCTTCAGGTCACACCACAGATTTTCAATTGGATTTAGGTCTGGGCTCTGGCTGGGCCATTCCAAAACTTTAATTTTCTTCTGGTGAAACCATTCTTTTGTTGATTTGGATGTATGCTTGTGGTCACTGTCGTGTTGTAAGGTGAAATTCCTCTAACTTCAGCTTTCTAGCAGATGCCTGAAGGCTTTGGGCCAAAACTGACTTGTATTTGTAATTGTTCATAATTCCCTCCACTTTGAATGAGCCCCAGTTCTAGCTGAAGAAAAGCAACCCCAAAGCATGATACTGCCACCACCATGCTTCACCGTGGGGATGGTGTTCTTTTGGTGATGCGAACTGTTGTTTTTGCTCCAAACGTACCTTTTGGAATTGTGGCCAAAAGGTTCATCTTTGTCTCATCAGACCATAACACATTTTCCCACATGCTTTTGGGAGACTTGATGTACTGTTTTGCAAATTTTAGCCAATCCTGGATGTTTTTCTGTGTAAGAAAAGGCTTCCATCATGCAACCATACCCCACAGTCTAGACATATAAAGAATATGACAGATTATTGTCACATGTAGTACACAACCAGTACTTGCCAGAAATTCCTACAGCTCCCCAGTGTTGCTGTAGGTCTCTTGGCAGCGTCCCTGACCAGTTTTCATCTTGTCTTTTCATCAATTCTGGGGGGATGTCCGGGTCTTTGCAATGTCACTGTTCCATATTTTCTCCATTTTTTTTGACGACCGTCTTCACTGTGTTCCATGCTATATCCATGCTGTGGAAATTTTTTGTACCTTTCTCCTGACTGATACCTTTCAACAATGAGATCCCTTTGATGCTTTGTAAGCTCTCTGTGAACCATGGCTTTTGCTGTAGCAGGCAACTGAGTAAATGTCAGGAAAATCCTACTAGGACAGCTGAACTTTATTTGGGGTTAATCAGAGTCTCTTTAAATGATGGCAGATGTGTACCCAAGAAGACTGAATGTTGTAATTAAATCGAAAGGTGGTTCAACAAAGTATTCATTTAAGGGTGTGCACACTTATGCAACCAGCATTTTGTACATTTTTTTATTTTTTATATTTTTGCCCCTAACAGATTTGTTTTTCAATTGAATTGTACAGGTTATACGTCACATTAAAGGTGGGAAAAGTTTTGAAATGATTTATTGTGGTCTCATTTTTTTATATCACAAAAACCTGGCATTTTAACAGGGATGTGTATACTTCTTATATCCACTGTACATGTGCCGAGCTGAGATCTTACTTAATAGAATCTAAGGGTATGGAATACAGAAGAAATCGCAGGCATCTTCTTCTGGTGTCTGAATCAATATTGCAGTACTGCACCTGTGATACGGACTCTAGATCTCAGAGCAATCCAGACGATGTCCCTTTTGAAGGACATGTTTCAGTACCTATTCCTGTTCCCGATGATGTCCCAGGTGCCCCTGAAGTTGAACATTCATTAAAGACAGTCCCTTTTGCTAAATCCAATTCTAATTTTTATGTCACATGATCAGGTCGTATTTCCAGAACTAGTGTAAAATACACAGCAACCTGGACATGATTATTTCATTTGTAGTTAGCTTTATATAAGTGCATGTCAAAGGATTATTTCTGTACAACTGAATGTCAATGATTGTTGTCATTATTACTGTGCATGACTTATTTCTCACAGAGGAAGGATGTAGAACATTGTGTTTGTCGTGACTTTAACAAGCATTTCAAAGTGACGGCACGTGCGTATAAATACAGAGTACGTGCAGTACCATTATGAGTGATGAGCCAACTGGAGTGTTAATATGTATGAGTGCGGTAATCAGTCTGTTTATAAGTTTATTTAAGCTTAAGTTACTAAGCTTCAATCCTTATGTGCATGTATGTAATAAAGCTGCTTGAACTGAACCCACAACTGTTCGTCTGTTTTATCCTGAATAGCAACACAAACCATCATATATGACATACTACAGCTCTAATACATTTGTAACACAAACATTTTACATGAATCACGTTGACATTCACAAATGACATACAATTATTTACAAAATTCCAGACAGCTGGGCTGGCAGTACCTCCTTTTGTTACACTTCTACATAAATCAGGTTAATATTCACAAATGGCATACAATTATTTAAAAAATTCCAGCTAGCTGGGCTGGCAGTACCTCCTTTTGTGCCAATCATGTTCCCACAAATACAAGGATTGATGAACTGATTCATTTGAGAGTAAATAGATTAGTCCTATAACCTTTATTTTCTCTTCATTTATTTTATATCCCAAAAAGACTTGGAGTTATCTCAAAATATATACAAAATCAAAATGCCCTTTTTCTGGCTTTATCAAATACAAAAAAAAAATACCATCTGCAAATAAAGATAACTTTTGTTGACTCATTACCACCTACATCCTTGAATTTGATAGTTTCTTTTTTTGCTAACAGATCTAAATATAAAGCAAATAAAAGGGAAAAGAGGAAACCCTTGTTTGGTTCTTCTGTTCAAATATAGCTTATTGATTGATTCTTGCATCCAGCCTGGATTCTTGCATCTAGCCTCTCATATATCCCCCTTATTAATCCTATTATTCTATCATAGAATACAAATGCTACCATTGCGCTACTCATAAAATCACAACGGACTCTACTGAATGCTTCCTCTGCATCTACAGCCACCAACAGCAGCAGCCTTTTCTTACACTCTGCTTCCTTTTGGATCATCATGGTTCTATTAGTATTGTCAGATTCTTCAGAAATGTACCCTCTATTCCTATATTTTCTAGGTCCCCCTGATACATCCACACTATTGCATATCAGGTTATAGTGAACAGACAAATAATATTCCCTACTGAAAACTAATTATTTCTCCCAAAATGGTCTTATGCTCCATAACAGTAATTATAGATGCACTATAACTACATGCCACAGTAATCCTCTTTCGTTTCAATAACCTCTTATTACCACAAAAATAAAGACTACACTGTGTTGTTTTTTCTCATTATTTGTTTGGTTTCTTCCTATAACCACACCCACAAACCAATACCATACAAGTAGTAGGCAATGATTTTCATGCACATGCAAAGTATTCGGGATAAGCTACACCATTATCCTTCTTTAGAACAGCAGGTTCTTATTTACATTACGGTTTCACTACTATATTCTCAGATATTAGCTGTCAATGTAAGGTGTTCCATCTGAAAGACACATTTGACAAGCTGTCTTTCTAAGAAGTAAAACACTCCTACTGATGCTTTAGCATGGAAACATGGCAGCCTGTACTTCAAATTTAGGTATTAGAAATGGCAAGAAAGACTCAACCGAGCTAAAATCTTCACTGTGCAATACCTTAAAATTTCTGTAGTTAAGGCCCATGGGATATATGCAAATGATCCATTAAAAACATACCAGTGTTTTTGGAACATGTCTTCTGAATGCCCATGACTTGTACTTTTTAAGTCTTTATGGGTAGATTCAGGACAACACTGAAGACTTAGATTGGCTGAGTTTTTCTTGCAGTTTTTACTGAATGGTTTCTCTATATATACCTTTTTTACTCTCTGGTTAAACTTTGATAGTAAAACGTTGTGGGTTCAGTTTTTTTTTTTTATATCATGGGGAATTTCAGCTTCAACAAAGAAAAATTCAGGGGACCACCCTTATCAACAAAACAACACACTTTTTGCATCCCAAACTGTACAAAATGATACAGTGTACGGTAAATATGTTGCATCCTATTTCGAGGGTTTGTTACATATACTGTTTCAGAACTTGACCAATGCATTTTAAGTTTCATGACCTGTAAAAATCTTTGCCATTGTAAAGTCCTTGCTCTTAACTTCCATATACAATCTAACCTTGTCACTTACTTTCAAAGTCCCAGTTTTAAACTGTAACAGTAATTAATAATTAGCACCTCTTACATTCTGTGAAGATTATAGGAGGATGATAGAAGCTTACATAATATGCTAAATTATCTTTTATGGTAGATTTGGTTGTATGCTGGGAGGTCTAAGCAAACAGTCAACTCCATCTCTGCCCCTTATCTACTTGTTAGACAGTTTAGAAAACTATTCAGTATTTCAGCTTAAAATTATGCATTTTAGTGTATTATATATTCTTCAAATAGAAAAACCCAATTACACAGAGCCTGACAAATTCTTAATTAGTGTGAAGTAGAATACTTGTAAACAGACCCTTTTCCATAAGATTCTATCTAGAAGACAGAATTAAACACACAGGACAATCCAACTGCTCCTTAATGTTGTCCAGTTTATTGAGAGTGTTTTTGTCCAGTAGTCTTCATCAGATAAGTTTTTTAATGAATGAGATTACATTTTCTTCACATGTCTAAATATATCTGAAAAGGGAGTGTGATGGAGGACAGCTGTTGCCATTAGAGGTTAGTTTTCCTCTGTAGAATGAGGGACGATTTAAAATATTTTTTAACACAGCTTGTACAACTTTTCAGTATTTCAGCTTACAATTATACATGTCAGTGAAAGTGGTGGTGGTCAGGGGGTGAAGGTACAGTGTTCACAGGCTATTTAAACTCATGAGTAAGATTCAGGCCTGCAGCTGTTAAAATGTGACAACAGCCACTCCTGTGAACAGCAGCTTCACTATAATAGGTTCCTTAACACACAAAATTTATTATAAGGTGCTCTTAAAGAGCCCAGACTTTCACGTCAAGCAAGAACAGGAAAATATGCAAGTTCCTAAAGAATACAGACACATTAAGATAGTGTATATTTAAAGGAATTAATGGACTCACCTCATTACCATGGACCATTAAGTGATGCGTAGTAGTCAAGGCCTTAAATACAACCACCCAGCTGCTGTTTGTTGCCCTCTCAAACAAAGTATCAGCCATCTGAGGAATGTTCACGTTTGTCTCATTTGTTGCTTGGATCAGATCTTCAAAAAGGGAAGAAAACAAAAGACACATTTAGCATAGTTAGAAATACTTCTACACATAACAATAACTAATCAACATCAATATCAATAATCTAACACAGAAATGCACATTCTAATCTAATCTTTGCCTAACATACAATTTCAGAATGATTTTGCCTTACTGTATTTTATGTACACAACACAACTATAAAATGGTTAATTTATGGTAATTGCTTTGTGTCATGTTTTGAGACCAGTAACTATATACAGGAATGCATGAGACAAGCTTTGCACACATTTTGCCAGTGGTGTTTTTAGTTGAGAACAATCTTACCTAGAACTGAAATGGGTAAATTATGTAGGCCAAACAGTTGCAGATGAATAAAATTACTGGTTTTACAGTGTTGCACAATGCCAACAAACAGAAATGATGCAGTAGTCAACATTATTAACTTCCCACTCTGAATCCAGGAGGACTGACATCAGAAAATCAAAGGTTTGCCTCCAACTCAGTCACTGAATGACCCATGTCACTCTCAGACTTAGCTTTGGAGAAAACTGGTACAAAGAATCTCTTAGTCCCTTTAATGATTTAAAAAGTCACCTAACAATGTATTCAGACATTAGCTAAAATACAAGCCCAGAAATAAAAAAAAAAATATTGCCACCAAAACTGAGGTGTTTCACACCACTAGAAAGATAATAAATAATACATGGAAAAAACTAACATTTTCCCATTATTATTAACAGATGCCAATGACTTTGCCAAAACTTACATTTTCAGATTACATTTTCAACATACCATCTAAGGGCTACCATGCCCTGAATTAATGAACTGAACTCGGATTAAAATGTAATTTATGAAAATGACTGCAAAACTACACATAGAAATGAAATTATGCAATGGCAGACATCAGTTTGACAAGTTTCCTAAGATAACCACTCTGAATATTTCAGAGCAAAATTCCTGACACTTAAAATGTTAAGTAACACTGTGGAACAATAAATTAGATAAAATGGGTAACATGCTTTTTAAAATACATTACGTTCAACAAATGCCCATAATTCAGTTAAAACTTAAACAATTACGCTCAGTTTTTCAATGTATCATCTATAGATCACTATCACTTGAAGTGTGACACTGTATTTGTGCAACCTGCGTCCAAAATATGGTTTACAAAAATGACTGCAACCCAGCATTTACAAATGGAATTGTAAAGTAGTGCTCAACAATTTGAAAGAAGTGTCCTTAAAATGAATAAACTGACAGTTTTATTCCAAAATTTCACATAATTAAAACATAATAGCCCTGCACAATTAATCATGTACTTAAAATGGGTTGAGGAATTTATTTGAATTTGTTAACCAGGGTACAACATTGATCAAATGACCAATCTCAGTCTCAGCCAGAGGTCCAGTGCAGCAATAAAACTGAAGTATCTCAATCTCAGCCCGAGGAACCGTACAGCAATAAAACTGAAGTATTAATACAGGGCGTCACTGCAATACAATGTGTACAGCAAGTAAGGAATAATGTAATAACAAGGTAAGTATAGGTAAGCACCCTGTATGATAAATCATGTTATATAGCTGACTAAAGTTGAAATCAGAGTATGTAATATGGAGAAGGTGTGTACACCATACACATGAGAATCAAATGGTATGGCGAAATATACAGTAGGAGAGAAACAGACATAATTAAGTTATTAGAGGGTGAGAGAATTCTAGGCACTTAATATAGCCAGGCATACAAAACTGGCATTTAGAAAGTTTCAAAGGATGAGTTTTTAATTGTGCTCAGAAAAATGGGAATGATGATATTTCTTTGATGGAAAGGAATATATTCTCGGCGTTTTGGGCCAAGAATAGAGAAGCAATGATCTATGCAGTGAAGTGCATGTAGAACAGGGTCGGTCTTATTAGTTTAGCTGCCAAGCAGGAGAATGTTGGGAGCCTAATAGGAAGTCTGTTCTTTGCTTGGCTGGGAACTGTTTTGCTTTTTCTTGGGTTTTTGCAGTGGTGTTCATGCTTAGAGGAGAAATGGATAAACCTGCAGATTTCATCAGTGATTGATTGCATGTGTGTAACATTTCTTTTTGAAGCAGATGCTGGAAAGGGGAAGCTATTTTTTAAATGAGTCTACATTAAAATTTACTACAAAATCTATAATTATCATACATAAAGTACTATGTGTAAATTTCAAACTACTGCAAAAAATAAAGTTGCCTATTTTATTAGTGTAATATGGCACCGGAGGGTGTGCATAACACAGATATTTTGGTATAACCAGGGCTTAGGAAAACAAAAACACTTGCCCTTCAGGCCTGTACTTCACAAGCTCTGGGCAGGCAATAATATCTGCATCATGCACACCACCTTGTGCCTTGTTTCTTATTTAGCTATCTATGTCATACTGCATTATTTACCTGCAAATGTGCAAAGTGCATACTTACTTATTTATTTATCCTTTGTTGACGAGGTTAGTCCCACTAGGCTACTGACCTTTTTTCTGGGAGACCTAGGTAGCACTTCTACTACTAAGGGGAGATTTTGCCCGGTCATCAGAGAAATTCCCTACTCCTTTTGGTAACTGCTGTGCGATCTTTGACACCCACCTGAGCTAGCACCAACTCAAGTAGATGAGACCTTAGTTTAACATCTCATCTGAAGGATGATATTGTCAGGAATACAGCAGTCCTCTAATGCTGCACTGCAGTGTCAGCAATCCAGTTACCCTGGGTGGGAATAGAACCCACAGCCTTCAGGTCTTTGAGCACCAAAGGCAATCCATTCTACCCACCGCGACACTGATGCAGTTTAAATGATGAAACTGAAAAAGAAAAAGCATATTATTTTTCTTAAACTGTTTATTTCCTATCTACCATGGTGGCAGGCCTCCTTGTAACACACAGTGATATACAGTACACATGGTACAGATACCATGCACAGTGGTTTCACACAATACTTTTCATGTGTGTTACCTATCCCAGAATTTCTTCTCTTTCAGTGGCTCACTGCAAACCCTTGTCAATCTGTTGAATAGCAGATTCTGCAACTGAGAAAATCTCAAATTTTCTCCTTAAGAAGGCACACCAGTAATCTGCCTCTAAATTCTTCTCTGACTAGCCCTCCAGGAACTCAAAATGAAAATCAAACCTGGGTTACTGGCAAAATAGGGCAAAAGCTCCATACTAGCAAACTAGATCATGCTGAATTAGAATTTAAAAAGCTGTCCTTTCCCTGGGGCAAGGATAACAAAGATCCAAAATAATATCTTTATTGCTGCAGTCTTAGATCTACAACAACACAAAACTCCAAGCACACTCCAAGTGGGATAATGCTTCTGCTAAGCTCTCTTGATATGGAAAACAAAGGCAGATTTACAAACTGCTTTAAATATTACATAATCATAAGGAAAAGGTACTTGTGTATTATCGCAACCAGATTTACAGAGTGGCAGAAATGGAAATGTTTCTGCGAAAACATGTTCCTTAACCTTGAAAGGGGTGTGTAAGCAAATAAGTAGTAGTGGGTCACAGTGGATATGATGCCCAAAGAGGAACAACGGTCAATTTTTCTGATCCTGGGGGGCATGTCTCGTTTGTTCTGCAACCTATACAGTGCTACACTGCATCACAATTCCCACATTCCTGAGCACAACCTCAGCAAAGGCAAGTTACTTAGGGACATACCATCTGACTGTTCAGGGGCAGTACTTCTTGAAAACACAGACGCCTGTAACAACTACTAAGTAACGGGACAATGATCCCTCACTGACTGCTCCCTTTCTCACTAGCAGAACTCCTGTGCCAGGGGAGTCAGATTTTTTCCTGCTTCGCACAGACAGTTCTGCTATTCTGAACCAGTCACAGTACTGGCAACATGTGGTAGAAATGCTGACTGATTCACACATATGCCCCCAAAATGACAGTCAATGATGAGACAGTGTACATGTAAAGGTCCCAAAAGGCCAGGGAAAGAAAAGCAGGAACACTGATACGATCCAATTAACTCTTCACAATGGGATTCCAAAAAAATCTTCTACGTACAATGAAAAGGTTTCTTTATTGCGATACAAAGTAAACGAACTGCAGGAACAGACAACAGTGTAAATCACAGTGTAAATCAAGCGCTTTCACCCGTACTATGACAGGCTTTTTCAAGATGAACCACAAGCATACCCGGTGTGCTTATATCACACCATCAATTAAAAATCAAACAATTAAGAACCCATTAATGGCTTAAAGTTAAACAGTTCTATTTAAAGTGCAACATGCTTTGAATCATATTTTAAAAACAAGAAAGTTGCAGATATTGTTCCATGCGATGAAAAATAAATATAACAAATTCAGTTCACAATCTAATCAAGTTACATTTTGATACAAATGCTAAACGTGTGTTATTAAAAACATAAAACTAGCACAAAACATCGTGCTCAGAGTTGTTGAACAATGTGATGACTTTATGGATTGCTCGTCATAAAGTATATCCTGATGAACATAGTTGTTGTCACAACAGATCACACGTTACTTACATTAAACAACTGAATGTTGAATACTATAGAAAATGGTCAAAGGTGCTAAAAGATGTAAAATAGCGTGGTTTGAAACAAAAATTCATTTCATTATAACAAAAAATCTATGTTAATATAGTGTGTATTTTGGCTAGTTTGCACCACTGGGAATGTTTATTCTACGCAGCCAGTGAACTGAAAGTAATTCATGAATAGTGAAATGTGTGTCAAACATCGCCTAAAATAAATAATAAATATTAATCATTAATATAAAAGTATGTTGTAATCAAATAAATATAATAAATAAGTTATGAACTTCTATAATAAATAGTATTAAGTTAATAATGTTAAAATTGTTGGAATGAACATTGTGCAAGTATGGGGAACATAAAAATGTATATATATGAACAGAGGAATAATGAACAATAGATGAAAAAGTGTGCAAACACATATTTAAAATATTATAACTGATGGAATCTAAAGATTCAGAGATGAACACCGTACCACAATTTTTAAAAACCTTGTCCTTAAAATGTTTTTAATAACACACGTTTAGCATTTGTATCAAAATGTAACTTGATTAGATTGTGAACTGAATTTGTTATATTTATTTTTCATCGCATGGAACAATATCTGCAACTTTCTTGTTTTTAAAATATGATTCAAAGCATGTTGCAACTTTAAATAGAACTGTTTAACTTTAAGCCATTAATGGGTTCTTAATTGTTTGATTTTTAATTGATGGTGTGATATAAGCACACCGGGTATGCTTGTGGTTCATCTTGAAAAAGCCTGTCATAGTACGGGTGAAAGCGCTTGATTTACACTGTGATTTACACTGTTGTCTGTTCGTGCAGTTCATTTACTTTGTATCGCAATAAAGAAACCTTTTCACTGTACGTAGAAGATTTTTTTGGAATCCCATTGTGAAGAGTTAATTGGATCGTATCAGTGCTCCTGCTTTTCTTTCCCTGGCCTTTTGGGACCTAGTTCGTTTTACAGTACATGTAAAGGTGTCTAAAAGGGTTGGCTGTCTTGTGGGGAATGCGCTGACTTTCATCATGATGACTTCTAACTTTAAAGATTACTGAGAAGCACCGCTCCTATCTATAAATCAGGAACGGATACTCCCCAGAAAGATAAATTTTCACGTTAATCCTCTTCGTATGTCAATACAACTCAGACACAATAGTAGTGAAGAGTTTACACTTCCCTTCTTAGGTTACCAGACATCGTTTTGCACAAACATGAGGAATTTTTTGACTTCTGAAATCCGGTTGCGATAACACGCAAGTACCAAGGAAAAAAAATTAAAATTATTACATACATATATTCTTTTAGAACAATCATATGTCATTACATTCAAGCACCTGCAACTCAGGAATCCTTTAAGTAAAAAAAAACAGACTAAATATGGAGGTAGGCTTTTCATTTTCAATGTAAAGCCTGCAGGCTACTATAATGGGACCTAATAATTGTGCAGCTGTTACCCAGCATAGCTCTGTGGAAAAGCCTCATCGGTGTGGGTTATCCTGGTTTTATACACCCTTCATGCCTCATGATCTTTAGTTACTCCCAATATCCACATGTGAATCTTCTACATAAAAAGAATATCAAGTTCAAAGAGTAAAAACAGAGACTATAATATACTTGTCAAGACACACTACATGTTACAGCTTAGATCAAGTTCAAAATAAAGTAAGTAAGTTTTAAATAAAATCAGAATACAGGTCAGACTATAGATCAGATCAGAAAGCGGTAACTGGAAACATATGTTTTGGGAGTGTAAAGAGTTGGCAGAAATTCCCTATAGGAGTACTCTGTCAGAAATATTGGGTGTGAAAATGGGTTAAACTAAGGAATTGATTTTTTGAGCTGGGATATAGGATCTGAATTGCTCAGATACAGTAAGGCCTTGTTAAGTTTAATTCTAGTGGCTGCCAAAAATGCAATTATTAGAAAATGAAAATCAAAGTCTAAACTAATCTATTTGAAGTACTGAGAAATAAGAACTGGAACTGGAATCTTTAAAAAAGGGTAGGACCAAAGTACACAGAAAAGTGGAAATTGTGGGAGCAATACACAGAGAATAATGTTTTGGAAGAAGAATGAGATTTAAGGGAAGGCAGGAACTGAGCAATTTATGTAACATTGGATCGATGATAAGTTATACAAAAGAATATATTGGATGTATAATGTTTGTCAGCGGGGAACATGTTAATACATATAAATATGTGTGTGTGTGTGTGTGGTTGTGTGTATATATATATATATATATATATATATATATATATATATATACACATTATATATATATACACATTATATATATATATATACACATTATATATATATATATATATATATATATATATATATATATATATATAAAGTGTTTGCCTATGTCTAAAGTTATAATTCAATAAAAGTGTTTTAAAACAAGATTATAAAAAAGAGATTTTGGATGAGACTACAAGACATCCAGTAAAACATACCAGAGGCCATCTGCTGAGGTGATATTGTTGCTGAACCAAAGAAACATTTTTCAGATACATCCATGAAGATACATAAGGACTTGCAGGAGATAAAGACTGCAATAGTTGTATTTACTGCCAAAAATGGTCAATTTCTGCCTATGCAGTTTAATACAATTTCAAGACACGCTATGTTAACAAATCACATCAATGATACATAGTGTAAAACAAAAGTTCACGAGACCCCAGAACACCTAAGAAACAGGCAAAGACGACACCGGCCAACTTGTAAGTCAGACACTTGGAGGATGCCAGAAAAATCCATTTAGCACAAAAAGAATCATGCAGGAAAATATTAGGAGTTAGTAGCAGGTATACGTCTACTTTGTTTACTTCAGTCTACAACATAAAAAAGAAACCTACTGTGGTCAACTGCAGAGTAAATGGAAATTATGTACTGTAGCCAGAACTGCTGAAAGGAAATCACATTGCGTTTTTCAAGTCTGGGTAATTTCCTACCCTAGACAAAAAGGTACTCCCCATCCCTCCACCCTACCCCTCCCACCCTGGCCTATTCATACTATCCAGATTACTTTTTTCTTCCTTTTTCCTCAACATATTTTTCCTGCCATCATTCATTCATTCATTCATTCATTCACTCATTCATCAAACATGTTCTATCTAAGCAAGACTGCAGTCTGATATCTGTGGAAGACAACTGCATTAAATCATTTGAGTTCTACATGTTCTGAGGTGCATTTTAGAGTTTCTTTATCCAGTGACTGGCTGAAAAATAATATATAATGAAAGCCAGAAACGTAGTCTTCCTCTTCAACTTTGTTTTTCCCTGCATCTTTTTAGCACACCCTAACTGACCAAGACTATACTGTGATAACTGCAGTGTAAATATCGGTATTAAGCCATACGGCCCCCAGAACCCACAACATTTCTAAACAATCATTAGGCCAGTAATTGCCTGAAAAAAAGAAATTTAGTAATAATCTTCCTGCATCCTTTCAGTACATTCTAACTGGCCAAGACTACACTGACCTACTTCCAGTGGAATTCAATGTATTAACTCAGGGGCCTGTGGCTCTGAGATGCAGTGTAGAGTTTTTTAAACAATCTTTTCATTCAGCTACAGCCTGAATGAAAACCATGATTAAGGAATTAGATTTACTCTTACTCTTCAGCTTCGCTTTTTTTCTGCATTCTTTCTATATACCCTAACTAACCAAATTTACCATGTAATAACTAAATTAAGCTGGGGGTCTGAGGAATTGTTAGGCACCTAGAAACTATGGGGTCAAACGTACTGAGGTGTATTTCAGAGATTTTTCCAAACTTATGATCCAACGATGACCTGAAAAAAATTGTGCATACAGAAAACAAATTTAATTTTACTTTTTTATTTCAATGAAAAAAATTAGTTTATCCAAGTTTTAATGCTCAAAGCTCTGCCCCATATGGGTGGAGGTAACAGGGCCTCACTTACTGGCTTTGACCATGGTGCCAACCCAGGGGGATTCAGTGCCTCTCTGCCTGGAAGGAACTGTTTGGGATCCATACCTGCTTGCAAGATACAGAATGCACTTTGCATCAAAAAAGTTAGCTTCTGAACAGATTCTTTTCTTAATCCCAATGCCATCTAGGACAGGACAGATTTGTGCACATCCACATATAATATATTATAATAATTAATATAATAATATATTATATAATTTATATTATATTCCACAGACAATAAGGTGAAGGTAGGATGCATCAATGCTTATAGCCTAAATATAAAGTAAGCTGCCTAGAGGCTTATGTTATCTAAGGGAACTGGTGTGTGTGCTGTCACACAGACTTTCAAAAGCCTACCCTGAATTCCACAAATACCTATGTAGTTCCCACTGTATTTCATGTAGAAGTAATAGATTGTAGTTTTCTAATACACCACAAGGTGGAGCTCCTTTTCAGGAATATAAAAGACAATTTCAAAAGTGAAAGAGGATTCTGGAACACTAGCTGAAGGGAAGACTGAAACATGTAGATGAAGGGAAAAAGGGCCTTGCAGCATGACTGGAGTTTCTTTTCTAGTGTTTTGTGACAGGGAAGTGAAGTAGCAGATTGTGTCAGTCTCTTGCTGAAATCCTGGATATGGCATGTTGTGGAATCAGGAGAGAAGCTTGAAACCAGCAGTTCGACGCCTACTATGATTCAGCAAGAAAAGGAGTTCTCTTGGGCCTAGTACAGAGAAGCCATAGATGATTACCAGAGTACTGGTAGGTGATTTTCTCATCAGAGGAACCACTGCACCTGGTCACTAGGATATTCTCAACAGAGTGGTGAGAGGCTCTGGCCGTCATTTTATATTTTTATAAGATTGTGATCACCCCCCCCCTTTAATGCTTTGTGGATTACAAATAACTGGGATCCATATGAGCTCCAACTTGGGCCCCATCATGCCGGCAGCAAGACTGTAAGTAGTCACTGGCCAGTGAAAAAGGTATAATAGAATGTTTCATAGTTGGTCTGTTTAGAATTGATCAAAGGGGGTAGAGGGTGTTAGTAATGCTGAATGGCATTGCATTCTCTCATATTTGTATTGTGGCACTATAAATTCTCATTGTTCAACTACATTGTATTTTGCACCTGTTAGCACTGCTGCCTTCAAAAATTTTGCTGCTCAATGACATTGCATTTTCTCATATCTGTATTGTTGTATTATGACTCTCTTATTGCTTAATGACATTGCATTTTTTCCCCGTGTTTGTATTGCTGCATTATAAAGCTTTACTGCTCATTGATATTGCCTTCTTTGTGCATGCTTGAATGTCAAGACCTTCTTCTGTTGTTATGTTTTCATTGCATGCATATTCTCACTTTGCCTTATTGCTAACTGGTGCACAGTTGAAATATGCTAACTGGTGCACAGTTGAAATAATTTGTTTATGGTTGTGCTACTGCCTTGTTAAACTAGATGTGTCACCTAGAATAAAATCTGTCCCTCTTGCCACCTTGGTGTGTTGGGTCTAATGGGGGTGTCATCAGAGTCAGGTAGGAAGGAACCCATATCTCTTCAGCTACACCTGAAAACAACTCTTTCCAGTCAGTCTGACCAGACAACAAAACACTTTTTATTAAAAAGTAAAAAACAAAACCTAGTCCAGGAGGATGAGGCGACTAAAACAAAACCAATACACAGGAAAAAAGTACCAGCAAGCCGTAACCACCTTAAAACATTTAATGTGTTCCACAGCAAGCAAAGCACAACACAGCACACAATAATGCTGAAACTACTACCAGTTCGTTTTCGTCTCCAACTTCATCAGAAAAAAGCTGACAATCCAAACCCCTCCCCATTTATATCTTTGCACACTGCCAAAACTTAAAATCATGTGACAATGAATTCAATTTCAACCCTTTCCTAAACATACCTTAAAAACAAGCATAATAAATACAGGCATAATAAATACTTTTCCCTGTTTAAAACACTTTTAAATATCTAAAAACACACTTTCAAAACATGTATTAAATAAACAGATGAACATAAAAAAATTAATGCATGTTAAAAATGAATAAATTAATGTAAAAAAAAATCAAGTAAAATCAATCTTGTTGAACAATATTTCAAACCACATGTGTGTGAAATCATAACTTCACTGCTCTTAATTTTAAAACTGGGGCTAGGGAGACCATGTCATTCAAACCCAGCCACCTATTGGCTTCTAATACTAGTTGCCAGTAAACCTCTCTATATTCCAACATGGTCTCCCAAGAACCACCCCTACCATCCATTACCACTTCATCTAATACAAAAAAGTGTAATAAGCACCTTCACAGCTCAAAGTGTGTTTATATAATGCGTTTCTGTTGTTACCCCTTCCTAATGTCGTAAAGGTGTTTATATATTCTTTTCTTTAAACACCTTTCCGTCTTACCTATGTAAAACACTTTATATTTCTTACAAGTTGCAATGTAAACAAGTCCCTTACTTTCACAATTAAAATAGGATTTGGAGGTAATGTGTCTGTTCCTGTTAATGACAGTAATTTCAGAAATATCAGCTATAAAAGGGCATTGTTGGCATGCTCCATACTTGAAGGTACCCACTTTTCTAATTACATTTCCTCCAAGTTTGTTTTCCATAAGGTCCTTAATACAGCTACCTTTTCTGAAGATGAATTTTAGTGGAACATCAAATTTTAAATTCAAGTCAGAGAGCTTGGAAAATCTGTTCCATTCCCTCTGGACAATGTCTCTAATGACCTGCGCCTCACCACTAAAATCCACAATAAAGGCATTCTCATAGGAGTCACTGTCCCCATTGTTCGTTACCCTTTCTTTTATACCTGTATCACCAGAATGTAAAATTGGTGTAAATCTGTCCTTCCTATGCTGCAATATTTCTTCCTGGATTTCCTTAATCAAGGTTTATGGGTATCCTCTTTCCAAAAACATACATTTTAGTAGGTCACACTCATCCAAAAAAATCATTGTCATCAGAGGTCATTCGACTACCACGTACATATTGACCCTTCACTTTTCCTTTCTTTTGGAAGTATGGGTGGGCACTAGGAAAGTGCAAAAATGAATTAAAATATGTCTCCTTCCTGTATGCTTTTGATTCAAACCCATTACTACTCTTCCTAATATGGACGTCCAAAAAGTCAATACTGTCATAACCTATCTTACATGTGAATCTAAAAAAAATCAGTACTGCTGGAAATGTATTCAAAGAAGTCCATAAATTTCTCCTCACTATCTGTCCAAAATATACAGATATCATCAAGGAAACATTTGTATAGTGCCCAACAATCCTTAAATACTGAAATAAACACATACTTTTGCTCCCACTAAGCCATCACTAGGTTTGCATAAGTGGGGGCACACATGGCCCCCATGGCAACTCCCTTTAACTGTCGAAAAAATTCCCCTTCAAAATAGAGAAACTTGTTGTTTAATACCAATTCCATTAAGACAGTAAAAACACAAATCTCTTTTATAGGAAAATTATTTCCATACCTTAGAATCTCTTCAAAAAACTCTACGCCAGCTCTATGGGGAATAGAAGTGAAAAGGTCCACCACATCAATAGTAATAAAAATGACTTCTTTGGTTATCTGTTTGTCCTTTACACTTTTTAAAAAAATCCCAGGAGTCCTTCAGCACATTACATGCACCCACAGATAGGTTCTTTAACCTTTGATCTAAATATTTAGCAATGGGTGCAGTGACAGACTGACTAGCAGCTACAATGGGCCTCAAGGGGGGATCTTGTACATCTTTATGGACCTTTGGAATCCCAAAGATAGATGGTACTCTTGGTTCCTTGTGTAAGAATCTGAAAGTCTCTATATCTATACAGCCCTCCAATACCAAATCACTGAGTGCTATGTAAACCTTTTTGTATGCAACATGCACCTCATTAATAGAGCTCTTCACATAATTGTTGTTGTCTAACAAAATATCCATCATCTTACGGTCGTACGTAATAACATCCATGAGCACCGTGCCCCCACCCTTGTCCGGCTTCATCACCCTCACATACTTGTTCTTCCTAATGGAATCTAAAAGTGTTTTTTCTTCAGATGTCAGGTTAAAATTAACCTTATTAACAGAAAGTTTTACTCTAAGTTCCATTTCCAAAACATTCTCTAAATTTTGAAGCTTAGGGTGCACAGGGGGATTCCACACACTTTTCCTTCTCAAACCTTCACTCACAATACTTAGCCCATCCAGCAAAAGTTCTAAATTTTTCTTGCGGATGAACATTTTCAAGTCAATTAATACATTACTTAAAACACATTTTTTGCTGGAAACAAATTTAAAACCTTTTGAAAATAAATCAAAAAAGACCTTAGTAATGTGCAAACTTGTATAATTAAAAATAATGTGTCCCTGGCAAGTCAAAATAGGTCCATTTTCCACAATACATTCATCTGACTCCATTTCATCATGTACTGTGGTACTACCAGTAACAACTATTGAGCTTGTTTCCTCCTCCTGCTGTTGTTCCACCCCTCCAATTGCCCAGATAATAATTGGTCATAGGCTTGCTTTTCAGTCTCTCGGAACTTCCGGGGAGGGGTTGGGATTGCCAGGTTTTTCCTGATGAATTGGAGACGAAAACAAACTGGTAGTAGTTTCAGCATTATCATTGTGTGCTGTGTTGTGCTTTGCTTGCTGTGGAACACATTAAATGTTTTAAGGTGGTTACGGCTTGCTAGTGCTTTTTTCCTGTTTATTTTATTAAAAAGTCCATTTTTCTTATACACTGAGATCACTGCGGAAAACAGTAAACTTTGACCTTAGTAGTATCAATGTAGTAAAAACACATCCATAATCTTTAATGGGAGTACCACTGCTCAGAAACGAAGGTGCCCCATTAAAGTGCATGGTCACAATGCACATTACCCCAAGGGCAATGTCACAGTAAGAAATACTAAATTTATTTGGGCCATGGTTTAATAAAAAGTTTACAAAGCTATTTATTGAAAAAGTGCCCACATAAATACATGCAAATTTAAAAATGCATTCCAGTACTAGACTCATCAAATGTCGCAATACATTTATTAACATCAGTAAATCCCTTTAAGAATTTTTCAAAAGACAAAACAGTTCCCTGAGCAATAACATTATGTCAGTCAACTAGAACTTAATACTAGGACCTCCTCCAACAACCTATTGGCGAATCATTCACAGCATTCTCATACACTTTAAATAACTGCACTGATAAATTCATCTCTGAAATCAACATATATAAGCAGGAAATTCTGCAATCAACTGAAATGCTGGAATCACAAAATGAGCAATTATTAAAACGAAAGAAAACAGTGTACAAAGCCTTCAAACCTTACTCAACCCAATGCAATAAACCAAGGTCATCTCCACCCAAAATAACTCACAATACCCACCCTCCCTATTCCTGTGTTGTTGTTTAAATTTGTAGGCTTTCGCAGTTGCCCACCCCTACTGTAGATTTGATATGGGACACCCCCCCCACACTGTAGATTTGAACTGGGACACCCCCCCACTGTAGATTTGATCTGGGACACACCCCCAGTTCCATCTCTTTAAGCTCCTCATTAGCACTCTTCAAGAAAAATCTTGATGACTGGATGGGAAATAGGAAATTCACCCCAGGGATCACCTCTGTAGCTCTGCTCGACAGTGGCACAGGAAAATAATTTTCTTGGGTGGCAAAAGCCAGTGTACCTTTTTGGTTGGGCTTGTATAAGCCCCAGGGCCGATAGCCTAGTACCTACCTATGAACAAAAACAATCGAGAAGCAGAGAATCGTTGATGCAAAACTTGCCTTCAAGACAGATGACAATAAGCCTTTCTATAGCCGCATCTGTAAAATAAAGAAGTAGAAACAAGAATGAAGTGTCTATCCTACAGCAAAACAAAATGGGAACACCAAAACAGAGCCAACAAATAAACACACTAGCACAAATAAGGAGCACATTTCGTGCCACAAAAGAGACTATAGCCTACTGTTCCTTCATGCAAAATGCTCTCACCCGAAACTATATTCAAAACGGTCTTCTTTGCCATAAGTAAGGTCACAGACACAAGTTCCATGGTATAAGATGAGATACCAGGAAGACTAATTTGTGCAATCAAAAATCAGCCCTTCACACAGATTCTTAACAGTGTATCAAAATCTGAATATATCCCTGATATATGGAAACAAGCCAGTGCAGCTCCAGTTAACAAAGGAGGCCCTTCTGTATATCTCAGTAATTACAGACCGATCAACCTCATAAGCACATTGTGCAAAATACTGGAGAGCATCACCATGGAACTTATTCAGACAGAAACATGAAGCTTCTTCTTCCATAACTTACCCCAGTATGTTTTGTGAAAGACGGGTCTTTCATGCTTTATACTCCATAATATAGCAATAACCCAAGCCTGGGTGTGGGTAATGCTGGATTTACCCACGGTTGGTGTGGTTTGGTCACGAGGGCGAAGCCAGAGTGGACAAACAAAGCCAACCGTGGGTAAATCCAGCATTACCCACACCCAGAAGTGGGTTATTGCTATTATACAATGACATTATTTAAGAAAAAAAATAATTACTTTTCTTAAATAATGGCATTGTATAATGCCTCCTTGCTGCCCTTCCGCAGCGGTCTGGCATTCTGCGCCAGTTCTGATGTACTGTGCATGCGTATGCCTACGCAGTACATCAGAGCTGTGGGCAAAAGCAACGGAGAAAGCAAGATCTCCGTTGCTTTTTACAAACTTTTTCGCTATGTTAAACGGGTTTAACATTGTGAGACAGCTTTAAAAAAGCAACGGAGATTCTCCATTGCTTTTTTAAAGCTGTCTCGCTATGTTAAACCCATTTAACATAGCGACCCAGTTTTGAAAAAAGCAACAGAGAAAGCAAGATCTCCGTTGCTTTTTACAAACTGTCTCGCTATGTTAAAGGAGTTTAACATAGCGAGACAGCTTTAAAAAAAAAGCAACGGAGAATCTCTGTTGTTTTTTTTTAAAGCTGTCTCGCTATCTTAAACTCGTTTAACATCACAAGACAGTATGAAGCAACAGAGATCTTGCATTCTCCATTGCTTAAAAAAAAAGAGTTATAGTAATGGAAAAAGTCCGGCCGACCGGACCTTTTTTCCATTACTGTAACTGATTTACAATGTGCAAGCTGACTAATCAGCGTGCACGTTTTTGAATATTAATGGGGGGGGGGGGGGGTCGTTGTATAATTATGTATAAACTCTAGTAAGTGAAGCTACAATAACTTGGGTCTACAAATGGCTTATGATAGTACAAACAAGTAAGGAAACAAAGGAATCCCTCAGGGCTCTGTATTTGGGGCAGCTATTTCATTGCTTCATTGCACCTTTTCTTCTCGGATGTCAAAAAATGCTCAACAAACATGCAGATAACTTTGGGAGTACTGTCCTTAATATTGCTGATGCCATCCTTCTTCAAAAAGTTCTTAACATTACACGACTGGTGCTGTAGAAAATACAGTCTTCAATGCAAAAAAAGAAATGTAGCATTCTAGCATTTGGCAAAAAGACCACCAACTTTATACATATTGATGGTAAACGGTTAAAAGTTGATAAAACAGTAAAAAAAAAAAACAAACAAACAAAAAAAAAAACACCTTGGCATCCTTGTAGATGATGACCTTTTATACATACAGTCTGCTCACCTGATCCACCAATACAGTGCCAGAACAGTAATTAATTCTCTTTATACAGCTTGTATCAGACCACTTGCACAGTTCTATACCCTACTCATATACCATCTGGTGCATTTGGAATAGGTACAGAACTTCATTGCAAACGTAACTGAAGAGATTCAAGGAGTGCCTTACAGTGAAAGATGACAGCACCTCTCTTTTTCTCTGCATCTTATCAACTTCTTAGAATAGATGGGTATCTCACATGCAAAGCACTAAAGGAACCCTAACTGTTTAAAACAATCTGGTTAGAATATCTATTGCTGACCTGAACATAAGATGAAACTAAACCTCAGTAAAAATTAATGTCAACCATACATAGCTCTCAAATGTCCAGATTTTTGCAGAATGTCCAGATTTGTGACTCATATGTTTGGTCCGTTTCTCATACAATTTTAGTTTTCTGGCAAACCACTGACAAATCATTGAAGAATGATGTTAACAAATAATGGCAGACATTTGATTTTCAGACTTGATATATACTTCAGAAAATTCATGCTAATGCAAAACCTGTTATTCTATCAACTTTCTAAGTTTGTAAGAGCAATATTTGAAAAGTGTCCCTATTTTTGGTTCTTTGTCCCCCCCATTATTTGTGGCTTTGTCTAGATTTCTTGCTCAAAGAGGTTGAGAGGTATGCAGACCATATCGTAAAGCAAGACAACTTCATATCTCAAAAAGGACCATGTGTATGGAGTAAACTGTCCACCTCAATTAAACTTAGACCAGAAAGTTTTACCCTCAGAAAAGAAATGGATTACTATATGGACATCCACAAGGTCCACCATGATATTCTGGACATCAAGCTCTACAACCAGATATAGCCAGTAATTCAATCTGGTGCAACTAAGACCCCCCCCCCCCCCCCCTTGGGAAGTAAATGTAAATTCTTCATCCTGAGAGTGTAGGATCTTCCAAACATCTTTTAGATCTAAGTCAGACATGCTGGCCTTCACATGCTTCTCTGAACAAGGGAGTAGTTATGTTACCGAAGGAATATGCGACTACATTACAGTCCCAAGCCAAAATCAGGGGCATCCACTTCTCCTGTCACTTCTGACATGCTAACTAATTTCACTTCTCCCGCCACTTCTGACATGCTAAATAATTTATCAGAAGATTTGGGAAACTATGATAATATCCATATATGTGTCCCAACAGTAACGGTCTTTCAGTGGTATCAGACTTTGGCCATATCCATCCACCTTCCTCTTCTGTATGCTTTCTCACTAGCTGCCAACTCAGGGAAGCTCTAACAAAAATTACCACAACAGCTTCAGATTTCTTATTAAAGCCATTCACTACTAAAGTTATTAAGTAACCGAGTGTACCTCCTGGCTGTTTTACATTCTTAGAGACATACTACCTTGACCTTTTGTTTCATCAACTGCTGCTTTATAATACTCCTTTAGTGGGGGACTTTAGTCTCTTAAGTGCAAAGGAATCCAGTCATGTAAAACTGTAGTGTCAATACAAGCTAATGTAGATAAAAAAAGTATCAGTTAGATCTGTGATGTGATGCTAATCCCCCAAAATACTGCAGTGGGTAAAAATCTGAAGTAACTATCAGCACCACACTACATCATACTGTAACAACAGAAAGTATGGACACGTGCACACACACTTACATTGTTTGTAATTAAATGCTAGTCACTTCTGCCCTCATGTTCTTGGCAATTTCCCTTTAAAGGGTCTACTAAATTTGTCAGAGTTCTTATTTCTTAGTGGGGCTGATGTATTTCTCTTTGTCCTTTGCTGAAAAAAAATATTTGGGGGTAGTAGTCGCTTTGCGAATGGGGCCTGCAGTCACCTCATGTTCCTTCAGGCTGGCAGTGCCACATCCTACTGCATGGGGTGTAGACATTCTGCTGGGATACCACCTCAGCAAACAGTCATCCCTTGCTGTGATTGTTCCATCTGTTTTTCCATCTGTCTACCATAGTAGGACTATGCATGGTGGTGATGTACTAAATACACTGGATGGCAGTATATTGCAATAATGCAATAATCCTGTTCAATGCATCCAATGTTCCATGTTTGTCCAGAAGGGATATGTGCGCTCTGAAGTGTATTCATTCTTTATTTTTTCTTCAGATGATTGTTCTTTAAAAAATGGCAGCATAGCTAATGGGGGTAGTGAAGGATTTGCTTGGTCCTTGCCACCTGATCACTTAGATAGCAAGGTATTTGAACAAGGAGGACAACCCATTTTATAACAGAGAACAAACAGAAATAAGTGCTTTCCTGTGCTTCAAAGTCTCTGAGGCATAGTCCTGAAAGAGACGCATTTGACTACACAAAACTGAAAGCATCTGACTTTCCTTGCCTGCAAATTTTAATAGATGAAATATGTCTTAGTGTGAATCCTTCTGGCCAGATGGTTGCAGAGCATGGTGTGCTCTCAATAACATATGGCTAGGACAGTTTCAGGCTTGATGTTGTCATGAACATATTTTTCCACAAACACACAGTGGTTACCACTGCTTACACTATGAGGGTTCTCCTGCCACACCTAGCTGAGGGTCAATATTACACAGTCCCCTCATTTTCCCTCCTAACTCCTTGTTTTCTGCTAATATGCATCTTATTCCATCTTCTAGTTATACTTGACACCCCAAATTCACTTCTGTCCTCCCTGCAAACCCGTATTAGCAGTGGCCACTCCCTCTAACCCTTATAACCCAGTTATCTGTTATGCTGATAGTATTAATGCCTTTCATGTAACTACCTCATTTTACCACTCACTCCTGGTGCTATCCATAAGGATAGTTCAGTCCTGCCTTTGCCTCTCTCCTGCTGGTAACTTGCACTTCTTTATCCTCCCCTTAATACCCATTTTCTTCTTGTACCCCACTAAGGCCATCTCTAATTCTTCTTCCATTTTATTTAAAGGCACTCTAGTTTTAAATGTTTGGCATCTGAGAAAGAGGTAAGGGTATGAGATATTAGCAGACTGTTTCCTGTAGTCCAGAGTTTGATACCATCATCCTCCATTTGCCTACTGTGTGACACTGAGCAAGCCACTAAGTCAGACAGTATTCTATTGCAATTAGGAAATTGGGCTAGGCTCCTAAATAGTCTCCTGGACCACACACCTAGTAACTAGGAACCTAATGATGTTCTCCAGTTTGGCCTTCATTCCCCATTATAATATATCAGCTCTCAATGCCAACATTACGGCGTCACAAAAGAAGCTGCATGTGCATGCACGTAAACATGCCCTCTGGTGTTTTAATACAGTACCTCTCAACAGTCCTGTATTTTGCAGAACAAACTTGATTTTACATCATATTTTTGCGCAGTCTCTTGTAAAGGTTTTGATTTTTCTAGTAAATCTCTAAAGATTACTGACAATCAGTGATGCCAAACATTAAAGTGTGATATTTCTATTTGTTCAGAAAATTCATGTCAATGCAAAACATGCTATGCTATTAACTTTTTAAGAAACTTAGAGTAATATTACAGACTTGCCCCTGATTTTTGCCCTTTGTCCTACTGCATTTTGCCTTTGTCCAGAATCCTTAAGCAAATAAGTTTGGAGATACAATCATAAACCGAATCTAAAAGTCAAGTACATATAATAGTGCCATGGTTACTCCACATAATGTAGCATAAAGCTATAGTTGTCTCCCACTTACCATAACTGTACATGTTCAAGTAGATTAATGCTGTAGTACTGATTATTGGGCCTTTCTGCTATGCAGAAGCCCACAGACTGTTAACAGCTCTCTATCCCTAGCCAATGGATGTCTGAAGATGGACACCTGGACATCAGGGTATAAGAACGGCATCTGTAGTGAATAAGCACTCTGATGCCTGAGGGCAGCACAGCCTCCCCACTTGTTTGAATTTAAGTACAGAGGAGGACGAAACCCTGTACAAGCATGTCAATAGCTGCAGACAGGCAGCTGTACCCACCGGGAAGAAGTACAGAACTAACTCAAAAAACAAGCCACCCTGGTGAAATCACAAAATCAGTAGGCTGTACAGCAGAAGGAAGGAAATCATGGCAAAAATTAGGAGATGCAGCATCCAAGCAGGATAAAAAAACACTCATCAAACTAAACAAACAACTCTATGGGCAAATAAAGTCTAACAAAGCCAAATTTGAGGTAAATTTGGCCTCTCAGACCAAAGACAACCACAAGGCATTCTTTAGCTATGTCCACAACCTCAAAGGCAGTACACAATTGTGTGCAGAGCTCATTGTAAATGGAGCCACCTATACTGAGCCAGAAGATACCAAACTTCCTGGCCAGCAAATTCAGCTCCAACTTTACCCTGCTCTCCCCCTCAACCTTCCTTCAAAAAATACCATCAAATATAACTTCCCCTGCTATCACTAGGGAACAGGTCCTTAATGCTCTCTAAGGCCACGGACACTGCATCAATGGTTCCAGACAATATCCCAGGATGCATTCTAAATAGCATGAAACATGACCTATCAGGGCCTCTGGAATTACTATTTAACTGTAGCCTCCAAACAGACTTCGTGCCTCATGAATGGAGAACAGCAACAGTCATCCCTAGGCACAAAGGTGGGACATCTACAGACCATGGAAACTACGTACCCATAAGTCTCACTAGCCTTATATGTAAAGCCATGGAAAGAATTATCATAGAAATGATCAAAAGTGATACAATAAACCTCCAGACACTGGACGCAACCCAGTTTGGTTATCCTCAAGAGCAGATCATGCCTATTAAACCTGGTGGACTTCTTTGAGAAGAAAACCAAAGCAATGGATGAAGGCAAAATGTTTCACACTGCCTACCTTGACCTGGCCAAGGCATTTGACACAACAGCCCACTCGGGCATTGTTGATAAACTCAAGAGGTTAGGTACAAACTCGTATGATAGCCAACTGGCTCACAGACAGGACCCAGAAAGTTAGAAATGGTGAGTCTACCTCTACAAAGAGGCCAGTCACAAGTGGAGTCCCTCAGGAATCATTCCTTGGACCGTTCCTTTTTGGCATTTACTTCTCTGAAGTCAAGGCCAATGTCAATGGTCTCTGGCTGACTAAAGTTGCAGATGATTGCAAATTAGGAGCTGTCATTGAATCCCACTCGGACACAGATGTTCGCCAGGAGGGGTTGACAGACAAATAACTGATGTCAGAGCCATGGACTAAAACTAAATGCCAAAAAATGCATAATAGTATCTTTTGGGAAGTCATCCATCCCTGGTAACTTATCAAATTGACAACACACTCCTTAGAGTTGACCCAGTAGTCAGGGACTTAGATGCCATACCTTTGTTTCACAACATAGAATGATTTCCTCACTAATGTAGACGTATGATGGTCAAAAGCTAGGTTACTGTCTATGTGTGTCTCTAAGTCCAAGGAAGTCATTGTTCCACTGTATTCAGCATTCATCAGACCTGTCATTGAGTACAATGCCCCCTTTGGTATGTACCTAACCAGGCATATCCAACAACTGGAATGACCACAGAGGTTCCTCACTAAAACAATACAGGGCATAAGTAAAATATGTCATACAGACTGCCTCAGGGCCCTATTGCTGTATTTTGTCTCCTACAGGCTTTTGAGGGGAAATCTATGCCTGGCATACAGGACATTGTCACACCCCACTCTGATGGATCTCCTGCATATCCAAAAAACAAACAGTACCAGAACTACCCATTCTAAAGGCTTAAACCTCGTCTGTGATATAAATAGGATCTGCTGGAGAGACAGGTATGTATCACAGAGATTACCTATTCTATGGAACAGGCTCCCCATCCATGTGAAGCAGAGTTCCTTCCTAACCCAATTCAAGTGCAATTTGGACAATTGGACAGGGAACAGGAAATTCATCCCTGGTTTGGCACCTATGTCTTTAATGGACACAGGCAACCTGTAAATGGTTCCTCTCCCAGGCCACTGCTTGCAAATGTTTCATCACCCAAACCCCTACCTACACTTATCAAGGGTATCTGAACTTGTCAGAGATTTGGGAAGCATGGCTAGGTTAAAATAGCCCTTGTGGTCATTAGCCTAGTAAACACCTATGAACCTAAGATCACAGGAGGCAGAGAGGGGATGACAGAGACAAAAGGACCATCTGCAGAGAACTCCTCTACCCCTTGCACTCAGCAAGGGGAAGAAAAGTGGTCAGAACACCAAGGGGATGGAGGCTTGTACAGAAACACTTACCTACTCAAACATACACAGTTATGGTAAGTGGGACACAGCTATTCTATATCCTTCACAGTCAGTGCTGCAATACTGATTCTTGGCAGGACATCCAAAGCTAAAAAATTGTGTGGTGGGTCATCTGTATGACCTTTAGGAAATGAGGTTTTGCATGACGGCAGTAGCAAAACCAGCTCTAAGAGACATTATCTAGTTACCAGTATTTTGTGAAGGCATGTACTGAATTCCATTTGGCTGCCTCTAGGATGGCCTGAGTAGAGATTCCTTTGAGAAAAGCAGTGGAAAGCAGTTCAAATCCCTGTGAAAGAGAGTAAAAGGGTCTTTACACATGAGGGCTTGTAGCTCTGAGACCCCCCCTTGCTGATGTGACAGCTATGAGAAAAGTGGTCTTCCAAGTGAGTATCCTTAGAAAGGCAGTGGCACCAAGTTCAAAAGAGGAAAAGGTTAAGTTCTCTAGCACATAACGTAGATACCAAGTAGGAATAAGGTTCCTTCTGGTTGGTCTCAAGTGAATTGCCCCTTGCAGGAAAAGCTTCATGTGGGGGTGTGAGAAGATCGGTGGAGCACTGTGTAGGCAAGCTAAGATGGCTAATGCGCACCTTAATACTGGAGTAGGAAAGTCCTTGACTAAACGGTCTGAAAGGTACTCCAAGACTGAGTTGATGTCAGCCTGTGAAGGGTTGTTCTTGCTGTGTCACCAGATGGAAAATCCTTGCCTCCTTAAGAATGGAAAGCAAGTCCTTGGGCTAGGAGACTTGGAGACTTTCCTTGGTATCAAAACCCAATCCTCTAGGCTGTTAACCTGAGTGTGGCTATGTAAGGATGGACTGAGGAGATCTGCTTCCTGTGGTAGACTCCAGAATCTCCCCTCAATGAGGGTCAAGAGAAAGGAGAACCAGTGCTGCCTTGACCAGAAGGGGGACACTAGATTCATGCAGGACTGTCCACTCTGACTTTTACCAGTACCCTGGGGATCAGACAAAAAGGTGGGAGTGCATACAGGAATATATATCTGTCCATGTGAAAAGAAAGAAGTAAATGGGAACATATTTTCTGGGAGTGCAATGAGTTGGCAGACTTTAAAAATTCCCGGCAGACTACTCTATCAGAAATACTGGGTGAGCAAACTGGTGTAACTAAGGAAATTATTTTTTGAGCTGTGACAGTGAATCATAAATGTCTTTCGTGCTGAGTTTAACTTTGGTGGCTGAAAAAAAGCAATTACTAAAAGATGGAAATCAAAGTCTAAACCAATCATACTAGAAGTAGTGAATATAGTAACAGAGCTCAGAGATAAAGGAACTGGAAGTGGGATCTTTAGGAAAGGATGAGAGGAAAATACTTAGAAAAAATGGGAATTGTGGGAACAATACATGCAGAATAATGTTTTGGAGGAGGAAAGAGGTTTTTGGGAAGGCAGGAATTGAATAAGCTATGTGATATCTGACAGTATCAATAGTGAGGTCTAATTTGCCAATAATGAAACCAAATAATGTGATTTTTTTTTCCTCTAACAAGAACAAGTAATCCAAAAATACAAAAGCCAGCACAGAGGTGTATAAGGTGCACCGTTTAATAAAAAGTTGCACCTTATACACCTTTATGCTGGCTTTTGTATTTTTGGATTACTGTTATCTTTAAGCCGTGCACTGCTGTACTTGCAGGAGAACACACTAGATTGCTAACAAGAACAAAGCAAAGCTTGCTGCTGTTGAATATCTAGCCCTGCTTCTACAAATGCATGTTCTTATGTAGTGCACATAATCTCCTTCCCCATTCATCTATGTTAACTGCAGATCTGTGTAATCCTGCATGCTCATGATACAAGCTCTGCTGAGTCACTCAGAAAGTACTGCAGCCTTACAGAATGCATTTTAAAATTCTACACGTTGATATTGTAAAATAGTCAATTTTTAACATAAAAAAACTGAAGTGGAATACTGGGACTGATCCAGCAAAGCCTTACAGCACCATTTCCTTGAAGCTGTGGCTGAAATATGGCCTACACAGACAAAAAAAGCTTTATATTTAATATGCCGGGCAAACTGAGGCATGGCAGCCTTGGAAGAGTTAGCACATACTCTCTACAAATGTCTTGAAAGCAATAATACTGCATGTAAATTTTTACCTAGTATGGTCAATACTTTAAAATTTACTGTAATACCTTGCTCACAGAGCAAAGAAAATCAGTGTGCTAGGGTCTGTATTAGATTATCGAAATGGCTGAATTTCGAATGATCGAACCCAATATCTTGAATGCTGAAAACAGCGAAGCTGCACAAAACTGAATTCTTTCCTAGGGAAAGAATTCGATTGGCCATGGTTGTGGCTTCGGTGTTTTCAGCGATGAGGTGGAAAGTTACAGGTTGGGTTAAGTTAAGTGTGTGATTGTGCAGACGTTCGGGTTAGGGCGCGGGTCAGGTAAGTGTGCGATTGTGGCGGACGTTAGTGTTAGGGGCGGGTTAAGTATGTTAGGGTTAGGGCACGGGTGAGGTGAGTATGCGATAGTGACAGAATTTGGGGTTAGGGCCGGGTTAAGTGAGTTAGGGTTAGGGCGTGGGTGAGGTGAGTGTGCGATAGTGACGGACCTTAGGGTTAGGGTCTGGGTTAAGGTAAGTGGATAGATAGTTGTGCATGTGCAGTGTAGTGTAAGGTTAGATGTAGCTTTTAAGTGTATGTGTGTGGATTGCTGCATTTTCGGGTGCTTGTGCTGTGTGTGTGTTTCTTGGAACAGCAAATTTTTTTCCCTGGGAAAAAATTTGCTGTTTTGAGGTTTCGATATTGTTAGGGTTCGGGTTTTGCAGCTCGACGTTACGGCATTCGATAATGAGCCGCTTTGATGATCTAATATAGACCCGTGTGCTAGTGTCTGGTACTGATTTCAAATTCACATATAAAATACAGTAACAGCGAACAACAGATGATTACATAAAGTAATGCTGAAGATCTGCACCATTTTAAAATCTAGATTACGGTTTCACTGATTGAACAATCTGTTGTATGAATAGCGCATACAGTGAAATAAATGTAAAGTTCTTTTGATTTACAGAAAAGTTACTGTGGTAGCTTTTTAAAGCAAATTTCTAAATAAACAAACTTTAGGGTTGCTACACCGTTATTAACATATTTCCATTTCTAGGTTTCAAGCTTGAGATTGCTGTGGATGAGCATACCTTAGGTTGACCTTTAGTGTGAATATGAATTGTTCTGTGTAGGTGTAACCGACAACCTAACTGTGTCAAAATGATTGCGAATGCACAGTTCATTTCACAATCACCATCACGCCTTACACAGTGTATATCTTAATGGTACATCATGGACTTGTTTGTAACTTTATCTACTGTACTGAAATCACGTCTTCTCTGTGCATTTTGGTGTCATGATATCTCCCCAGTCTGTCGAAATAATTACATCTTTTGATGGTATGCATAACAAAGCTTACATGTGGCCATGTTGACAACATATATTAAGAAGTTGTTTATTTTGTTTAAACTGCCACTTTGTCCATTAAAGGTACCACTTCTTCATGCAAATTCCCTAGCCCTTCATATTATGAGATCTCAAAATAAAAGTGATGGTAGAAATGTATACTATAGAGACATAAGCGTAAAAAACGTCTGTGTATGTGTGTTTGAGTTAACAAAAAAAAAAAAAAAGTGTATATTTTTATTTATCCTAATGGACTACCTAAATATTAGGGTATAATCAATGCATCTCTTTTCAAGATGTACATATGTATATTTATTTACGTATATGATTAAATCCTATGCCTGTCATCAACACATTTATCTACATTCTATGCCGGTTAACCACACATCTGTAGTGCATGAAATGTGGTGATTATGGTCCAATACTGAGAAAAAGACAAACCAGTTAAGCACTTTTTTGCATGAGACCCAGTCATAACAGCTGTTAAGCACCCCTGCTTAAGCTGCTAATATCAGGTATTGTTAGGTTGTAAAACCTGACGCTACTGTCCAGCAGCAACAGTAACAGAATTAAGAACAGCTTTGTTTCTACCTGCTGTCTGTGCCAGTAATCTGTCCCTGACTTTCTTTCTCTAACATAAGACATAACTTAAGATGCAAGAGTAGATGAAGTTCCATGTACTACAAAGAATTATGACTGGTTCTCCAATCATAACGGTCCATTATGTGTTCTTGACATGGATGCCAAGATTCACCCCTCTGGCTTCGCTCTTGAGGTGAATTTCTTGGCGTCCATGTATAAACACGTAATAAATCAGTTATGATTGAAAACTCAATCATAATCCTCTATAGCAACATCTTATGTCTGTCATCAACTACTCAATGAGACAGAAGTGATACTCAAAACTTTATCTCGGCACTATTTAAGCTTAAAAAAAAAAAAAAAAAAAAAAAATCAAAGCTAGTCTACACCCCCCCTCCAAAAAAAAAAATAAATAAAAAACATTACATTAACCTTCTGAAACGCATCTGACTTTAGGTAAAAACATTAACTAGAACCGGTAAAATAAAAATAGAACCACAGCCAGCCAACGGGAAAATTACATAAGCCCTAAACAACTAAAGTAAATAAACCTAAAATACATACTAAACTGTATGTACTAAAAGGTATGACCAGTCCACACTTCAGTAGTAAAATATATACTTGACATCTTTAAAATACATAAAAATACCACAGAACTAGAGGAGAAAATAACCCACCCATAAATATTTATGAAACCACATTAAAATTACACAAAGCACTATTCAATATGCTACTTACTTAATTTACACAATTACTTCATCCCATTAAGATGCATATGGAACATCAATTTAAACTGAAAAAAAATGCAAAAGATGATAAATGGAATATGTGAGGATTTGCTTCATGTGATACATAAAATATCTTGTACTGCAAGATTACAGAGTACAGTTTCGTGACTCTCAGCTTTGCCAGTCTACATGTAATTTGTTTCTTAATCTTATAGTGCTCAATATTTCATACACACTCTAGACCATAACGTGTCCCATACACAAACACACAACATGCAAGTAATCATACATGCTAAGAGGTGTGCTGAACAGATACCAATGCCCCAGGGTGTTGTGAGGCAATCTCAGTGGTTAAGTACCCTAAAGTAAATGAAAATTATGAGTATTTACTATGAACACAGTAGATTGGGTAACCTCTAGCTCTTTCTTTGCAGGCATCTGGACCACTTGGCAGATTAATTTTCTCAAAATGGCAGATCCCTTTGTTCCAGGCATAATGCAGCTATAAAGTACCTCTCTCACACTAATCTCAGCAAGGTCTGCACATATCCACTAAACAAAAATACACAAGAAGAAAAAAAAAAGCTTAGACAGGTAGAGGGGTGTAGGGATGGTCTGTTGCCAAAGATGGACTTTCTAACAGATGTAGACAATTAAATTTATGGTAAGTAGCCATTACTTAGATATATGTAAAGAGGAGGTTCATTTTGGTAACCTCTAGAACAGAGTCCCTGGCTGGCTACTTTGTGATATTGTGCCCTTCATAATGGTGACTCCAAAGGAAGCCCTGGACCTGGAAATGATGCCTAGCCCGTAGTGTAGTAAAAGGTATGACAAAGCTGTAGCTGCACAGATGTCAACAAAAGTGGCACTATAGAAAGCAGATGAGGTGGCATAAGTCCTAAAAGAATGCTCACATCAAGTACAGTCTGCAATGACTTCCCATACTTTATTAGGAAAGAAAGAGTTGGACGTCTTTCTGCAGGGGTTCATAAAATGAAATGGGTATCCACCCGGATTTGTATAAGCCAGGAAGAAAACCAGCGATCTGACATGCGGTTAAAACTGGCTTTGACAGCCAAATAAAGCACAAAGGTTGCTTAGTCCTGACTATCATCATTTCTTTATGAGAAATCAGGTAAGGTTTTCCAGAAACAACCAGGAAAGTACAATTGTGTACCCACCATAAATGTAGATGTTAGAGTGTATTCACTGTTGCAGTCATTACACTTGGGTTATCCTGCTGGCAGGCTACCCGCAGTCGGCCTGAATTCCAAAGTCCTGGTCCGGCATCGGTTGCTGTCGCCTCTTCCCTGACGTCAGTGCACCAGGGGTATAAAAGATGCAGCCGACGCCATTTTCTTCAGTCTTTCTTGCCGCGCGGTGCCCGAAGCAAAAGCAGTTCGCAAGTGCCGGTCGGCCGACTCCTGAGATTTTCGAAATTGAATTTCAGATCCGAAGTCTTCTTTACAGCTAAAGACACCGTTGGGGAAACTTTTTTCTTGCTCCAGACCGATGTCAGAAAAAGATAACAATTGTATTTCTTGTGGAAAGCAAATACCTCATAAGGATTTTCATTCTTACTGTATTCCTTGCCTAGGCCCTGACCACGACATAGCTAGTTGACGGTTTTGTGCTAGATTTAACCAACGCGCTATTAAGCTTCAGTACGATTTTGCTTTTCATTACTTTAGCCGAAGGTTTAACTATGTAATGCCTTCGGAACAACAGACGACCGGAATTCATAAAAAGTGCAAGGAAAAAGAAAAGGACAGGCATCCGAGGTCCAAAACCGACGACGAAGCCTCTTCTAGGCCAGTCGCCGGTTCTCAGTAAAGCGCTTTTGCTGCCCCTGACACCCGCTACCTCAGAGCCGCAGGCCGCCTCCGACTCCCACGTGGAGACAGCTAGGCCTCTGGATACTCAAGGTATTGGGCCTTTGGAAACTAATCCCTCAGATGGGTCCGGAGCCGCTGAGCAGGCATCGGCTTCTGAGGGTGTTTTCAGACCTACACAGCTTTATATCAAGCCAACTTCAGCATCCAAGACAAAAATTAAAACAGTTTTAAAGACAAGGAAACAAGTACAGCATTCTCCAGTACAGACTTCCATGGCTAAGAAACAGATGCTCAAAATGGCCGAAGACCTAATTACTTTAATCAGGGGTTCCCATCCCCCTCCTGATAAGACTATCTGGACATGACTGGTTCAGGGTATCCCTCATCCAACAATAAAAAAGACGGACAGAAAAGTGAGCCAATCATCTAGTGTTTGTTGGAGATGCAAAGAGGCTGTTGGATCATTTGTGGGATACAAAATGATGCAGCTCAGCCTGTTGTCAAAGGAATGGTTTCCATGATCTGTATCATCAAAAGGAAGAGTTATTTGAACAGCCCACTGCCATACCCTCATGGCCTCTCAGCACAAGAAATAAGAGGTACTTTCTTTTTTTTTTTTTTTTAAGATGCCACACTATAGTCATGTTGTCTAACTAAACTGACAAAACACTGCATGGGAATACAGATCCTCTATCATTTCCAAGACACTCAGATGTCAAACACACCTGCAAAAGGGCAGATTTACATCTGTATGAATGCTGATCCCCTGGAAATGTAACACTGGGGGCAGCCTCTCTGAAGAGGGTGCTTTCTGAATGTGTTTGGTAGGGTGTACAATCACCATAAGTGTGAGCTGTGCTTCACCCTTAAAAGGTTTTTCTCTTTTACTCCAAGGTTCATGTAGGTAGGACATATAAATAAGGGGGCAAGGGAGTGAAAACCCCCACGAAAGGGTGCAAGAGGCAATTTTTATATTCCCTGAAAGTGTGTGTGTGTGTGTGTGTGTGTGTGTGTGTGTGTGTGTGTGTGTGTGTGTGTGTGTGTGTGTGTGTGTGTTTATACACAGTAAAATGTGTGTACATAATAAAATGTCTCAGGTGGCATTCTTGCAATAAATATGACTTCAGGTACCTGTAGTGGGTCACTTCTGAAGAGATCTCATTCTCTGGGCAGTCTAATCACTGAAAACCTCTACCCATTTACAGACATTCAAATCTGTTGTCACCAGAGCTTAAGGCATGTTTAAATTGAATGGCTTTTCTTAACGGAGATTAGAAGAATCTATCTACCAAGTAAGATGACAGCAACAGACTTTAGACAGTGGTAGCAGGATGGAAAGGAAGTCAGTATGCTGAAACCATTTTGCAAAACTCCACTGCAATATTATACTGTAAAGCTTAGTAGGAACTACCAGAAATAAGGATGCTACCAATAAATAAAGAGCTCCAATGCACATTTCTGTTGTTTAGAAGTGGAAGATGAAGAACCTGTGAATTTCTTGACATAGAAACCGAATCCCTTCTGGGACAAAAATTCCCAACAAATCCTGGTATGTAGAAAACAGCCTATGAAAGTCAAAACGTACAGCAGCAGAAGCTAGAAAAAGCTATTTATCTTTACTTTGGGACAGAAATCAGCCTGCCTGGGTTATCTGTTGCAAACTAAGTTGCATCTTTCAAAATACCTAACAAGAGAGAAAAAGACCACCCAGGAACACTGCCAATGGGAATGATAAGCCACCTGCAGTTTCCACAATGGTATAGATACAGGCTGAAAGGGACAATCCTTTCTCCTCAAATCAGCTGCATGATTTCCTTGAATGTACAGTCACCTACAGGAGAAGAAATGCATGGAAGATAAAAAAAAAATCTTCATCAAAATCTTCTAACAGAAGACACAAATGACGTACACATCTTGGGTCTCTTGGAGAAGGGTTCATTATCTTAAGACTCCACCATCCAGAGCCAACTAGGATGAAGAAAGGAAGACCCTTATTGATGGTGAGGTTGTAGGAAATGGAGGGAGAGTGGGGAAATGGGCATACCATACAAGATGGGCAGATGGGGTAAGCGTTACGGTATACACTAGACAACTTAAAGAGAAATCCACATTAAAGCTCTTAAAGAGGAAAACAAAATGTTGAAGCAAATTACGGCAGTACCCTGACATCTAAAATGTCAGTGACTAAGGTGGACAAATGATGGTTCAAAATCATCCATCTGAACAATGTCAATGAGGCTGATGTTGGCTGGACAGATATTAGAATGTCCACAGTGGTATAAAGTGGTCACAGTAAGACTGATACTTGTCACCCTGGTGTAAGGAAGAGTTGAAAATGTGTGTGTTTGGATACCAGGGGAAACAGAGGTTTGGTCCTCTTTAGCTGATTAAAATGTGAACCAACTGCAGTGACATCATCTTGTTCCCCGGAACTGTGACGATATCTTGCTCCCTGGAGCTGTAAGGAAAGGAATGACACCTTTAAAAGAAGTCCTGGCTTTATACACCTCTTCAAATCAGCAACTATGAGGTCATAATTGATGAGGGTTCCTGCTGAGGTTCAAAGAGATAAGATGCAATAGATGACACGGGGAAAGAAACGGAGCTTGCCTAATCCCAACAAAATTCCCCAGGTGGGGAATCCACAAAATTGAAGAGGTAGCTTAACTGACCTAGACGTTTATGACATTTGGGATTGCAAGATGACAAGTAATTACTCAGTCTGCATCCATTTTACTGACACTACTGCTCTTGAAGTCTTTTTTCATTTTCAGGAAATGTTTCTCATTCAAAGACAAAGAATAGCACTCAAACACTCTTATCTCATCTGCTTCTTCATCAAAATGTAAATAAATATCCAGCTCTGTGGTGTAAAGATAAGAAGTCCTAACTATGTCCAAGATAACTTCAGAACGATCAGCAGATTGGGTGCTGAAGGAGCTGGGTTGAGGTGGGTGGGAGTGAGTGGCAAACATCTGCTGATAAGAGAATATGAATGGATAGTTAAGCTACAAGCTGATACACCACCAGGCTTGAATAGTACTGTTAGTCTGAAACCCATATTGATAAAAAGGCAGAGAGAAAATATATGATGAACTATTATATCCACACTGGAACTTAACACTTTAACTTTATTGCTTATGTTATTCTATATTCTATATTTAATATAGTTATTAGCAGCTGTTATAAGTAATATATGATTTAAATATGCTGAGATGTATTTATTTATATATAATTTATGGTTTAATTGATGTTAAAGTATATGCGTAATTTGTATGGCTGGCTTGATCATGTGACTTTATCTGTACCTCTATTTAAATGTGATGAATTTAATAGTTTTATATGCGGATGAAGGGGGGATAGCCCGAAAGCTTCTGATTAAATTTTAACGATTTTAGTGACTTCTGAGTGATTTTTGAAGAACCTAGTAACCAGTCAAGAGTCTTTTATTTTGTAATAGTTTGGTTTGAGTCCACTACAAGCGTTCAAGGAGGAGAACAAGCCAGCTGCTTCTAGAGCTTGGAATTAGTTTACTTACAGGATGAGTACAACTATCAAAAGACTTTTACTTAAATCTAGTAATCCATTATTGCAATCTAATACCATGATACCCCAGGATGCAATCGCTGATCAAAGCCTGGGTGAATTTAACAAATTATTAAATACATTAGAAAAGAAAGTACAAAGTTACAAGCAACTCCAATGGCAAAGGTTAAGCTTTTTAGCTTACTTGGAGTTAGGCGTTATACCACGTGGGCTCCGTATTCTAAAGATGCCTTCTTATGGTAACACATATGAAGAACTGTTGGTACTATGGCAGCAGCTTAACTTAGAGTTAAGCGCCAACTACATGAAATTAATGAATAAGTTCTTTGAAGGCATAGAAAAAAGTTTAATGGATGAAATAGAAAAATATGAGAATGAAATATCAAGTATGTTAGTATCTGACTATCATAATGAGCAGTACCAATCTTTCATTGATCGTGTGCAAACACTAGATAATAGATTGGAAGCCAAAAAGAAGCACAAACTGCAGTGTGATTTGGCGAACTTTAAGAATGGCCACATCTTTTCATGGCCGAGAGTTGAATATAAACGCATAAACAATCAAGATAAAAATAAAAATGATGTGATGAGCGCAACCAAAAGAAAAACTATTCCCAAATCTCTAGATCAACTAGATGAGTTTGAGTTTACGCGAACACCAGTAGAGTTGCCGACCAATCAGGATGCACACATATCGGGTCCAGCTTGCATTTCGGATAGTCAACGTGAACAGAACCATTTGAGAGAAGTAGTTGAAGTAAAAAAGGTCACTACGAATGGCTCGACTGTAAGTGAGGTGCCTACTACTTCAGCGAGCAATGAACTAACACAAGTTCAACCAAAATTAGATCTAAAGGAAAGAAGAAAGCAAACGGAGATTTCATCTTTTTTACCTTTTCGTTTGAAACAACCGGAAAAGGTGATATCGCAGCACAAGTCGGTAACAGAGAAAGGCTTAGTACAGAGACAATATCAGCAGCCAACGCCAGGAGCAAAGAGGAAGAATGACAGTCCGATGATGTCCAGCAAGACAGCTCGTCGATAGATAGAATGGTGCAGCTGCTAAAAGGTACTGTTAACTTATCAAAAGAAAGTCTGACAGAAGAACATTTTAATTTATTAGAAAATGATTTGAAATTCATTCCGTTTGCTAGAGACAATGTGGAGGACGCAATAACTGATGTAAAACTATTTCCAAGGAACCTAACGCTAAAATTGATTTTTAAACAGTCTATAGATAGCGATTATGGTTGTAAGAGGTTGAGTACTTTCATGCCACAACTGTGCTCAGTGGTATTGGCTTTTATGAATATAGTAGAAATGGAATTGAGAACGTTATATGCGAAAAGGAATATGAATAATTGTTATAACTTGTCCTACAAAGAATATAAAGCTCTATTGCAGTTAAAAAGTAATGATGATATAATCATTAAGCAAGCAGATAAGGGTGGGGCAACCATAGTGATGGATAAGATAGAATATATGGATAAATTTAGGATTTTTTTGGCAGATACGACAACATTTAAACCAATAACTTTTGCAGAGATAAAAAGCCATGTTTCACAAGTAAATATGACAACTTATGACATGCAATTGAATCAAGACATTTCTATAGAATTATTTAATTATTTCACAGTATCTTGCCCCAAAGTACCACAAATATATGGAATACCTAAGATCCATAAATCTTTGGAAGATCCGCCGTTGAGGCCTATAGTCTCAGGTAAAGGCTGGATAACTGAGCCCATATCAAAATATTTACAAAAAGTACTAGCTAAATATTTATTTAAATGTACTAGCATCATAAAGGATACAACACACTTCCTGCAAAAGCTTCATATGTGGTATGAAAAGGAAACCAGCTGTAGTTTTTTGTTTGTAACGCTTGACATAGTGTCATTATTTACTGTCATTCCCATAGATTATGGGGTGGAAGCAATAAGGAATTTACTTTTTGCAGAATCAGCTTTACAACCATGTGAAGTTGAGAATATCTGTTTGCTTCTCGAATTAGTTTTGACTAAAAATATGTTTATATTTGATAACATTCCATATCTGCAAACAACAGGTGTAGCCATGGGCATACCTGTGGCAAACACATTTGCAAACCTTGTGCTATACTATTGGGAAAAACAATATGTGTTAAGCGATACTAACTGGCTCAATAGTAATGTGAAATGTTATTGTAGATTTGTGGATGATTGTTTTTTCATCTGGAGTGGAACAACCACAGATTTGGAAAGTTATGTTGCATATTTAAACAATACTACTAGTTTTTTGAAATTTAAGATGAACTCTTCGCCCCAGAATATAATGTTCCTAGATGTGAATTTATATAGGAAACAAGACAAAGTGGAAACAATGGTGTATAAGAAAGAAGTGCATGTGGCTAGGTATTTAAAAAGGAGTAGTATGCACGCTCCACATACATTTAAGGGAATTCTTAAATCACAGTTAATAAGAGTCAGTAAACTAAATACAGAAGACAATAATTTTATAGACCAAGCTAATAGGATGAAGGAAGAATTTATTAAGAATGGTTATCCGCTACAGAGTATAAATAGTATATACAATGAGGTACTTTTAGGAAGGAAGGATAAATATAGACCCACCTTTAGTAATATTATATTAGAATCAACACAGGAAATGGGCCCACAAAAAACAAATAAGAATAATAATATCATGAGATATGCAACTACATACAATGGGAATACAAAGGAAGTATGTAAAATTATTGAAAAAAATTGGATAATACTAATGGCAATGCCAGAAATAAAAGATTTGGTAGGTTTGAAACCCAGATTTGCCTATAGAAACCATCAGACACTCAAGCAGATGTTATGTTATAAAGATTTCAAGAATAAAGACGTGACATCACAAAGTAGAGTGGGAACATATAAATGCCACAATTGTACATGCTGCATAGATATTTTTGAATCAAACAAATGTTTTCAACATCCTGTTACTAAGGAAAAGTTTACCTTTAATTGTAAAGCAAATTGTAATACGACAAAATTAGTATATTTAGCGACATGTACACAATGTATGGCATTCTACATAGGAAAGACGATAAGGAAGTTAAAAGATCGTATAATTGAACACAGGTCAGAAATAAAAAGGAAAGTACAGAATAATGGTTTGTATAAGCACATCATAGAGTTTCATACACATACATTTAAGTTTAGGTGCATAAATGTGTTGAATATAGGGTTAAGAGGGGGTGATGTAAATAATATTTTAGAATTAAGAGAATATGAATGGATAGTTAAGCTACAAGCTGATACACCACCAGGCTTGAATAGTACTGTTAGTCTGAAACCCATATTGATAAAAAGGCAGAGAGAAAATATATGATGAACTATTATATCCACACCGGAACTTTTTAACACTTTAACTTTATTGCTTATGTTATTCTATATTCTATATTTAATATAGTTATTAGCAGCTGTTATAAGTAATATATGATTTAAATATGTTGAGATGTATTTATATAATTTATGGTTTAACTGATGTTAAAGTATATGCGTAATTTGTATGGCTGGCTTAATCATGTGACTTTATCTGTACCTCTAAATGTGATGAATTTAATAGTTTTATATGCTGATGAAGGGTGGATAGCCCAAAAGCTTCTGATTAAATTTTAACGATTTTAGTGGCTTCTGAGTGATTTTTGAAGAACCTAGTAACCAGTCAAGAGTCTTTTATTTAGGAAAGGGGGAGTGACCAGCTAACATTTGCAGATTCCTCCTAAGGTGGGGAAAAATGCAGTCCAGCTCACTACAGTGGTGGCACCTACAAGAAAACTGGTTCACTGCAGGTGGCTTACTGGCCAGAGACTTGGACTTCTACTCTGCAGATAACATTATGCAGTAGGCTTCACAGCATGTTTCAGGAACATGCAAATGCTCAAAGAACGGCATAGTGGTTCCTTGCATATGTGAGCATTCATATCAGCTATCAGAAAAGGGGGGTTAGGGTTATGTCAGAAAAAAAAGATAGCTGCCTTGATGCTGGCCTTACTATGATAAGCTTTTGCCCCTCTAGGTAAGGACAGGACAAACAGATGTGGGAGGACTAATGGCTGACTGATAGTAAGGAAGAAGAACAAGGAAGACAAGATTAGCTACAGACTGGAAAGGCAAGTTTTTCAGTTTATTTGAGGTTTATTTTCAAAGACGAATATAAAATGTCTTTTCTTGCAAAAACGCAGGGGAATTACAGAAAAGAAACAGAAATATACCCTTAGCTCGTTTCCAGAAATATTTTTGTAATTGGAAGTCTACAAAATCCAGTCTGTTACCTCTAAAGTTCAGCTCAGTTACTGTGGTATCTTATAAGTCAAAACAGCTTCATTAATCCTTCATACTAAATGCACAGGAATTTTCCAAAAGCAAGTAATACAAACATCACTTACAGATGCCAGTATTTTCTATTCGACTTTCTTCACCTTACAAGCAGGGGTAATTCCATTAGTTCTCTTTAACCAGACTACAGTTCCTATTCATTTTCCAGGTTTCAGGTACACCTTACAGACACCCTTCATCCTTCACACACACACCTCCTTGGAGAATCCTCTTCAAGACCCTTTATGAACACAGAGTTGATGGATCTGACTCCCACATGAGGAAGTCACCATGATACACACCTTGATGTAACCTATTAGATGCCATTAGTTGACCTTCTCTAGTTTGTCAGCAAGCTTATCTGGTTTGCCTGCCTACTTTGGACTGGTAGCCAGTCTGCACAACTTACAAATGCTTGCTAATCCTAACCCTAATTCTGCCCCCTAACCTGTATAACATACCACAATTCAGAAAAAAAAAACATGTTCTGTAGTTTTGCTAAGGTACAAGTCTCTCTCTTTGTTTTACTTTACTGTACGTTTAGTGCATAGTGTGTGCTTTGGGTGCATTTTGTCATATTTTTGAATGCTTGTACTTTGAAATATACTTATATGCACACACAAACACAAGCATCATATATATATATATATATATATATAAATAAATATATAAATATATACATACACACACAAATTAAATATATATATAGATGTATATATGGACATGGTTTTTATAATATTGGATTATTTTAGGGGGAAAAAAAAGACTTCTACAATGCTGACAAACTTTGGACAGCAATGCAGGTGGTCAAAAGTTGTGGGAAGTTGGACAAATCCCTGGAGCTGGGAAACATGCCCTTTCCCCAAGAATTGTGCAACCCAGGAGTTATTATATATCATAACCTGAGGGAGGGTGCTTGCCCACCTGCGAA